>NC_069499.1:187105917-187418417 GCF_027579735.1 Bombina bombina | reverse complement strand
GAAAGCCACCATAGAAGAGAATTTCTGGTCTCTTGATCCAGATTCAGAGTAGGGGACAAATCTGAGTAATCCCCATTCCACTGACTTAGCATGCATAATTGCAGCGGTCTGAGATGTAGGCGTGCAAAGGGTACTATGTCCATTGCCGCTACCATTAAGCCGATTACCTCCATGCATTGAGCCACTGACGGGTGTTGAATGGAATGAAGGACACGGCAAGCATTTTGAAGCTTTGTTAACCTGTCTTCTGTCAGGTAAATCTTCATTTCTACAGAATCTATAAGAGTCCCCAAGAAGGGAACCCTTGTGAGTGGTAAGAGAGAACTCTTCTCTACGTTCACCTTCCACCCATGCGACCTTAGAAATGCCAGTACTAACTCTGTATGAGACCTGGCAGTTTGAAAGCTTGACGCTTGTATCAGAATGTCGTCTAGGTACGGAGCCACCGAAATTCCTTGCGGCCTTAGCACCGCCAGAAGAGAGCCCAGAACCTTTGTGAAGATTCTTGGAGCCGTAGCCAACCCGAATGGAAGAGCTACAAACTGGTAATGCCTGTCTAGGAAGGCAAACCTTAGATACCGGTAATGATCTTTGTGAATCGGTATATGAAGGTAGGCATCCTTTAAATCCACTGTGGTCATGTACTGACCCTTTTGGATCATGGGTAAGATTGTCCGAATAGTTTCCATTTTGAACGATGGAACTCTTAGGAATTTGTTTAGGATCTTTAAATCCAAGATTGGTCTGAAGGTTCCTTCTTTTTTGGGAACCACAAACAGATTTGAGTAAAACCCTTGTCCGTGTTCCGACCGCAGAACCGGATGGATCACTCCCATTAGCAAAAGATCTTGTACACAGCGTAGAAACGCTTCTTTCTTTATCTGGTTTGTTGACAACCTTGAAAGATGAAATCTCCCTTTTGGGGGAGAGGCTTTGAAGTCCAGAAGATATCCCTGAGATATGATCTCTAACGCCCAGGGATCCTGGACATCTCTTGCCCAAGCCTGGGCGAAGAGAGAGAGTCTGCCCCCCACTAGATCCGTTCCCGGATCGGGGGCCCTCACTTCATGCTGTCTTAGGGGCAGCAGCAGGTTTTCTGGCCTGCTTGCCCTTGTTCCAGGACTGGTTAGGTTTCCAGCCTTGTCTGTATCGGGCAACAGCTCCTTCCTGTTTTGGTGCAGAGGAAGTTGATGCTGCTCCTGCCTTGAAGTTACGAAAGGCACGAAAATTAGACTGTCTAGCCCTAGGTTTGGCTCTGTCTTGAGGCAGGGCATGGCCTTTACCTCCTGTAATGTCAGCGATAATTTCCTTCAAACCGGGCACGAATAAGGTCTGCCCTTTGAAAGGTATGTTAAGTAATTTAGAAGTAACATCAGCTGACCAGGATTTTAGCCACAGCGCTCTGCGTGCTTGAATGGCGAATCCGGAATTCTTAGCCGTAAGTTTAGTTAAGTGTACTACGGCATCAGAAATAAATGAATTAGCTAGCTTAAGGGTTTTAAGCTTGTGTGTAATCTCATCCAATGGAGCTGATTCAAGGGTCTCTTCCAGAGACTCAAACCAAAATGCTGCTGCAGCCGTGACAGGCGCAATGCATGCAAGGGGTTGCAATATAAAACCTTGTTGAACAAACATTTTCTTAAGGTAACCCTCTAATTTTTTATCCATTGGATCTGAAAAGGCGCAGCTATCCTCCACCGGGATAGTGGTACGTTTAGCTAAAGTAGAAACTGCTCCCTCCACCTTAGGGACCGTTTGCCATAAGTCCCGTGTGGTGGTGTCTATGGGAAACATCTTTCTGAATATAGGAGGGGGTGAGAAAGGCACACCGGGTCTATCCCACTCCTTAGTAACAATTTCAGTAAGTCTCTTAGGTATTAGAAAAAAGTCAGTACTCGACGGTACCGCAAAATATTTATCCAACCTACACATTTTCTCTGGTATTGCAACTGTGTTACAATCATTCAGAGCCGCTAAGACCTCCCCTAGTAATACACGGAGGTTTTCCAGCTTAAATGTCTGAATCCAGTTTATTTGGATCAGATCCGTCACCAGCAGAATGAAGCTCTCCGTCCTCATGTTCTGCAAATTGTGACGCAGTATCTGACATGGCCCTAATATTATCAGCGCACTCTGTTCTCACCCCAGAGTGATCTCGCTTACCTCTAAGTTCTGGTAATTTAGACAAAACTTCAGTCATAACATTAGCCATGTCCTGTAGTGTGATTTGTAATGGCCGCCCTGAAGTACTCGGCGTTACAATATCACGCACCTCCCGAGCGGGAGATGCAGGTACTGACACGTGAGGCAAGTTAGTCGGCATAACTTCCCCCTCGTTGTTTGGTGAATGATGTTCAATTTGTACAGAATGACTCTTATTCAAAGTAGCATCAATGCAATTAGTACATAAATTTCTATTGGGCTCCACCTTGGCTTTTGCACATATAGCACAGAGATATTCCTCTGAGTCAGACATGTTTAACAAACTAGCAATTAAACTAGCAAGCTTGGAAATACTTTTCACTCAAATTACAAGTAATATGAAAAACGCACTGTGCCTTTAAGAAGCACAGAAATTTTTTTTGACAGTTTAATAATAAGGAAACCGGAAAAATTATAACAATCAGATTTTTCCCAGTAAAAGCATAAATTTAGCAAAGGATTGCCCCCATTAGCAATGGATAACTAACCCTTAATAGCAGAGAAACAAATGTACAAAATATAAACGTTTTTTATCGCAGTCAAAGCACAATCTCACAGGTCTGCTGTGAGTGATTACCTCCCTCAAAATAATTTTTGAAGACCCTTGAGCTCTGTAGAGACGATCCGGATCATGCAGGAAGAGAAAAACATAATTTATGTAAGAACTTACCTGATAAATTCATTTCTTTCATATTAGCAAGAGTCCATGAGCTAGTGACGTATGGGATATACATTCCTACCAGGAGGGGCAAAGTTTCCCAAACCTCAAAATGCCTATAAATACACCCCTCACCACACCCACAATTCAGTTTAACGAATAGCCAAGAAGTGGGGTGATAAAAAAGTGCGAAAGCATATAAAATAAGGAATTGGAATAATTGTGCTTTATACAAAATCATAACCACCACAAAAAAAGGGCGGGCCTCAGGGACTCTTGCTAATATGAAAGAAATTAATTTATCAGGTAAGTTCTTACATAAATTATGTTTTCTTTCATGTAATTAGCAAGAGTCCATGAGCTAGTGACGTATGGGATAATGACTACCCAAGAAGTGGATCTTTCCACACAAGAGTAACTAGAGAGGGAGGGATAAAATAAAGACAGCCAATTCCTGCTGAAAATAATCCACACCCAAAATAAAGTTTAACGAAAAACATAAGCAGAAGATTCAAACTGAAACCGCTGCCTGAAGTACTTTTCTACCAAAAACTGCTTCAGAAGAAGAAAATACATCAAAATTGTAGAATTTAGTAAAAGTATGCAAAGAGGACCAAGTTGCTGCTTTGCAGATCTGGTCAACCGAAGCTTCATTCCTAAACGCCCAGGAAGTAGAAACTGACCTAGTAGAATGAGCTGTAATTCTCTGAGGCGGAGTTTTACCCGACTCAACATAGGCAAGATGAATTAAAGATTTCAACCAAGATGCCAAAGAAATGGCAGAAGCTTTCTGGCCTTTTCTAGAACCGGAAAAGATAACAAATAGACTAGAAGTCTTACGAAAAGATTTCGTAGCTTCAACATAATATTTCAAAGCTCTAACAACATCCAAAGAATGCAACGATTTCTCCTTAGAATTCTTAGGATTAGGACATAATGAAGGAACCACAATTTCTCTACTAATGTTGTTGGAATTCACAACTTTAGGTAAAAATTGAAAAGAAGTTCGCAACACCGCCTTATCCTGATGAAAAATCAGAAAAGGAGACTCACAAGAAAGAGCAGATAATTCAGAAACTCTTCTGGCAGAAGAGATGGCCAAAAGGAACAAAACTTTCCAAGAAAGTAATTTAATGTCCAATAAATGCATAGGTTCAAGCGGATGAGCTTGAAGAGCTCCCAGAACCAAATTCAAACTCCAAGGAGGAGAAATTGACTTAACAACAGGTTTTATACGAACCAAAGCTTGTACAAAACAAAGAATATCAGGAAGAATAGCAATCTTTCTGTGAAAAAGAACAGAAAGAGCAGAGATTTGTCCTTTCAAAGAACTTGCGGACAAACCCTTATCTAAACCATCCTGAAGGAACTGTAAAATTCTCGGTATTCTAAAAGAATGCCAGGAAAAATGATGAGAAAGACACCAAGAAATATAAGTCTTCCAGACTCTATAATATATCTCTCGAGATACAGATTTACGAGCCTGTAACATAGTATTAATCACAGAGTCAGAGAAACCTCTTTGACCAAGAATCAAGCGTTCAATCTCCATACCTTTAAATTTAAGGATTTCAGATCCTGATGGAAAAAAGGACCTTGTGACAGAAGGTCTGGTCTTAACGGAAGAGTCCACGGTTGGCAAGAGGCCATCCGGACAAGATCCGCATACCAAAACCTGTGAGGCCATGCCGGAGCTACCAGCAGAACAAACTAGCATTCCTTCAGAATCTTGGAGATTACTCTTGGAAGAAGAACTAGAGGCGGAAAGATATAGGCAGGATGATACTTCCAAGGAAGTGATAATGCATCCACTGCCTCCGCCTGAGGATCCCGGGATCTGGACAGATACCTGGGAAGTTTCTTGTTTAGATGGGACGCCATCAGATCTATTTCTGGAAGTTCCCACATTTGAACAATCTGAAGAAATACATCTGGGTGAAGAGACCATTCGCCCGGATGCAACGTTTGGCGACTGAGATAATCCGCTTCCCAATTGTCTACACCTGGGATATGAACCGCAGAGATTAGACAGGAGCTGGATTCCGCCCAAACCAAAATTCGAGATACTTCTTTCATAGCCAGAGGACTGAGTCCCTCCTTGATGATTGATGTATGCCACAGTTGTGACATTGTCTGTCTGAAAACAAATGAACGATTCTCTCTTCAGAAGAGGCCAAAACTGAAGAGCTCTGAAAATTGCACGGAGTTCCAAAATATTGATCGGTAATCTCACCTCCTGAGATTCCCAAACTCCTTGTGCCGTCAGAGATCCCCACACAGCTCCCCAACCTGTGAGACTTGCATCTGTTGAAACTACAGTCCAGGTCGGAAGCACAAAAGAAGCCCCCTGAATTAAACGATGGTGATCTGTCCACCATGTTAGAGAGTGTCGAACAATCGGTTTTAAAGATATTAATTGAGATATCTTCGTGTAATCCTTGCACCATTGCTTCAGCATACAGAGCTGAAGAGGTCGCATGTGAAAACGAGCAAAGGGGATCGCGTCCGATGCAGCAGTCATAAGACCTAGAATTTCCATGCATAAGGCTACCGAAGGGAATGATTGTGACTGAAGGTTTCGACAAGCTATAATCAACTTTAGACGTCTCTTGTCTGTTAAAGACAGAGTCATGGACACTGAATCCATCTGGAAACCCAGAAAGGTTACCCTTGTCTGAGGAATCAAAGAACTTTTTGGTAAATTGATCCTCCAACCATGATCTTGAAGAAACAACACAAGTCGATTCGTATGAGATTCTGCTAAATGAAAAGACTGAGCAAGTACCAAGATATCGTCCAAATAAGGAAATACCACAATACCCTGTTCTCTGATTACAGACAGCAGGGCACCGAGAACCTTTGTAAAAATTCTTGGAGCTGTAGCTAGGCCAAACGGCAGAGCCACAAACTGGTAATGCTTGTCCAGAAACGAGAATCTCAGGAACTGATAATGATCTGGATGAATCGGAATATGCAGATATGCATACTGTAAATCTATTGTGGACATATAATTCCCATGCTGAACAAAAGGTAAGATAGTCCTTACAGTTACCATCTTGAACGTTGGTATCCTTACATAACGATTCAATATTTTTAGATCCAGAACTGGTCTGAAAGAATTCTCCTTCTTTGGTACAATGAAGAGATTTGAATAAAACCCCATCCCCTGTTCCGGAACTGGAACTGGCATAATTACTCCAGTCAACTCTAGATCTGAAACACATTTCAGAAATGCTTGAGCTTTTACTGGATTTTCTGGGACACGGGAAAGAAAAAATCTCTTTGCAGGAGGTCTCAACTTGAAACAAATTCTGTACCCTTCTGAAACAATGCTCTGAATCCAAAGATTGTGAACAGAATTGATCCAAATTTCCTTGAAAAAACGTAACCTGCCCCCTACCAGCTGAGCTGGAATGAGGGCCGCACCTTCATGTGGACTTAGAAGCAGGCTTTGCCTTTCTAGCTGGCTTGGATTTATTCCAGACTGGAGATGGTCTCCAAACTGAAACTGCTCCTGAGGATGAAGGATCAGGCTTTTGTTCTTTGTTGAAACGAAAGGAACGAAAACGATTATTAGCCCTGTTTTTACCTTTAGATTTTTTATCCTGTGGTAAAAAAGTTCCTTTCCCACCAGTAACAGTTGAAATAATGGAATCCAACTGAGAACCAAATAATTTGTTACCCTGGAAAGAAATGGAAAGTAAAGTTGATTTAGAAGCCATATCAGCATTCCAAGTTTTAAGCCATAAAGCTCTTCTAGCTAAAATAGCTAGAGACATAAACCTGACATCAACTCTGATAATATCAAAAATGGCATCACAGATAAAATTATTAGCATGTTGAAGAAGAAGAATAATATCATGAGAATCACGATGTGTTACTTGTTGCGCTAAAGTTTCCAACCAAAAAGTTGAAGCTGCAGCAACATCAGCCAAAGATATAGCAGGTCTAAGAAGATTACCTGAACACAGATAAGCTTTTCTTAGAAAGGACTCAATTTTCCTATCTAGAGGATCCTTAAACGAAGTACCATCTGACGTAGGAATAGTAGTACGTTTAGCAAGGGTAGAAATAGCCCCATCAACTTTAGGGATCTTGTCCCAAAATTCTAATCTGTCAGACGGCACAGGATATAATTGCTTAAAACGTTTAGAAGGAGTAAATGAATTACCCAAATTATCCCATTCTTTGGAAATTACTGCAGAAATAGCATCAGGGACAGGAAAAACTTCTGGAATAACTACAGGAGTTTTAAAAACCTTATTTAAACGTTTAGATTTAGTATCAAGAGGACCAGAATCCTCTATTTCTAAAGCAATTAGGACTTCTTTAAGTAAAGAACGAATAAATTCCATTTTAAATAAATATGAAGATTTATCAGCATCAACCTCTGAGACAGAATCCTCTGAACCAGAGGAATCATCAGAATCAGAATGATGATGTTCAGTTAAAAATTCATCTGTAGGAAGAGAAGTTTTAAAAGATTTTTTACGTTTACTAGAAGGAGAAATAACAGACATAGCCTTCTTTATGGATTCAGAAACAAAATCTCTTATATTATCAGGAACATTCTGCACCTTAGATGTTGAAGGAACTGCAACAGGCAATGGTACTTTACTAAAGGAAATATTATCTGCTTTAACAAGTTTGTCATGACAATCAATACAAACAACAGCTGGAGGAATAGCTACCAAAAGTTTACAGCAGATACACTTAGCTTTGGTAGATTCAGCACTTGACAGTGATTTTCCTGTAGTATCTTCTGACTCAGATGCAACGTGAGACATCTTGCAATATGTAAGAGAAAAAACAACATATATAAAGCAAAATTGATCAAATTCCTTAAATGACAGTTTCAGGAATGGGAAAAAATGCCAAAGAACAAGCTTCTAGCAACCAGAAGCAATAAAAAATGAGACAAATAATGTGGAGACAAAAGTGACGCCCATATTTTTTCGCGCCAAATAAGACGCCCACATTATTTGGCGCCTAAATGCTTTTTGGCGCCAAAAATGACGCCACATCCGGAACGCCGACATTTTTGGCGCAAAATAACGTCAAAAAATGACGCAACTTCCGGCGACACGTATGACGCCGGAAACGGAAATAGAATTTTTGCGCCAAAAAAGTCCGCGCCAAGAATGACGCAATAAAATGAAGCATTTTCAGCCCCCGCGAGCCTAACAGCCCTCAGGGAAAAAGTCAAATTTTAAGGTAAGAAAAATGTTAAATTAAAATGCATTATCCCAAATATGAAACTGACTGTCTGAAAATAAGGAAAGTTGAACATTCTGAGTCAAGGCAAATAAATGTTTGAATACATATATTTAGAACTTTATAAACAAAGTGCCCAACCATAGCTAGGAGTGTCACAGAAAATAAGACTTACTTACCCCAGGACACTCATCTACATATAGTAGATAGCCAAACCAGTACTGAAACGAGAATCAGTAGAGGTAATGGTATATATAAGAGTATATCGTCGATCTGAAAAGGGAGGTAAGAGATGAATCTCTACGACCGATAACAGAGAACCTATGAAATAGACCCCTTAGAAGGAGATCACTGCATTCAAATAGGCAATACTCTCCTCACATCCCTCTGACATTCACTGCACGCTGAGAGGAAAACCGGGCTCCAACTTGCTGCGGAGCGCATATCAACGTAGAATCTAGCACAAACTTACTTCACCACCTCCATCGGAGGCAAAGTTTGTAAAACTGAATTGTGGGTGTGGTGAGGGGTGTATTTATAGGCATTTTGAGGTTTGGGAAACTTTGCCCCTCCTGGTAGGAATGTATATCCCATACGTCACTAGCTCATGGACTCTTGCTAATTACATGAAAGAAAAGATTTTTGACTGAATTTCTGATGCGTAGCAAAAGCGCCAAAATAGGCCCCTCCCCCTCACCCACAGCAGTGAGGGAAGTTCAGTAAACTGTCTCAAATTAAAATAAACGACAGCCAAGTGGAAAAACAGTGCCCAAAAACAATTTTTCACCCAGTACCTCAGATATTTAAACAATTTAGCATGCCAGCAAAAACGTTTAAAATTAAATATCATGAAATGTCATTAAACAGCCTGTTGCTAGACGTTCCCACTGCAAGTAAGGCTAAAGATTATATGCATATAGTATTACCCAGAGAAGTGCCATTCCCCAGAATACTGAAGTGTACACATATATACATAAACAGCCTGATACCAGTTGCTACTACTGCATTTAAGGCTGAACTTACATTATATTGGTATTGGCAGTATTTTCTTAGTCAATTCCATTCCTCAGAAAATAATATACTGCAACATACCTCTTTGCAGGTGAACCTGCCCGCTGTCCCCTGATCTGAAGTTTACCTCACTCCTCAGAATGGCCGAGAACAGCAAAATGAATTTTAGCTACGCCGGCTAAAATCATCCAAAAAACTCAGGTAGATTCTTCTTCAAATTCTACCTGAGAAGGAACACACTCCGGTGCTGTTTTAAAATAACAAACTTTTGATTGAAGATATAAAAACTAAGTATAATCACCACAGTCCTCTCACACATCCTATCTATTAGTTGGGTGCAAGAGAATGACTGGGTGTGACGTAGAGGGGAGGAGCTATATAGCAGCTCTGCTTGGGTGATCCTCTTGCACTTCCTGTTGGGGAGGAGTTAATATCCCAGAAGTAATGATGACCCGTGGACTGACCACACTTAACAGGAGAAATATTATATATATATATATATATATATATATATATATATATATATATATATATATATATATATATATATATATATATATATATATATATATATATATATATATATATATATACACACATATACACATATACACACATATATATATATATATATACACATACACACACATATATATATATACATACACACACACGCCTGCTTGCCCTTGTTCCAGGTCTGGTTAGGTTTCCAGCCCTGTCTGTAACGAGCAACAGTTCCTTCCTGTTTTGTAGCGGAGGAAGTTGATGCTGCTCCTGCCTTGAAGTTACGAAAGGCACGAAAATTAGTCTTGAGGCAGGGCATGTCCCTTACCTCCAGTAATGTCAGCGATAATTTCTTTCAAACCGGGCCCAAATAATGTCTGCCCTTTGAAAGGTATGTTAAGCAATTTAGATTTAGAAGTCACATCGGCTGACCAGGATTTTAGCCACAGCGCTCTGCGCGCCTGGATGGCGAAACCGGAATTCTTAGCCGTAAGCTTAGTTAAATGTACTACGGCATCAGAAATAAATGAATTAGCTAGCTTAAGGACTCTAAGCTTGTCTATGATTTCATCCAATGGAACTGAGCTAATGGTCTCCTCTAGAGACTCAAACCAAAATGCCGCCGCAGCCGTGACAGGCGCAATGCATGCGAGAGGTTGTAATATAAAACCTTGTTGAGTAAACATTTTCTTAAGGTAACCCTCTAATTTTTTGTCCATTGGGTCTGAAAAGGCACAGCTATCCTCCACCGGGATAGTGGTACGCTTAGCCAGAGTAGAAACTGCTCCTTCCACCTTAGGGACCGTCTGCCATAAGTCCCGTGTGGTGGCGTCTATTGGAAACATTTTTCTAAATATAGGAGGGGGGGGAAAGGGCACACCTGGCCTATCCCACTCCTTAGTAATAATTTCTGTAAGTCTCTTAGGTATAGGAAAGACGTCAGTACACGCCGGTACCGCATAGTATCTATCCAGCCTACATAATGTCTCTGGGATTGCAACCGTGTTACAATCATTAAGAGCCGCTAATACCTCCCCTAATAATACACGGAGGTTTTCAAGCTTAAATTTAAAATTTAAAAATGTCTGAGTCCAGTCTATTTGGATCAGATCCGTCACCCACAGAATGAAGCTCTCCGTCTTCATGTTCTGCCACTTGTGACGCAGTATCAGACATGGCTCTAACATTATCAGCGTACTCTGTTCTCACCCCAGAGTGGTCGCGTTTACCTCTAAGTTCTGGTAATTTAGATAAAACTTCAGTCATAACATTAGCCATGTCTTGTAAAGTGATTTGTAATGGCCGCCCTGATGTACTTGGCGTCGCAATATCACGCACCTCCTGAGCGGGAGATGCAGGTACTGACACGTGAGGAGAGTTAGTCGGCATAACTTTCCCCTCGTTGTCTGGTGAAATTTTCTTAAAATGTACAGATTGACTTTTATTTAAAGTAGCATCAATGCAATTAGTACACAAATTTCTATTGGGCTCCACATTGGCTTTTGAACATATTGCACAAAGAGATTCCTCTATGTCAGACATGTTAAAACAAACTAGCAATTAGACTAGCAAGCTTGGAAAATACTTTTCAAATAAATTTGCAAGCAATATAAAAAACGTTACTGTGCCTTTAAGAAGCACACAAAAACTGTCACAGTTGAATAACAATGAACCGGATTAGTTATAGAAACCAAATTTTCACAGTAAATGCATAAATTTAGCAAAGGATTGCACTCATTAGCAATGGATGATTAACCCTTAATATCAGAAAAACGGATAACAATTGAAAATATAAGCGTTTTTATCACAGTCAAAGCACAGTCTCACAGGTCTGCTGTGAGTGATTACCTCCCTCAAAACTAGTTTTGAAGACCCCTGAGCTCTGTAGAGACGTCCTGGATAATGCAGGGAGAAGAAGGCAGACTGTGACTGAATTTCTAATGCGTAGTAAAAGCGCCAAAATAGGCCCCTCCCACTCACAATACAACAGTGAGGGAAGCTCAGTAAACTGTTTTAATTCAAAACAAACGACAGCCATGTGGAAAATAACGCCCAAAACAATTTTTCACCAAGTACCTCAGATAATTAAACGATTTAAAATGCCAGCAAACGTTTAAAATCTAATTTATGAAATGTCATTAAAAAGCCTGCTGCTAGTCGCTCACACTGCAAGTTAGGCTAAAAGTTATATGCATACAGTATTTTCCCAGTGAAGTGCCATTCCCCAGAAATACTTAAGTGTAAACATACATACATATCAGCCTGATACCAGTTGCTACTACTGCATTTAAGGCTGTACTTACATTATATCGGTATTAGCAGTATTTTCTCAGTCAATTCCATTCCTTAGAAAATAATATACTGCAACATACCTCTTTGCAGGTGAACCTGCCCGCTGTCCCCTGTTCTGAAGTTACCTAACTCCTCAGAATGGCCGAGAACAGCAAATGGATCTTAGTTACGTCCGCTAAGATCATACACAAAACTCAGGTAGATTCTTCTTCAAATGCTGCCTGAGAAAAAACAACACTCCGGTGCCGTTTAAAATAAACTTTTGATTGAAGATATAAAAACTAAGTTTAATAACCACAGTCCTCTCACACATCCTATCTATTAGTTGGGTGCAAGAGAATGACTGGGTATGACGTAGAGGGGAGGAGCTATATAGCAGCTCTGCTTGGGTGATCCTCTTGCACTTCCTGTTGGGGAGGAGTTAATATCCCATAAGTAATGGATGACCCGTGGACTGACTACACTTAACAGGAGAATATATATATATATATATACACACACATACATATATACACACACATACATACATATACAGGTAGCCCTCAGTTTACGCCGGGGTAAGGTTCCAGAAGGAATGGTTGTAAATTGAAACCGTTGTAAATTGAAACCCAGTTTATAATGTAAGTCAATGTGAAGTGAGGGAGTTCGGTTCCAGGCCCCTCTCAAAATTGGCATAAGTAACACCTAATACATTATTTTTAAAGCTTTGAAATGAAGACTTTAAATGCTAAACAGCATTATAAACCTAATAAAATAATCACACAACACAGAATATATAATTAAACTAAGTTAAATGAACAAAAACATTTGCTAAACACCATTATAAACCTAATAAAATAATCACACAACACAGACTTCACTTGCATTTTTCGGCAAACAGTTCTTTCTATGCATTCCAATCTGGACTGATTTATAGACAGGAAGATCTTGTTCCTTTGAAATCTGCTTGATAGCTCTGGTCTGGTTAAACTGATTAATTTCAGCTTGCTTGGCTTTGCTGCAACACTAGCGAACAGCTCCACCTACTAGCTATTTTAATAAATGCACTGCTTCTCAATGCTTTTCAATAGCAGTCACATGACTGGAAAAAAGGTTGTTATTCTGAAACGGTGTAAATTGAACCGTTGTAAAACGAGGGCCACCTGTGTGTGTGTATATATATATATATATATATATATATATATATATATATATATATATATATATATATATATATATATATATACACATATATACACACACACACATATATATATATATATATATATATACATACATACACACACAAGTTTATTAGATACACATACACACAGTGGATATAAAAAGTCTACACACCCCTGTTAAAATGTCAGGTTTCTGTGATGTAAAAAAATAAATCATTTCAGAACTTTTTCCACCTTTAATGTGACCTATAAACTGTACAACTCAATTGTTGAGGAAGGAGAATATCCCACAAGTAATGGATGATCCGTGGACTGGATACACCTTACAAGAGAAAATTAGGTTTCTTATCCCTTTAAGGTTCCAGACCCCTGCACATTATATTCTCTCCATCCCTCTCTCTGCTCCTGTTAAACCAGGAGTGTCGACTCTTGCGCTAGCACTACATGACATGCTCCTTTCTATACCTATCTCACAGCCTTGTTACATAAGCTACTGCAGCACTAAACTAAACTTCCACTCCTTTTCAATACGGAGTTCCAAGGTCTTTCAGATACCGGTAGAATTCAGTTCTCTGTACAAATACATGGGAGAGACAGGCGGCTGGGTCCTACTGAGTAAATCATTGCAGCTGGTGAAAACAGATAGTTTTGTGCCTTTTAAACATATTTACAGGTTATAGAAATGAGTGCTTATTTATACGATTTTATCACTATCACTTTTTCATGTCTTTACATCTAGATTGGGTCACTGAAGTTTTACTGCATAAGGTGTGGCAAACATGTTTTAAGTTTAACCTTATTTTAAAAAAAAAAAAAAATCTCTGCGGTATTATCTCCCTCTAGATCCCTCCATTTACACAGAGTAGGCTACTGGGAACATAGAACAAAGCTGTGACAAAAATGCACAGGTAATAATCAGTAAAGTGATGATCACACAAGTTTATGTCCTTGAAAACAGCAACAATGTTAATTTTAAATGTTTTTCCCCCTTATTTACTAGGCTGAGAATAAAAAAAAACTAAGTTAAAAAGAGGCTATGCTAACAGAGAGAAACTACATTTGACCTAAAGACTATAATCAAATCTCAACTATGGCACCCTTTCTTTATTCACACCAGACATCTGGCAGGGAAAACTAAACCTTTAAGAGAACCATAACATAAAACTGAAACCCTCCAACTTCCTGCCTCAAATCAGACTTATCCTTCTTCATGCACACATCAACTTGAATATTCTAAAGCACCATGTCACACTGATGTTGGAACAAAACCAAGACCCAAAGACATTGAAGAAAAAAAAAACATTTTATCTTGGCTAATACATTATAAATAGATGCAATTTTAAATGTAAAGCATTTATAATACAATTTAAATTTAGTAACTTACCAAGTAAAAAAAAGTCTATACCAGAGGAGACCCATCGTATATCCAGTATTTAAACTTCTGCATTTGTTCTGACGTGAGATTTTATCAAGTACATCCTTACATGCAAGCATACAGTTTATTCAGCTATTCCCTTAATTCTCTTTCCGCACCCCTCAGACAACTTTAAAGTGAAGGTAAACTTTGATGAACGAAAGCCCGGTTTTTAAAAATACTATTAAAAACAGGGGCACTTTCATTCATCAGTGTAGAAGGCAGCCGTTTTGTTAAAAAAAAAAAAAAAAAAAACCTTACCTTTCTTCTTTTCACAGCCTGAGCAGCTTCCCCAGCCCAGAGATCCTCTCTTCTCACGTCGGCAATGACTAATCCAGCTTCCTCCAATCACAGCTTTCCTCCAGGGGAGTCATTGCCTGAGGCCATGCCATGATTGGAGGAAGCCGTATTAGTCATTGTTGACGTGAGAAGAGAGGATCTCCAGGTGGGGAAGCTGCTCCGGCTGTGAAAAGAAGAAAGGTACATTTTTAAACAAAACATCTGCCTTCTAAACTTTGATGAATTAAAGTGCCACTGTTTTTAATAGTATTTTTTAAAACCGGGCTTTCATTCATCAAGTTTACCTTCACTTTAAGATCACGATTAAAAGGGTCCTCTGGCAATAAGGATCCTGCCCACTGCAGCATGAAAGCAAGGCCCAGTCTCAAAGATTACATAGTGGTACAGAAACTTCCCCAAAGTTCATCATCAGTACAACTTTCAAATCAAACTAAAGTAATCCTTAATCCAGTCAATCTGTTTTTTTACATTTTTAAGTTGCAAGTCCAAATCAGTGTTCTCCACACAGCCAGGTGGCATTATGAAGTTGAGGGATGTAGGAGTGTAATACTGTGCAATATTATAGCATTTTCTATTTATAAATGTTACTCAAGCTATCCAAACACAGACTACATAATTTACCAAACTGATTTAACAATTTATGCAACATTCAAAAAAAATGTATTAGCGCCTTTTATCTTAATATTGGCTTAAATTTTACTTGGGCTGTCTGTAAAATCAGCCAGGTCTGTGCCCATTAAAGGGACACTGAACCCAAATTTTCTATTTTGTGATTCAGATAGAGCATGCAATTTTAAGCAACTTTCTAATTTACTCCTATTATCAAATTTTCTTCATTCTCTTGATATCTTTATTTGAAAAGCAAGAATGTAAGTTTAGATGCTGGCCCATTTTTGGTGAACAACCTGGGTTGTTCTTGCTGATTGGTGGATAAATTCACCCACCAATAAACAAGTGCTATCCAGTGCCCTGAACCAAAAATAGTCTGGCTCCTTAACTTAGGTGCCTTCTTTTTCAAATAAAGACAGCAAGGGAACAAAGAAATATTAATAGGAGTAAATTAGAAAGTTGCTTAAAATTGCATGCTCTGTCTGAATCACGAAAGAAAATTTTGGGCTCAGTGTCCCTGTAAATAGGTCCTGGGGAGTACACTGCAAATTATCGTTTCACATACAGCTCTTTAGTTTTTAAAGTGTGTCTCAAATTTAAACACTCAACAAAATACTTCCAAACAGCTATCTTTTTATATAAATGTCCCTTGCATATCTAGAGGTTTACATGCCTAATACTTCTGTTATGAATGCTTTGCCCTTCTTGTGTAGTATTGTAGACTATACTGATGCCCTACAAAAGTTGTACAACTATGCAGATAATACTAGCACTCAATAGAAAATGATAAATGTTATAGCCAAGATATAATGCATTTTCACACTTCCTAATAGTCTTGGGTGCTGTTACTACATGCCTTATGAAACTATTTAACTAAAGCTCAGTGTCAGGATCTAATTTTCTGGGAAAGGGACCTATAACTACTACAATTATGTATTACCATGCAGCTCAATTTAATCTACTAAGCCAATTGCACAACAAAACCTGGTTACTTACCCTGGGTTGGTTTAGAGAATAACTTGAGCGCCCCTTATAGACTCGACCTCTTAATGTGGGTGGAAGCTGTTCAGGTATGTCCTAAAATTAGAGACATCCCTACTATCAACCACTCTATATCAATTTTTAAAACAAACGAAACAAAAAATACATCCAACTTTAAAACTCCTTTACTCAACAAAGCCCACTTTACAAATACAGAAACGAGACTGCAAACCAGATGAGCCCAATTGCCAAAAATATCATATACAGACTAAGATCTGGTATAAAAAAGTGTAAATGACTCCCACAAAATCTCAAAAATAAAAACCCTAGCCAAACAGTGAGGTAGGTATTTACATGTTTACAGACTAACACTATTTTTACTTCGCTCCACAAACAAATTGCATGCTATATCTTGCTTTGTTCTTTACGCTAAGGTTGCTAGAAGCACTAATTAGACAAGACCGCCTCAAAGAACTGATAAACTCAACAAATAAAATGTAATGACCAAACTGGAAAAATGAAATGGGATGCAAGCCACCCATTTACAGTGTTGCAATGCATATAAGAACAGATGTGTGTGACGGCTCAAGAAATAAAAAAGAAAATTAAAAAGGGGGGGGGGGAAATCATCTTTGGCATAAATAAAGCTGAAAAGCTACATAAATACAATCCTAATTTGTTTATTCTGTTTCAAGGTTTTTAAGAAACAAGCTGAATGCAAGCTTTTATATGCACATTTGGACAACAGAGTGTTATGCATACTTCTAGATATTTTGAGAAAGCTAAAATTAGCCTAGCATATAACAGCTACTACAAAGATACCCGCAACTAGATGGCAAGACCTTAAAGCTCCTGGGGTCAATTTACGTTTTTATTTAAACCAAAAATCCAAGCATGAAATGCAAGGTTAAGATTACTTGGGGTTGTTACATAAAGCAGGTAACTTGT
Source organism: Bombina bombina (assembly GCF_027579735.1). Taxonomy (NCBI): domain Eukaryota; kingdom Metazoa; phylum Chordata; class Amphibia; order Anura; family Bombinatoridae; genus Bombina; species Bombina bombina. The sequence goes on along the minus strand of NC_069499.1, from coordinate 187,401,121 downwards.
TTAAGTAATTTTAAGACATTTGGATGTTACATTTGTGTCTCCAATATAAAGCAGTACACAAGTTTTGAAGATTCTCCAGCACTGGATAGTTTACTTGTTTACGGCTCTCTAGTTTTACTCATAAACCTGTTTAAAAAATCCCAGTTTTAACTAGAGAGGAATATCACACTGTGCAAGTCAACCACTTCACATTCTTATAAAATTTTTGCAAGACACTGTAGCAATTTCATTTTGGTATAAATTAGTTAATAAAAAAAGGAACCTTTGATTGAGGGATCATTTGAATGTTCAAAAGGAAGCATGGGTTTTTAATACTACTCACTAAAATACATTTAAACTAGCTTTATTATTAGTTGTCTTCTATAGGTATTTTAGAGTGAGAAGGACTATGGCTTATAAAACTTAGGACATTCTGTATACATATGAAATTTTCTACAAAACAAAAACAAATGACTATGTCGATATATAACTGCTTAGACATGAAAATAGTCTGCTTACTGGTAATTCTTCCTTCTTTTCTTTTTTCTTTTTTCTGGCATGCGAATCAGAATCCGGAGATGGTGCATTTAGATCACCAGAATACTCCTTTATCAGAACTTCAATAGCTCCTATAATAATTGCATCACGTCTCTTTGTCTCTTCATCAAGGTCATCATCCTCATCGGTAGCTGGTTTGGAATTCTAATTCAATGAAAAAGTTAGAATCGTTACTTGTACTAAAAAGATATATATTTTTTCCCTTTAACAGGATAAAAAAAAAAACTTTGTAATATACTTTCATTATTTATTTTGTCTCCTTTTCCTGATTTGTTTTTTTAAATTCCACTGTGTTTCTATTAAAGGGACACTGAAACCAATTTTTTCTTTTGTAATTCAGAAAGAGCATGCAATTTTAAGCAACTTTCTAATTTACTCCTATTATCAATTTTTCTTCGTTCTCGCTATCATTATTTGAAAAAGAAGGCATCTAAGCTTTTTTTGTTTCAGTACTGTGGACAGCACTTTTTTATTGGTGGATGAATTTATCCACCAATCAGCAAGGGCAACCCAGGTTGTTCACCAAAAATGGGCCAGCATCTAAACTTACATTCTTGCATTTCAAATAAAGATACCAAGAGAATGAAGAAACTTTGATAATAGGAGTAAATTAGAAAGTTGCTTAAAATTTCATGCTCAATCTGAATCACGAAAGAAAAATTTTGGGTACAGTGTCCCTTTAAGTAATAGACACCGCCATGTCTAAACTTAAGTTCTAAGCTTATCTTACTGTACTGCTGCAAACCATCGGGAACAGATATAAAATAGGCAGTAAAACGGACTTATAAAAACAAGTTTGTGTGTGATTCCACACAGCCTTGTTTACATACACTCTATTTCCTGGTTTCTATATATTTCCCTAATTGTCCCCCACAGAAGATAAAGATAAACAGAAAACTATTTTAAAAAAATAGCAGCACCCATTACTTTATAGAAACTAAACTTTTACGCTTACATCATCAATATTTAAACAACTAATATAACGGTAAAAATACAGCTAAACATCATTCTAATCTTTGCGTTGAATACATCATTATGTGTAGCAGGTATTTACTGTTTAATATCCCTTTAATGTGCTTCCAATGAACCATTTTACCAGTGGTTATTTAATTGTTCGCAAACATATCCATTACTTTTATTTTGCTATTTAAAACATATGCTTTTTCCTGTTGAAACCACAATCTATACTTAAAATAAGGTATAACAAATTATCTGCAGAAAAGCTATGTAAACAGGAAACAATAGCACTAAATCTCTCAGTGGGGGATAAAAAATTTTTTGCATCTGAAATAGCCGATTGCGCTCACTGAACCGCACAACATAATTAACATTTTAATAGTATTTAATATGTGTTCAGACATATGACATTAGCAGGTCTGCTTTATCTGCAGGCTCTACATATTTTTATGGGCATGTCCTTAAAGGACCAGTCAACACAGTAGATTTGCATAAATCAACAAATGCAAGATAACAAGACAATGCAATAGGACTTTTAGTCTGAACTTCAAATGAGTAGTAGATTTTTTTCTGACAATTTTAAAAGTTATGTCTATTTCCACTCCCCCTGTACCATGTGACAGCCATCAGCCATTCACAAACGCATACACGTTTATTCAGTGAATTCTTGCACAGAATAAGCTTAAAGTTTAAATATTAAAAGACTGTGCACATTTTGTAAATGGAAGTACATTTGAAAGTTGTTTAAAATTGCATGCTCTAAATAATTAAAGTTTAATTTTGACTTGAGTGTCCCTTTAAGAACAGGTGGTTTTAATTGGCAAAACCAGCTACAGCTACTTAAAAAAGGAAATTTATGCTTACCTGATAAATTTGTTTCTTTTACGATACAATTAGTCCACTGATTTCATCCTTTACTTATGGGATATCACCTCCTGGTCAACAGGAGGAGGCAAAGAGCACCACAGCAGAGCTGTATATATATAGCTCCTCCCTTCCCTCCCACTCCAGTCATTCGACCGAAGTTAGGAAGAGAAAGGAAAAGCCAAGGTGCAGAGGAGACTGAAGTTAACAAAATAAAAGACCTTTCATACAAAAAACAGGGTGGGCCGTGAACTCATCGTATCGTAAAAGAAACAAATTTATCAGGTAAGCATAAATTTCCTTTTCTTTTACAAGGTATGACGAGTCCACGGATTTCATCCTTACTTATGGGATACAATACCAAAGCTATAAGACACTGATGAAAGGGAGGGACAAGACAGGGAACCTAAACGGAAGGAACCACTGCTTGAACTTTTCTCCCAAAAACAGCCTTGGACGAAGCAAAAGTATCAAATTTGGAAAAAGTGTGAAGAGACGACCAAGTTGCAGCTTTGCAAATCTGTTCAACCGAAGCATCATTTTTGAACGCCCATGAGGAAGCCACAGCCCTAATGGAATGAGCCGTAATTCGATCAGGAGGCTGCTGTCCAGCAGTCTCATATGCAAAACGGATGATACTCTTCAGCCAAAGAGAAAGAGAGATAGTCGTAGCTTTCTGACCCCTACACTCCCCAGAAAACACAACAAACAGGGAAGATGATTGACGAAAATCCTTAGTGGCCTGTAAGCAAAACTTCAAGGCACGGACCATGTACAAATTATGTAACAGTCGCTCCTTCTTGGAAGAAGGATTAGGACACAAGGAAGGAACAACAATTTCCTGATTAATATTTTTATTTGAAACAACCTTAGGAAGAAAACCAGGTTTGGTACGTAACACCACCTTATCTGAATGAAAGATAAGGAGAATCACATTGTAATGCCGAAAGCTCCGAAACTCTGCGAGCAGAAGAAATAGCAACCAAAAACAAAACCTTCCAAGATAACTTAATATCTATGGAATGCATAGGTTCAAACGGAACCCCTTGAAGAACTTTAAGAACTAAATTCAAACTCCAAGGAGGAGCAATTGATCGAAACACAGGCCTGATTCTAGTCAGAGCCTGACAAAAAGACTGAACATCTGTCAGACGCTTGTGAAACAAAATAGACAAAGCAGAAATCTGTCCCTTTAAGGAACTTGCTGACAACCCTTTCTCCAATCCATCTTGGAGAAAAGATAAAATCCTGGGAATCCTAACTCTACTCCATGAGTAGCCCTTGGATTCGCACCAATAAAGACGTTTACGCCATATCTAATGGAAAATTTTCCTAGTAACAGGCTTACGGGCCTGAATCAAAGTATCTATAACAGAATCAGAAAACCCTTTCTTAGATAAAATTAAGCGTTCAATCTCCAAGCAGTTAGCTGCAGAGAAACTAGATTCGGATGATGGAAGGGTCCCTGAATGAGAAGGTCTTTCCTCAATGGAAGCTTCCACGGAGGCTGGGATGACATGTCCACCAGATCGGCATACCAAGTCCTGCGGGGCCATGCAGGGGCTATGAGTATCACCGATGCCCTCTCCTGTTTGACTCGAGCAATCACCCGGGGAAGGAGAGCAAATGGAGGAAACACATAAGCAAGGCTGAAGGACCAAGGCACCGCCGAGGCATCCATCAGCTCGGCCTGGGGATCCCTGGACCTGGACCCGTATTTCGGAAGCTTGGCATTTTGACGAGATGCCATGAGATCCAACTCCGGCCTGCCCCATTTGAGAATCAGGTCGGCAAATACCTCCGGATGGAGTTCCCACTCTCCTGGATTAAACGTCTGTCTGCTCAGAAAACCTGCTTCCCAGTTATCCACCCCTGGGATGTAGATCGCGGACAGATGGCATTGAATATTGCTCTCAATTCCAGAATATTGATGGGAAGGATAGACTCCGCCTGAGTCCAGACCCACTGAGCCCTTGGGGAATTCCAGACTGCTCCCCATCCTAACAGGCTGGCATCTGTGGTCACTATCACCCATGAGGGTCTGCAAAAGCACGTCCCCTGGGAAAGATGATCCAGCGACAACCAGTATAGAAAAGAGTCCCTTGTCTCCTGATCCAGATGTATTTGAGGAGACAAATTTGTATAATCTCATTCCACTGTCTGAGCATGCTCAATTGCAGAAGCCTGAGATTAAACCGAGCAATTGGAATGATGTCCATCGCCGCTACCATCAACCCAATTACCTCCATGCACTGAGCCACTGACGGCCGAGTATTGGTCTGAAGGGCTCGTCATGTGTTCAGAATCTAATTTTCTGACCTCCGTCAAAAAAATTTTCATGGATAGAGAGTTCCTAAGAAAGGGACCCTTGTCTGTGGAACCAGAGAACACTTCTCCAGATTTACCTTCCACCCATGAGTCCTCAGGAAGGCCAGAACAATGTCGGTATGAGACTTTGTGAGCTGATAAGACGCCTGGATCAGAATATCGTCCAGATAAGGCGTCACTGCAATGCCCCGCGGTCTCAGAACCGCCAGCAGCGACCCCAGAACCTTTGTGAAAATTCTGGGCGCCGTGGCTAGACTGAATGGAAGAGCCACAAACTGAAAATGTTTGTCCAGAAAGGCAAACCTCAGGAACTTGTGATGATCTCTGGATAGGAACATGAAGATATGCATCCTTTAGATCCACGGTAGTCATAAATTGACCCTCCTGGATCAATGGAAGAATGGTACGAATAGTTTCCATCTTGAAAGATGGAACTCTGAGGAACTTGTTTAGACTCTTGAGATCTAAGATAGGTCTGAAAGTTCCCTCTTTTTTGGGAACTACAAACAGATTTGAATAAAATCCCTGTCCCTGGATTGGAACGGGACAAATTACTCCCATGGAGGAGAGGTCTCTTACACAGCATAAGAACGCCTCTCTCTTTATCTGGTCTACAGACAATCGAGAAAGAAGGAATCTTCCGCTGGGGGAAGAATTTTTGAATTCCAGTTTGTATCCCTGAGATACTATATCTATTGCCCAAGGATCTTGGACGTCTCTTATCCAAGCCAGGACGAAAAATGATAGTCTGCCCCCCACTAGATCCGGTCCTGGATCGGGGGCCGCCCCTTCATGCTGACTTAGTGGCAGCAACGGGTTTCTTGGGTTGTTTGCCCTTGTTCCAAGCCTGGTTGGGCCGCCACATTGACTTGGGTTGAGAATAGCCCCCCTCCTGCTTAGTGGAAGAGGAGGTTCCCTTGAAATTTCGAAAGGAACGAAAATTACTCTGTCAACCCCTCTGTTTGGATTTCTTATCCTGAGGGAGGAGGTGACCCTTACCTCCCGTGATGTCAGAAATAATTTCTTTCAAGTCGGAACCAAACAAGGTCTTACCCTTGTAAGGGATAGCCAAAAGATTAGTTTTGGATGACACATCGGCCGACCAGGACTTCAGCCATAAGGCCCTACGTGCTAAAATGGAAAATCCTGAGCTTTTAGCCGTCAACTTAGTAATTTGCAGCGAAGCATCTGTCACAAAAGAATTAGCCAGTTTAAGCGCTTTAATTCTGTCCTGTATCTCTTCCAAAGGAGTCTCAATTTTAAGAGACTCCTCCAGAGCATCAAACCAATAAGCAGCCGCCGTGGTAACCGTGACGATGCAGGCTGCCGGTTGTAAAAGTAACCCTTGATGAACATAAAGTTTCTTAAGCAGACCCTCTAATTTCTTATCCATAGGGTCCTTAAAAGCACAACTATCCTCAATAGGGATAGTAGTTCGTTTAGCCAAAGTGGAAATGGCACCTTCCACCTTAGGCACTGTCTGCCAAGAATTCCTGATGAAATCCGCTATGGGATACATCTTCCTGAAAACGGGAGGAGAGAATGGTATACCTGGTCTCTCCCATTCCTTAGCAATAATTTCGGAAGTTCTCTTGGGAACTGGAAAAACATCTGAAGAAGGGACTTCTAGATACCTGTCCAACTTACTCAATTTTTCTGGAGGGACCACGATTTAATTGCAGTCGTCCAGAGTCACCAAAACCTCCTTCAATAACAGACGGAGGTGTTCCAGTTTAAACCGGACATTACTTCTGAATCCATCGGTAGCAGGGCGCTATCGGATTCAGAAAGCTCACCTTCAGATAGGGGGCTCCAATTCTGAACCCTGCAAAGGCATTCTGACCTCGCTTTTAAAGCATCCGAAGTCATATTGGCCACGAGGTCGTCCTTCCTTCTGCATTTGCCTTGCAGTACGAGAAAGGCAGACAACACTTCACAAAGTGTAGAGAACATAACAGCTGCTATGTCCTTCAGAGTAAATACAGTCGAAACTGCAGAGGTACTGGACTGCGCCTGGGTAGGCGTTAGGGGCTGCGACGCTTGGGGAGAAAGATGCGGCATACTCTGGATCTCATCGGTAGAATATTGAGAAGTATCCGCTCTTGTTAAAGCTTTATCAAAAAACGTGTTCTCTAAACTGTAATGCCCTCTCAGTACACGAGGGGCAAAAAGTAACAGGAGGTTCCACATTAGCATTCAAACATAATGAACATGTGACATACACAATATCATCCATGTTAGCAAATAAACAAAACAGACTTGGTTGTGAATTTGCAAACTAATATGACATTAAATAAGAAAAAAAAAAACGTGTATCTATGTCTTTAAATTTTATGAAGCAAAACGTGTAACTGTGCCTTTAAATTATATTAAACAAGCGACAGTACTCACACTCTAGGGAAACTATACACGGACATAAGAAGAAGGGTTAAAAGAAACAAACAAGTCTTAGCCCTTTACCACAGGTCAGTTAACTAAGAAGCCTCTGCCACAGCTCTGCTGAGGCGCCTACCTGCCCCCTCGTGAAAACATCCGTTGACAAAGTAATCTGCCTAAGACCGCTTGCTTTAAAAACAGAAACCATGCGGTCTCCGCAGTTAGGGAATGCTCTGCTCCGTCTTTACCCACGCTCCAGAAGACACTGTTGGGAGGAAAAACAGCCGCGCGGCTTTCCTGAGCGCGGGAGAATAACTCTGCCCTTCGTGGGCGTTAACTAGTCTCAGAGCGTTACACACAACCGCGATCTGAATGCCTGAAAGTTTAAGCACACCATGCGGTCCACTCAGTACATAATAAAAATGTTAATAAAAAACATGCACCGGAACACTTTATAACAGAAAAGCTTGGTACACTAAAGCTTATGACTGAAAGTAGGATCCCAGCGTCTAGCCCACAGTCCATCTACGCTCTCACATAAAAATGAAAATGTGATCTGAGCGTTCCTATTCTGTCATCCCCCACCCCATCTTCCCTTAAGACATTAGAGAAGCCCTGAGAAAAACTTTACACAGGGAGACATAGGAACCATTACAGTAGCCAATTACAGTAGCCATATCTGAGTTAGTTGCTGTCCCAGAAGTTAAAAGCTGCACATACCTGGTTGCTGATCAACAGCATGAACCACAGTACCACAGCCATCAAGAAGTCTCCTTACCTCCTTGCCAATCTGTGGAGAAATACCGGGTCTTAGTTAGTAATTGCTAAGACCATATTGAAAAAGGGCAGCACTCAGTATGGGAGGCACAGTGAGAAGTGAATCCCACCAGTTCCCAATGCCTTAATGCCACCTGTAGCTCTGCTAACAAGAGGCTGACCAGGTCCTGGCTACACCCTGCAATAAAATAGTACTCACTGGTACCATTTAAAAATAAAAAAAAAACTCTTGATTGAAGAATCTAAACTAACACCTCACTTTACCTCTTCCTATTACTAACACAGGCAAAGAGAATGACTGGGGTGGGAGGGAAGGGAGGAGCTATATATACAGCTCTGCTGTGGTGCTCTTGGCCTCCTCCTGTTGACCAGGGGGCGATATCCCATAAGTAAGGATGAAATCCGTGGACTCATATCTTGTAAAAGAAAACAAAAATAAACATGAAGAAGCCGTTTCTTACGAATTTAAGAGGGCAGTAGGTAAAACAAATCATAATTTTATAGTACATTGTCCCTATAATGAAGTTCTTTTTGGTTTTAAAACACACACATGTAAAATAACCTACATTTACTAACAGCCAAACCTGGGTATAGTAGTGATTAATAGAACGGTTACAATGTTAAACGGTTTTAAATTCAGGTAAGTTTGGAGTAGTACACCTTCTGATAACATGTGAGAATTGCACAGTGTAAATGATCAGTTCAATGTGATATACTTTGGTACTTAAAGGGACATGAAACCCAAATTCGGGGTTTCATGATTCAGAAAGAGCATGCAATTTCAAACAACTTTCCAGTTTACTTTTATTATTTAAATTGCTTCATACTCTTGTTATTCTTTGCTGAGAGGTTTATGTAGGTAAGCTCAGGAGTAGCAAAGAACCTAGGTTCTAGCTGCTGATTGGTGGCTGCGCATATATATATATATATATATATATATATATATATATATATATATATATATATATATATATATATATATATATATATATATATATATATATATATATATATATATATATATATATATATATATATACACACACACACTTATACTGATTGTCATTGTGTTCAGTTAGAAACCAGTAGTGAGCATTGCTGCTCCTTCAACAAATGATACCAAGAGCAAGTACATAGCAAATTTGACAATAGAAGTAAACTGGAGAGTTGTTTAAAATTGTATGTTATACCTAAATCATGAAATAATTTTTTGGTTTCGTGTCCCTTTAAGTACTGGATATAACAGCTGTGTGATATATGTTGGTACAGTATACAGTGTTCCACATATTAAAAAAACAGCGTTACAGGATCTAATCCATTAGAGCATGTAACTTTAAGACTACTGACCCTAGAACATGGAGTGTTATCCCCCACAAAGGGGTTAAACAGACTATATTTACTGCATGGAATTTGCAGAGAACTGCTGGTTCCAAGGGGAAAACACTCAACCCATTAAGTTATTTGTTAGTTTAGTTGTCAAACACAAAACATTAATCAGAGTCTGGTGTTATTTCCCTCTGCTATAAGAAAGTAACTAGAGACTTTCCATATCTTATTCTGTACGTTATCAAACTCATTTGTATAACTTCTTTGGAAGTCACTCCCATCTACTAAGTGCAAATTAAACGTTCAAATATCAAATTACAATTACATAGGGTAAAATATATAAATTTCTTTCAGAGTCAAATTACTATTTCTCTTGAGAAATGTATATACTAGAATTGCACTTTTAATGTATAAAAATGACAGTAATTGGGGCACATACATTTAAAAAAAAAAAAAAAAACACCTGACATCTAGAGTATATCTATGTTCCAGAGTTGATCTTTGTAGCATGAAATGAGACAAGTGCAAATCTTTTTCTAACACTTACACCATTGGAAGCCTTATTTGCCTTCCACTCGTCCAGCTGAGCTTTGGTCTTGGCATCTACTTTTACAAGCAGCTTCTTTTCTCCAATTTGTAGATCATGGAGTAATCGGAGAGCTCGCAATGTAGATTCGGGCTCTTTATATTCACAAAACCCAAAAGCTAGAAAACAAAAAACGGAACATTCTATGCTGCTGTAAAATAGTTTTAAGGATACTTATATCAACCAAGATAAATGCAATCTAAGGAAAGATATATAAATAGCCTGTTTCATTGTAATAAAAAAATAAGTGGGTCACACGCAATAGAAATAGCAATACTGTATGTATTTATTTTTTTACTTCATTTATGCAGTGTCCATTACTTCCGGTTACAACTACACAAGGGAGCTGTGATCTCTACAGGTAGGTATATATAATTTTATGTCAAATCTTCTAGAGTAACATAAGCTGGTTTACTATTCAGTAAATTCTAGAGCAATGAGAAGTCAGTTTTGTCAATGTTCAGTAGAGGCAGAATGCAACCTAACATATCAGTATGTCAGCTCGTCTCCACGAGGGTAGTAGCTACATTTAAAATTATTAAGTGCTTATTTTGCAAGAAAACAATTAAGTGGTTTGCTGTTTTTTACCCAATGTGTTTCTTTTTATGCTTACTTTGATTTAACATGTATTTTACTAAAAGAAGCAGTTTCATATCCGTTTAAATTTATATACACGATATAACGATAGTATAATGTAAAATTTTGTTTGTTTCCAGTGACTTCTTATACCAGCTGCAGAGTATAAAATGTATGAGAAATTGCATTTTCAGGTTTATTTGTGAATATGAAATAGCTGGTTTATTAAAATTGGTTGAGCTTAGAGGTAAAATCAGATCTCCTTATTTTATCACTTTGTGTACACACACACGCTTCCTTATCTTATAACTATGTAAACCAGAGCCCAATAATTAGGGCCCGATTCTATAAATTTCTCTGGTCTGGTGAGATTCTAAAAAAAGGTGCCTAGTCAGTATTATGAGGCCACACTGATTGTTTTAAATACATTTTTTACCTTCAGAACCAACACCTGACATTTCGCGGTTGGAGACTCTATTCTCAACACCTCAACCCAGGTCCGCTGTCTTGGGGTCACACTAGACTCACATATATAAGTGCTTACCAAATCCTGCCATTCACACCTACACAACATTTCCAGAATTCGTCCCTTCCTTACTCAAAAAACAAAAATACTTATTCATTCCCTCATTTTGTCACGCATTGATTATTGCAATCTACTCCTAAATGGCCTTCCAAAACACCGACTCTCCTCCCTCCAATCTATTATGAATGCTTCTGCTAGACTCATCCACCTAAGTCGCCGATCTACATCAGCTGCTCCGCTCTGTCAGTCTCTACAATGGCTCCCCATACATTCCAGAATACAATTTAAAGTATTAACCCTAACTTACAAAGCACTCAACAGTCTAACTCCCAACTATATTTCATCTCTCATTGTGAAATATTCCCCATCCCGTCCTCTTCGTTCAACCTCTGACCTACATCATTACACTCCTGTTATCTCTACATCCCAGTCTCGCCTCCAAGACTTCACACATGCTGCTCCTGTCCTCTGGAACTCTTTACCGCGCTCCATAAGACCTCCAATCTTGTATAGCATCAGACGGTCCTTGAAAACTCAACTATTCAGAGAGGCTTACCATCTTCTCCTCCATCCCTCATCCGAACCAAACTAATACATGAACTGCCTGACTCACTGCTGCAAAAACCACCAATGTAACAAGCTACCCCAACCTTATGTCTCTGCACCCAAAACCCGTAGACTGAGCTCTCTGGAGCAGGGCCCTCTTCCTCCTGTGCTAGATTTGTTTAGTTTTGTTATGTTTTGTATTTTATCACAAATCTTTGTCATTGTGTACCCCTATCATTGTACCCAGTGCTACGGAATTTGGCAGCTCTATAAAAATAAATTATGATAATAATAAATAATAATAATAATAATAATAATAATAAGTATCTCATTAAGGGGAGTTCACTTACAGAATATGTTTTGTGAGAAATAAGTTGATGATTTTCTCTCTATGAAAGCGGGTTTTTAGAATCTGGTCCTTAGAAAGAACAATGGAAAATTAACAAATTATCTCTTCTACACCCCACTGGGAGTGTAATTTCTTCTGCTGGCTATGTATACATATAAAAAGTATAGAAACTTTCAGAATAGGTACGGATGCCACTGGCTGAATCAGCTATTTCAAATGTCGAAATAAGGATAAAGCTACTTGTAAACAAATTTAATACACTCCAGAAGATACAATGGGTCATTGGGAACAAAACATTTGGGGTAAACTGTCCCTGTAACCGTGAATGTACTATCATCTTTTAGTTAAGGAAAACTTACATACTGCAGCCAGAGCACAGCACGGTTTGAAGAGAATGACGTGAAGCAGCACTGCAAAGCTAAAGCGCTAACAATTCCTGCAGGTACCTGTTCTTTCTGCAGGCATGCTGCATTTTCTGTGATTATGTTTTGCCTTGGGGCTATCTACTATAGAAACAGAGTCACAATGACTAAATCTGGCTTGCTGGTGTGGCAGTTTCAAAGTGGAGTCCATACACTAAATTAAAAAGGGACAGTGCATACAAAATGTTTCTATTGTGCATATGAAAGAAAAGTAACACAAATATTTTGTATGTACACAAGTGCATACATTTTTTTTTTAAAACTTAAAGCAACAGGTAATGATTATGCGTAACTGATATTTAACTATTAATGCACAAAGTTGATAGTGAAAGCTCCTTGATCCTAGTTTATGGTTTATTCAGCACAGGCACAGTATCAGAGAATTTTAAGACCAATAAACATGAGCAATTTGTCTTTTTCATCATTGTTCTAGGTCTCTTTAAATATAAAAAAAAAAAAAAAAAAAAAAAAGCGCTAAAATTAGAAACACAAAATAGTGCAAGCCAAATTGCCATTGAACCATGCATGCAAATCCCAGTCTCTCAACATCTTTGAATGAGGTTGTCATGTGTCACTTGCACACAGATGTCCGGACACTTAATTTACTATCATTTGCACACACAGCAAGTTAACAAAAACACCAATAAAAGTTTTAGCAAGAACATTTTATAACAAGCACGCATTATAAAAATGCTTCTAGTAGAATATAAAGTGCACTGATGCACAATTCAAATTAGTTTTTATTTTACCCCCCTGTCAAATTTGGCAAAAAAAAAAAAAAAATACCTTGAAGTTTCCCAGATGCTCCTTGTACCCGTTTCCAGCTTAAAACCAATCCACATTTCTGTTTACAAAAAAGAAAAGAATAAATATATTTAATTATTGAAGCCTTCATCTTAAACTAAAGCTTAAAGGTAAGGTTAAAAAAAAAAGACCATTACATAGCACGTTACTCAATTCATAACATTTGCAAGGTATTTATCAGAAAGTGTGTGCATAGTATAGAAAACAACTAAGATGCCCAATGTAGAGTCAGGATGTAGTTTTTAATTCAATATTGAGCCCTTGGAGTTTCAGTGCCCTTTTTCTCCCCTATTAAGGAGTGGGATTGAGCAATGACAGACCAGGAAATTCGCTCTGCAAGGAGAGGTAATGCAGCATATTTAAATAGATTTAACACCAGCTTGCTTGAATGATATATTTAGAGCATAGATTAACCCGAGAATAATTTGTGTATGTATTATAAAAATTTATATATATATATATATATATATATATATATATATATATATATATATATATATATATATATATATATATATATATATATATATATTTAGATTGAGGTGCATGTATTCAGTGTTTAACGCTTGAAGTACTTGTATTATAGTTAACAGTAACATTATATGGATGACTGGAACATATTTGGGAGGCTAGTAAGAGCGCAAAGATGAATTTTGCATAATTTTTGACCCAGTGGTTGGGCCTGCTGTCTAGATCTGTCCACTGGCAACTACTTTGAAAAAAAAAATGAAAACTGCCATTCCCCTTATGCCACACCTGATTAAAAGTCTGAAGTTAGCAGCGACCTATGCAAATTCAGCCATAAAATATTCCAAAACAGACTCACCACTGCACTTTCCTTGTTTCATGCATGCAGGGGACAATCAAGGTAATATTTCACTGATACAAGCCTGTTATGTATTGATCTAATATGTTTATCATCTGATTCTGGTAATCGATGGGTTAATTTTCTATTGAATGACAGTTTTCACAAATAAGAGGTTACATTAATGTTGCAAGTAATGCAGTGGGTAAGCGTGAAACAAGACTGCTAATATTTAACATTTATCCTAACTAATTAGATTTTCCATCCCTGTATGTGAGACTAAAAGGAAAGAAGGTATAAGGGAAGGACAAGAAATAGAAGACATATGAGAACTACTTACCGCTAGGAGCTGCCTGATGAGCATGTCAGAAGCTTTGTCTGAAATATTGCCCACAAAGACTGTTGTAGTTGGACCATTGTTTTCATCATTTTCTTTATTTTTAAGAGCCATAAGATCTTTCCGAGGTCCAAGGTGCTTTCCCATCATAGAAACTGTTGGTACCAATACCTTTAGATATTTTAAAAGAAAAGGAAAAAAAAAAAAAACTTAGAAAATAATCAAGTTCTGAAACAGGATAGGAAGCGATTTCAATTTTACTTCCACTTACAGTAGGTCCAGGAGCCATTAAACTCATTGGAACAGGAATCATTGGAGTTCCTGAAAAAAGAAAAAAAAAATATGAGAAAATATCACTTTGGAAGCAATCCAAAATTATGTTTCTAAATGCATCTCCACATTACTAATCACCACAATCAAAACCTACTACTCCTTGACGTCTAGACTTGATATAGGCGCGCGCGTGTGTATATACAGGTGGCGTGTGTGTGTGCGTGTATATACAGGTGGCGTGTGTGTGTGCGTGTATATACAGGTGGCGTGTGTGTGTGCGTGTATATACAGGTGGCGTGTGTGTGTGCGTGTATATACAGGTGGCGTGTGTGTGTGCGTGTATATACAGGTGGCGTGCGTGTATATACAGGTGGCGTGTGTGCATATACAGGTGGCGTGTGTGTATATACAGGTGGCGTGTGTGTATATACAGGTGGCGTGTGTGTGCATATACAGGTGGCGTGTGTGTGCATATACAGGTGGCGTGTGTGTGCATATACAGGTGGCGTGTGTGCGCGCGTGTATATACAGGTGGCGCGCGTGCATATACAGGTGGCGTGTGTGCGCGCGTGCATATACAGGTGGCGTGTGTGCGCGCGTGCATATACAGGTGGCGTGTGTGCGCGCGTGCATATACAGGTGGCGTGTGTGCGCGCGTGCATATACAGGTGGCGTGTGTGCGCGCGTGCATATACAGGTGGCGTGTGTGCGCGCGTGCATATACAGGTGGCGTGTGTGCGCGCGTGCATATACAGGTGGCGTGTGTGCGCGCGTGCATATACAGGTGGCGTGTGTGCGCGCGTGCATATACAGGTGGCGTGTGTGCGCGCGTGCATATACAGGTGGCGTGTGTGCGCGCGTATATATACAGGTGGCGTGTGTGCGTGCGTATACAGGTGGCGTGTGTGTGTGTGTATACAGGTGGCGTGTGTGTATACAGGTGGCGTGTGTGTGTATACAGGTGGCGTGTGTGTGTATACAGGTGGCGTGTGTGTGTGTGTATACAGGTGGCGTGTGTGTGTGTGTATACAGGTGGCGTGTGTGTGTATACAGGTGGCGTGTGTGTGTATACAGGTGGCGTGTGTGTGTGTGTATACAGGTGGCGTGTGTGTGTGTGTATACAGGTGGCGTGTGTGTGTGTGTATACAGGTGGCGTGTGTGTATACAGGTGGCGTGTGTGTGTATACAGGTGGCGTGTGTGTGTGTGTGTATACAGGTGGCGTGTGTGTGTGTGTGTATACAGGTGGCGTGTGTGTGTGTGTGTATACAGGTGGCGTGTGTGTGTGTGTATATACAGGTGGCGTGTGTGTGTGTGTGTATACAGGTGGCGTGTGTGTGTGTGTGTGTATACAGGTGGCGTGTGTGTGTGTGTGTATATACAGGTGGCGTGTGTGTGTGTGTGTGTGTGTATACAGGTGGCGTGTGTGTGTGTGTATATACAGGTAGCCCTCAGTTTACGCCGGGGTTAGGTTCCAGGAGGAATGGTTGCAAATCAAAACCGTTGTAAATTGAAATCCAATTTATAATGTAAGTCAATGGGAAGTGAGGGAGTTAGGTTCCAGGCCCCTCAAAATTGTCATAAGTAACACCAAATACATTATTTTTAAAGCTTTGAAATGAAGACTTTAAATGCTAAACATCATTATAAACCTAATAATATAGAGTGTATCATCATCAAACTAAGTTTAATTAACAAAAACATTTGCTAACAGCACCTAATTAAATAATCACACAACAGACTGCATCATCATCAAACTAAGATTTATGAACAAAAAAGTTTTTTTACTTGCATTTTTCAGTAATCAGTTCTCTGCATTGTTAGCATGTTAGATAATATTGGGTCTGCACCTATTCTGTGCATTTCAGTCTGCAGTGATTAATAAGCAGATAGGCACCCTCACCTCAAGCAGCTGAACAGGAAGATAATAGGGAAGTGGCTGCTAAATCTTGTTGCTCGATAGCTACATTTCTGCTCTGTGTACACAGATAAATTTCAGTCTAAGTTGCATAACTTTGCTGCAAAACAAGCGGACAGCTCCACCTACTGGCTATTTTAATTAGTGCACTGCTTTCCAAAGCTTTTCAATAGCAGTCACATGACTGGAAAAAAAAAAAAGGTCGTTATTCTGAAACGGCGTAAATTGAACCGGCGTAAACCGATGGCCACCTGTATACACACACCGCAGTGTTTTTGCAATGTTATTTGTAGCTTTTTTATACAATGTTGCAAAACGCTGCTGCTATAGAGTACTAAAGACACGTGCACACTCCTGAGCTTTTATGAGCCTACCCAGTTTTACTCTTCAATAAAAGATACAAAAACAAAGCAAATTGGAAAGTTGCATGCTCTACCCGAATCATGGAAGTTTAATTTTTACTTAACCTTTTAACGCCGTTATATTCCGTCATATTTACACTGGGCTTTAAAGCCGTTATGACGGAATAGAACGTCATATCAAACGGCTGTCCTGAAGCCTTCTGCGCTTCAAGGACTTGATCGCGGTCTGGAGGGCGTTCCTAGGGTTGTAGTGACGCCCCCCAGATGCGATCAATAATTGAAATCTCGCGATCGTATGCACGATCGCGTAGTTTCAATTTGTCTACATCGGAACAGGTGTTCCGATGTAGACACTTTAACCCTGTCATGAAAGGGTTAAAAGGGACAGTATACTGAAAAATAGTTTTCCCTTAATGTGTTTACAATTGCTTTGTTTACCAACTGCAGAGTAAAAAATGTATGGTTTTTTTTGTGTATATTAACCTCTTAAGGACATATGACAGAATTTTTCCGTCATAAAACAATTGAGCAAACAGAAAGCTGTGTCCTTAAAGGGTTAAAGCTCTGATTTTGTGTTTTGAAGCCACAACCTAATAAAATGGGTTGAGCTTGTATGTACAATCAGATCTCATTACTGTATCACATTGTGTACATATACCTGCTTCTTTATCTTATATCTGTCCATAAAACAACCACCAGTACTTGGAGAGAACAATGGAAAATCAACATTTTATTACCTTATCTCTGCTATATCCCACTGGGAGTGTAATTTCTTCTGCTGGCTGTGTTTACACAGTTTATCTATAGCTTGGACCTGCGGCCACAAACTTTCAGAATAGGCGGGGATACCAAATGCTAAATCAACTATTTCAATTGCCAATTTAAGGGTAAAGGAGCTACTTTTAAACAATTTAATACCCTCCAGCAGGTAAAGTGGATCATTGGGAACAAATTAAAGGGGAGAAATTTTTTGAGTAAACTGTCTCTAATGTGCTTGTTTTTGCACAGGTAGCATAAGCACTGGACACAGATTACAGGAGCATTATATTCTTAGATTGAGCAAAGAAAGTTCATAAAAATTCATACTACACTTGTTTTTATTTTTTTACAGGATGTTCTTGTAGGAAACAAACCATCTTTTTCAGTGAGAACTGTGCCTATGAGCTAGTGTGCAATAGATACCTGGGTGTACACTTACTCAGTGGTATTTAAATGTAAACAGATTAAAAGAAAAAAAAATGTTTAAAAGTTGCTCATTAATGAATATCCCTTTAAGTTCATAGAAAAGATAAGACAGCACTAATGTTTAAAAAAAAAAAAAAAAAAAAAAAAAAAAAAAGAGAAACAGAACAGTGAACAAATTGAGATTTGTATATAAAATCCCCAGCTCCGCTATGTTATTCTAATTCGCTACTGTGTGTGGTTAAAAGGCCATTTCCATCACGCATATGAAAGGAAAGAAACTATATCTGCTAAACATTTAGCAGTCCTAATAAAAAAATAATTTTATGTACAGCTGGGTACCTTGTTTAAAACCAAAATCTTATCTCATAAAATTATTAATTTTTCTTCAATAGACACTAAACCCAGTTTTTTTTCTTTCAGATTCAGATAGATCATGCAATTTTAAGCAACTTTCTAATTTACTCCTATTATCAATTTTTCATTGTTCTCTTACAATCTTTATTTAAATTGCAGGAATGAAAAGCTTAGGAGCCGGTCCAATTTTACTTCAGAACCCGGGTTATGCTTGCTTATTGGTTTGCTAAATGTGGCCACCAATAAGCAATCGCTATCCAGGGTGCTGAACCTAAAATGGGCTGGCTGCTAAGCTTTACATTCCTGCTTTTTAAACAAAGATAGCAAGAAAATGAAGAAAAAATATTAGGAGTAAATTAGAAAGTTGCTTAAATTGTATGCTCTATCTGAATCGTTAAAGAAAAAAATTGGGTTTAGTATCCCTTAAACCTTTCATTATTTATCATAAACAGCGAAAATTGATCCTGAAACACGCTACACAATGACTGATCAGTGCAGGATCTTAATTGTATTTGCCTTAAACGAGCCATACTAACAGAGATAAGAAACAATACTCAATAGGCTTTAAAGGGTTAGTCCATCGGTTTAAAACATGCAAATTGTGTTAGTGAGTTTTAAAAGCACTTAAAAATTTAGTTTGCATAAAGATCATGCGATGCAGTGTTCAATTGTCAATCTGTACTTTGCAAATGTATAAAAGTTAAATGTTCCTTAATCATGAAACCAACCTTAAAATACACTACAACAAGGAAAATCATACACTTTTTGTTTAAAGGGACACTCAATCAAAATTAAACTTTCATGATTCAGATAGAGCATGCCATTTTAAACAACTTTCCAATTTACTTCCATTAACAAAATGTGTACATTCTTTTTATATTTAAACTTTTTGAGTCACCAGCTCCTACCGAGCATGTGCAAGAATAAGTGTGTGCATTTGTGAATCATGGATTGCTGTCACATGGTACGTGTATGCATTTGTGAATGGCTGATGGCTGTCACATGGTACAGGGGGAGTGGAAAAAGACATAACTTTTAAAATTGTCAGAAAAAAATTCTACTACTCATTTGAAGTTCAGACTAAGTGCTATTGCATTGTCTTGTTATCTTGCATTTGTTGATTATGCAAATCTACTGTGTTGACTGGTCCTTTAAATGTTACTTACCGGGAGGTGGAGGGAAACCAGGGAACTGAGGAGGTGGGAGCCCTGGAGGAAGAGCTGGAATACCCATTGGTGGGCGGTTCAGATGTGGTGGGTAAGACATGTTTTTTGTATAAACCTACAAAACAAAGTGACTATTTAGGCATATGCACAGCAGATCTGCAATTTGTAAACAATGCAGTGCATTTTACAGAATGCATTTTCAAACACCAAAATAGTTTTTAGTCTTATTAACATAAATTAAAAAATATATATTAAAACATAGTTGAACAAATGTATTCCGTTTTCATATAAAATGGCAAAAGTACAAACACACAGAGCCTGTCTAATCGCAGGAGTCAAGGTTCCTAGAATTTTGGCTCCTAATTGATTAAAAATGTGTATATAATTTTCTATACAACCCGCGATCTACATGTAACCACTACTGGTGGTGTTACAGGTTTATTGACTAGGCCTGTGCATTTGGTAATTAGTTTCATAAGCAGCAGACACGGATTTATTAGTGAGAATGAGTAACACACAAAGATCTGTGTAAATCCAAATTTTTGTGTGTTGCACTTTTGCAAAAATAAAATTTGGCACAAAAAAAACAGAAAGCCGCTACCCGCGGCCAAATTCATATTCGTTCATTAAACGAATTGCCAAATGCACATGCCCATTATTTACGTTTACAAGGCCCTATTAAATGCGAACACTTAAAGGAACGGTCTACTTAAAATTAAACTTTCATGATTCAGACAGCATGCAATTTTAAACAACTTTCCAATTTACTTTTATCATCAAATTTGTTTTGTTCTCTTGGTATTCTTTGTTGAAAGGTAAACCTAGATAGGAGCATATGCTAATTTCTGAGCTCTTGAATGCCGCCTCATATCTCTGCTGCTTAGCTCACATTCCTAAAGATATCAAGAGAACGAAGAAAAATTAATAGGAGTAAATTAGAAAGTTGCTTAAAATGGCATGCTCTATCCGAATCATGAAAGAAAAAAGTATATCTAGTTAAAACCATGAACTGTTTGAAAAGAGGTAGAACTAGGTACTGTTTCCTTTTCACTTGGCCTTATATCGTATAACGTAAAATGTAGTGAAAAAAAAAAAAAAAGGACCGAGAAAGGCTAGGGGCCAGGTTGGAAAATCCCTGAGAGACAGTCGTCAATATGTTGCTGTTTTGCAATGCTGCTACATGTGCCGGGTTTTATGTACCGGTTGAGTGTGAGTGAGACACCTGAACTCAGTAATTAGTAGGGGTATCCATATGCTAAATCAGAGGTGGCTAACTTTTTTAAAAGGAACAGTAAACACCTTGTAATTACAATACATTTCTGTTGTCTTGCTATAAAATACTAGATCAGCCAAGTCTAAAGATTTTAGAAACAAACGTCTTTCTTGCTGCAATTATTTTTCAATAGCCATACTTCCCTACCACTTGTCTTTTTTAGAGGAGCCAATCCCGATTTGAGTCTGCAGACAATAAGGTTAGCAACAGTTATGTTAGTATAAAGTGCATTGTTTTGCAGTTGTTACAAGCTAAAGCCAATTGGGGAAAGATATGTGGCAGGGCTAGCCTCAGGAAGTCTGCAGTGTGAATTCACAGCTCTAAGACAGAGCTAAATTAAATTTAGAGGCAAAACACCACAACTAAATGTATATTAAAATACCAAGGTGTTTACTGCCTCGTTAAGTGATGCGCCAAATTGATAATCTTTTTAATATTAATACTCAATGGCCTACTGTAACCAGCTTTTAAAATATGAAGGGCTGTTAAAGGAATACTAAACCCAATTGTTTTCTCTCATGATTCAGATAGAGCATGCAATTTTCAGAAACTTTCTAATTTTCTCCTATTATGATTTTTTCTTGGTTCTCTTGCTATCTTTATTTAAAATGTAGGAATGTAACGCTTAGGAGCTGGCCCATTTTTGGTTCAGTATCCTACATTTAGTCACCAATAAGCAAGCGTAACCCAGGTACTGAAAAAAAAATGGGCCGTCTCCTAAGCCTTACATTCCTGCTTTTCAATAAAGATAGCAAAAGAATGAAGAACATTTGATAATAGGAGTAAATTAGAAAGTTGCTTAAAATGACATGCTCTATCTGAATCAAGAGAGAAAATGTTGGGTTTAGTATCCCTTTAACAAAACTTGAAAGTTAAGCTATTTTTTCTTAGAAAGCTGTGTGGTGTGAGTGATCATATACACACATACACAAAATCAACAAGTGAAAAAGAAAAATAATGTATGTACAATTGTGGCCAAGAAAAACAAACAATATGGTGGTAGCCCAAAGTGGTGTGACAGCATATTTGTTTTCAGTGCCACTGTAGGTATTCCTGCAACAGGATGCAACTTGAAGCAAATATGCACATAACAAACTTATTGATTCAAACCTCAAGACTTATCGAACCTTGGGACACCATACAGAAGATTTAAGCATGTCATAAAAACAAAACGGCACTTTACAAAGTCACACAGCTCTTAAAATTTTACTTTCAACATAACCTATTATTCTATGCATATTTATAAATAAAACTGATAGACTAAAACATACATATGGCTTCTAAATATTGTTAGTAGCTCCTAAGACTCAAGTAGATTTGCACTTCTTACAATTTGAGAGATAAGCTCAAATACTCTCCGGTCTCCTAAAAAAACATAAAATGTGGCTCTTTAACTTTTCATCAGTCTCCTGAGAGGATGGATATAAAGATAGATAAACCCCTATATTAAATTACATTTGTTTTGGTATAATTTTTTACATCAGACCTAAAACCAAACTAAGATATGAACTCATATAAAAGACGTATCCATCATTACATGTGTAGGGGAGTCACGCCACAGCGGCCACACAGATTGAATGAGATCGTTTTGCACTACGTATGGGGAAAACAGGGAAACAACTCTAAGACGTATGTGAATTACAGCAGGATTATAAAAACTGAACTAACCAGAAAGTTGCGGAAGCAATGCATAACGAAAAGGGTTAATTCATGAATATTTCTCAGACTAATGTAAATAAAAATTTAAAAAAAAACGTAATTCTGGATCTAGGGTCGTGGTCCCGCCATGATCCCAGCCGGGTGGTGCGGTTACCTGCAGATAAGCCTTTTGGGCCGGAAGAAGGAATCGTCTGGTCAGAGACTTTTCTCCTCCTGCCTTTGGTTATAGCGGCACAAAAAAAAACCAAGGGAGATAGGGCCTCTCGCCAGCCCCTTTGTAAGGTTACAAAAAGGAAGCGGATTCACCGCTCCGTTTCCCGACACCACGGTACACATACACTGTGACCCCTGAGGCCTTCACTCACCCGCCCCGCTGGCTAAAGCCGTGTCACTGCCTTGGTGCGAAGACAGAACCTTTTACCCGCCGTGCGCACTTCTGCCAACCAAAAATTCCGTCGCGCCGGCCGCTCTAACCTCGGCTTCTACTCCTCTACTAGGCCGCACTCACGCTGCAGCGCCGCACACAAAGCCCAGCATGCAAAGCGGTACGGAAGGAGGAGACGTCTGGGAAGTTGAGTGGGAGGGGACATGGTAGCCACCAGTGCCACCACCATCTTCAGAAAGGATAGAAGGAAGAGGCTGACATATTGATATGACCAAGTTTGCACTGATCAGTTGATGTACTTTTTTTTTACTTTCAAGCTTTAGTAGTTACACCTACATTTCAAAATGCTGTGGTGTTCTATTTAGTTATGATCTTGCCTAGTACGTAAATGGTAATGATTAAGATCCTGATAGGAATCAAATTTTAAAGTGATGGTATCTGAGTGTTTAAAAAACGCTAGGACTTACCACAACAAAAAATAAACTGGACTTTGAGTTATGAGTTTCTAAAAAAAAGGGTGCTAAGCTCACCCTTTCTGTGTTGTGGCTCCTCACTAAAGTCCGCGCCTCCAGCCGTCCACAGCACAGCACTCTTTTCTCAGTGAGGTGACGTTTCCACCTCTAAACCAATACTCCCCATTAGCATGTCTCCCAATTAGCATCTTCACAGTAGGTGGAATAAGGAACAGAATAAAACAAACATTTTTTTTTATGTTTAACCTTTTAACGTCGTTAGGACGTTGTATTTTGTCCGAATTTTGCTGGGCTTTTTTGCGCAGAAGGACAGAATACAACGTCCTAACCGCTTGGCTTTCCTGAAGCCACTGGCGCTTCCCTGATGGAATCGCGGTCTGGAGGGCGTGCCTAGCATCATAGGGACGCCCCCCTGACGCAATCCCATCATTGAAATCTCGTGCACGATTGTGAGATTTCAATTTGTTTACATTGGAACAGTTGTTCCGATGTAGACACGTTAACCCTGGCACGCAAGGGTTTACATAGAAGACACAGAGAAGGGAGGGAAAATATTTGTCTTCTGTCTTTAATTAAATCTTGATAATTCAATCACTCAAGCTAGAATAATCTCTATTTTATTTCAAGACAGAAGGTTTAATATTTTGCTTTTTTAATGTGAAGGGAAAAAATGCAATACCGGACAGAAAACCAGTCTTCAGCATTCGGAATCTCTTGAAGAGAACCACCAGCCAAAAAAGGCAGCAGCACCCCTGACAGAGTGCACCCCAAAATAAGCTGGAATAATAGCCTCCTATAGGATCCAATGGGCATGAGTAGAAGAGGAAACAGCAAAAGAGAGGCACATAGGAAATAAAAATCGGAGACTCTCCCAAACAACGAAGAGAAGTGCTGCAGTCCAAGAAAGTGTGTAAGCACAACAACATGCAAAGATGAGGCTCCACAGGGAAAAACGGGTAAGAAATGAAAGAGGAAGACGTCTTAGTCCTATGGACAACAAAATAAACCCCATTCAGAGTTAACTGCTAAGAATCAACTTACAGAGCTCTAACATCTGAGACACGACAAAAAGAGACCAAACACAATGAAAGTGCAGGCTTAGCCAACAACTGTTTCAACGACAGAGAGGAATTCAGAAGCCAGGCCCTTAAAAAGTGAGGACAAAAGAAACATCCCACAAGGAAGAATATCTTGGTTCAGGAGGCCACTGGGGACGAATGCCACAAAGCAGGTGACAGACTAGGGGATGCTGGCCCACAGAAAATCAACAGGAAGATGACTGGCCGCAATGGCTGTGTGATGAACATTGATGGACCTGTAAGACCACCCAAGAGAGAATAAATTTAATAGGAAATTCAGAACAGTCACATTAAATTAAGGCTCCAACTCCCATTCTAGGTACCAATAAAGTGTCAGGTTCCTATGGAGGGGGTGTGTATACTTTTAACACTTCCCTATTAATCCTTGTGCAGCCCTACACCACCTGCTAATTAATTTTGTTGTTTAGCTCTGTAGCGTTGCTGCAACACTCACCAAGCTGATACATTCCTCTCTGACTATTGCCAGCAAACTCGTGATATCCTACAAATCACTTGTTTTCTGAAAGATTCCTGTACTCAAGAAGTTTCAGCCACCGGCTCTCTACTAAAAGGAATTTTGTTGCCATATTCAAATCGGAATTCACTGCCTCCTCCGTGTTTCTGGATACACTGTGATCTGTCTACAAATACACTGTAAAGACTACTCCTACATACCATCTGAATTTCAATTCCGCATTGCGGTAAGCTAAAGGACTTTACCTCCTGTAAAATTCATTCTATTCTTCTGTTGAAATATCACTGTTACGCTGTTATTTGTTTTCCTGAACTCTAAACGGACTCGGGCAGTTCCGCCCCCAGCTGTACGTCATCTGCTAGACTTTGCGAGGAATCTTACACCTGACTGCTGTAGCCTGAACTCTTACGTCATCCCTGCTTCGCTGCTCACACAGAAACCCTGTCATCCCAAAACACTCCACAGCAGCAGGTTACACCCTGGGTTCTCTTAGAGTCAATACAGGCAACCAGTAAGCACCTTACTCGTTAGAGGATTGGAATATTATTATAACTTCCTCATCTTCTTTCTGGCACAACTCAAAAAAAGAACGTTGCTGAAAAATAGTGAATTACAGGACTAATCTTTTATAACCTCCTGTAACCAAATATCAAGGGAAAACACTGACATAGATAAACTTAATACTAAATGATCTATTGTTAATTATCTGCAGTTGAGATCCTTCCAATTAACTATCTGGTTTTCAATGAAATACAACTACAGCAATCTGACATATTAATTAGCCCTAAACTATGGATCCAGCAGATATACCTTCTGTTGTCTATAATTTATCCCAGCGTGTCGAGCAGTTATCTCAGGGATTAAGAGAACTGCAGATACAGAACGATAGTCTAAAAGCAATAATTAGAGATACAACTCCTGAACCACAGACATGTTTACCCGAAAAATTCTCTGGAGACAGATCCTCTTTCAGGCAGTTTAAAACTGCATGCAATCTCCTGTTCCAAATGAGACCAAAGACCTATTACAACAAAAGAATAAAGGTCATGACTGTTATTACTGAGCCTAGGACATGGGCGGACTTATTATTTGAGAAAGAGAATCTAATACTAGGCTCACTCACAGATTTCTTCGTTCAAATGAGCATGTTATACGAAGACACTCAAAAGCAGCTCTCCGCAGAGGTTAAAAAGCGGGCATTAAAACAAGGCAGACGGCCTGTAGAGGAATATGTAACAGAGTTCAAGCTTTACATAACTGATTCAGAGTGGAGCGAGGTTGCCCTACGTAATCAGTACAGGCTCGGGTTATCTGAACCCCTCGAAGACTAATTGGAACGCATAGAGCTCCCTAGAACTTTGGAGGGGTTGATAAATCTTTCTATCCAGATCAACCAACGTCTCAGAGAGAGGCGTGCTGAACGCCAACTACCCGATACCTCAAGCAGATACTATCCTCCTCAAGGTTCTACCTCTCCATCTAAAGATTTACCCGTCCCTATGGAATTGGGTTTTATGAAGGGACCCTTACAGCCAGTAGGATTCGTAGAAAACAAAAAACCTCTTTTTAAGTGGATGTTTTGCTAGTAAAGTCACTAATGCAGCTTATTGTGCCATATCTCTTTCTCTACAGTGGGATCGCCAAGTACTCCAAACTGAAGCCATTGTGGACTCAGGAGCGTACTCTAATTTTCTTGACGCTGTATTGATAAAGAAAAATAGTCACTAATGCAGCTTATTGTACCATATCTCTTTCTCTACAGTGGGATCGCAAGTACTCCAAACTGAAGCCATTGTGGACTCAGGAGCATACTCTAATTTTCTTGACGCTGTATTGATAAAGAAAAATAAAATTCCACTTGTGTTGAAAGCAAAACCTGTTTCTATCAGAGTTATTGATGGTTCTTTTGCTAACACAGGTCCCATCACTCACCAAATTGTTCCCATAAAGGTCACCACAGCCACGGCCATGTAGAATTTATATCATTTGATGTCATACCGTCACCTTTGTTTCCTGTTGTTTTTGGCTTATCTTGGCTCCAATTACATCAACCCACCATACATTGGGAAACATTGCAAGTGGACTTCAACTCATCCTATTGCCACAACACATGTTTCCTACACCAAAATCTTATGCAGGTTACTGAAATCCCTTTACCTGATGAATACCACGATTTTG
Source organism: Bombina bombina (assembly GCF_027579735.1). NCBI lineage: Eukaryota > Metazoa > Chordata > Amphibia > Anura > Bombinatoridae > Bombina > Bombina bombina. The sequence goes on along the minus strand of NC_069499.1, from coordinate 187,374,227 downwards.
CAGATGTGTTCAGCAAAAAGGAAGCTGAGACTCTTCCACCACATCGAATATATGATTGTCCGATAGAGCTGCTACCTGGGTCTTCCATTCCAGTGGGACACATATACCCATTGTCCCAACCAGAACTTGAGTATTTGAAAATATACATCAAGGAGAATCTTAAAAAGGGATTCATCAGGCCATCCACATCTCCAGCTGGTGCTGGCATCTTCTTTGTGAGGAACAAGGATAATTCTCTCAGACCTATAATCGACTACCGGGAGCTCAATAAAAGAACAGTCAAAAATAGGTATCCATTACCTCTAATACCGGAACTTGTGGAACGACTCAGAAACGCAAAGATATATACCAAACTCGATCTAAGAGGAGCCTATAATTTAATCAGAATCAGAGAGGGCGACAAATGGCTCATGGCGTTCAGAACACGGTATGGCTTATACGAATATACCGTGATGCCGTTCGGGCTCTGTAATGCCCCAGCTACGTTTCAATACTTAATTAGTGACATCTTCAGAGATCTTTTGGACGTATGTATGGTGGTGTACTTGGACGACATCCTCATATATTCTGATAACATTGAAGACCACAGGAAACATGTTCGATGGGTTCTTGGATGCCTACGGACCCACCAGTTATTTGCCAAACCTGAGAAATGTGTGTTTCATGCCTCACAAATCTCTTTCCTCGGATATCACATATCTTCATCTGGAATTAAGATGTAAGACAATAAGGTCGATGCCATAAAGAACTGGCCTGTTCCTAAAAGCAAGAAGGATGTGCAACTCTTTTTAGGATTCGCCAACTTTTATCTCAAGTTTATAATAGGGTTTTCTAACATCGACAAACCGCTTTGCAGCCTTACCGGTTCACAAACTCCCTTAATTTGGAATTCCACTGCTGACAAAGCCTTTGCCTTTTTAAATAACTCATTTGTTTCAGCTCCTATACTCCGATTTTCAGATCCCGGGCTACAATACATTCTTGAGGTAGATGCCTCGGAGTATGCCTTAGGTGCCATTCTCTCCCAGCGAAAATCTACTACTGGACCTTTACACCCCGTTGCCTTCTTCTCTAGGTTGAGGACAGCTCCTGAATTGAACTATCCCATCAGAGAGAAAGAGATCCTTGTCATAAAATCCTCGTTTGAACACTGGCGTCACCTACTAGAAGGTACTAAAATTCCTGTACTAGTTTACACTGACCATCGGAATTTAGAATATCTGCAATCAAGCAAAACCTTATCAGCCCGCCAACTACGTTAGAGCTTGTACTTCACAAGGTTCAACTTCCACATAACCTACAGACCCGGCTCAAAAAACGGAAAGGCAGATGCCCTCTCCAGAAACTTAAATCGACTTCCCATAATATCCTCTCCTCACTCCATATTATCTCTGGAGCATTTTATTGGAACCATGATTAATTATCATGAATCTCTAAGTGCCATGCAACTAGATGACCTGTCTTACCCAAAGGAGAAACTTATACTTAAACCAGATGGCTTATATTACTTTGAGAATAAACTCTACATGCCCCCCTCAGGAAGGAATGATATACTTCGTGATCATCACGACTCACCTCTGGCTGGCTATCCTGGAATTCATAAAACATTAAACTTAATAAAAATAAACTACTGGTGGCCAAAGATCAACCAAACCGTAAAAGATTATTTGGTGTTGTGTGAAATATGCACATCATCAAAATCTGAAAAAAAACATCCATGCGGGTTATTAACACCTCTCCCACTTCCAGATAGACCTTGGAAAACCTTAGGCATGGATTTCATTGTTGACCTACCCATCTCTAACGGTTGTAACACCATCTTAGTTGTAGTGGATCTACTCACTAAAATGGCCCATTTTGTATCCTACAAAAAATTACCTACCTCTGCTGAAACAGCTGAACTGTTCCTACGTCATATCGTACGTTTGCATGGCCTGCCATCCGTTCTAGTGACTGACAGAGGCACTCAGTTCACCTCTCGCTTTTGGAAACAACTTTGCAAGGTACTTCAGATCGACCATTGATGCAGTACAGCTTACCACCCCCAAACTAATGGGCAAACAGAAAGGGTGAACCAATGGCTTGAGCAGTACATCAGGTGTTATTGCTCCTACCAACAAGACAAATGGTATTATAACATACCAATGGCAGAATATGCCTACAACAACGCAGACAATGCCTCCACAAAATCATCTCCTTTTTTCTCCAATTACGGCTACCATCCAACCTTTCACCTGTTACCAGACTCAAACACTACTTCTACTCAAATAGATGACTTGACCAACTCCCTAACGGATATTCAAACCTCATTAAAAGATAACATCAAACTTGCAACAAGACAAGTTCAAAAAAGAGCAGCATAAGAACTATTATGACACCAGAAGAAGGAAACCTCCCCTCTAACAAATTGGAGATAAAGTCTGGCTATCAACGAAACACCCGAAACTGAAGACTCCCTGTAAGAGATTCTCGAAGTTATTTATCGGACCGTAGCAGATAACCAAAGTAGTAAATAAGAATACTGTAACATTGGCTTTACCTCCCGATTACCAGATACATCCAATGTTCCACGTCTCTCTACTGAAACCGTATATTCTTACCAGGTCTTCCACTACTGATCTGCAGCAAATGTCGGTTGTGACCGATGAAGACATTGATGAAATTAGTCGTATTCTGGATTGGAGGATTTTTCGGGGTAGCTTGCAATATTTAGTTAGATGGAAGGGTTATACCTCTGATGAAGATACTTGGGAGCCCTGCACCAACCTTCAAGCTTCCCGCTTGATTGCTCACTTCCACCGTGCCAATCCTGACAGACCTCAACCTTCTGCTGCGATGCAGCCCCGTTGAGGGGGGGACATGTCAGGTTCCTATGGAGGGGGTGTGTATACCTTTAACACTTCCCTATAAATCCTTGTGCAGCCCTACACCACCTGCTAATTAATTTTGTTGTTTAGCTCTGTAGCGTTGCTGCAACACTCACCAAGCTGATACATTCCTCTCTGACTATTGCCAGCAAACTCGTGATATCCTACAAATCACTTACTTGTTTTCTGAAAGATTCCTGTACTCAAGAAGTTTCAGCCACCGGCTCTCTACTAAAAGGATTTCAATTCCGCATTGCGGTAAGCTAAAGGACTGTAAAATTAATTCTAGTCTTCTGTTGAAATATCACTGTTACGCTGTTATTTGTTTTCCTGAACTTTGAACGGACTCGGGCAGTTCCGCCCCCAGATGTACGTCATCTGCTAGACTTTGCAAGGAATTTTACAGCTGACTGCTGTAGCCTGAACTCCCGCTCCTACGTCATCCTTGCTTCGCTGCTCACACAGAAATCCTGTCATCCCAAAACACTCCACAGCAGCAGGTTACACCCTGGGTTCTCTCAGAGTCAATACAGGCAACCAGTAAGCACCTTACTCGTTAGAGGAGTGGAATATTATTATAACTTCCTCATCTTCTTCCTGGCACAACTCAAAAAAGAATGTTGCTAAAAAATAGTGAATTACAGGACTAATCTTTTATAACCTCCTGTAACCAAATATCAAGGGAAAACACTGACATAGATACACTTAATCCTAAATTATCTATTGTTAATTATCTGCAGTTGAGATCCTTCCTATTAACTATCTGGTTTTCAATGAAATACAACTACAGCAATCTGACAAAAGCCATCCTGACCCTGCCAAAAGGTAAGCGGCGTGGTGCTGCGATCTCTCCACTGATGGGAGAACTAATCCACCACTGTGTTGGACAGACCTGGAAGATGATCTGCCTGCAGAGAAATGTCCATGCTCAAACAAAACTGGAAAAAGGTCTAGAGTCAGATTTGACAAGTGTCTCGACCTAGTTCTGCCCAACTTGTTGACGCATTGGACTGCCGTCGAATTATCCATCCTGAAAAGAATCAAACAGTGAAAACGGTCTTTGTCAAAGCTACAAACTGATGAACGTTGATGGTAATGTAAGACTGCCCAAAAAGAAAATAAATCTGATATATATTCAGAACAGTCACAATATAGGCTGAGTAAGGCTCCAACTCCAGTTCCAGGCACCAATGAAACCATTCTGACCATGCCAAAAGGTAAGCAGCGTGGGTGCCTGGGGCCCAAGCATCCCTAAGTAGGTCACTCGCAGCATGCAAAAGGCCATCGTCAACTAGGAACCCCTGAAATGTGCCAAGCGACTTAAGTAAGGCAACCCTGAAGAATAAGGTATTGAAAAATTGCATTAAGTGTCTCCAAGAAGATCAGGAAAAATAATCGAGGGGGGGGGGGTCCACAGACAATTCCAGAAGCTCAAGAAACCAGGCCTGGGACAACCAAAGAGGAATGAGGAGACACAACTCCACTCCCTGGCAACAAAACTGCAGAACAACTCTTGGACTTATCGAGATGGGGAGAAAGGCATAAGACCCTGTAAGAGGCCATTGTTGCAAAAAGGCATCTGCAGCCAGACTGAAAGGGTCTGGGAGCCAGCTGTAATACTTCTCGACCTGAAAATGTATCCGAGATGCATAGAGGTTGATAAGGAAAGGACCCCACATACAATCGAGATAAAGAAGCACCGAGCAATGAAGTCTCCAATTGCTGAGATCTCTCCACTGACAGGAGAACCAATCCACCACCATGTTGGACAGACCTGGAAGATAATCTGACCCCAGAGAGATGTCCCTGCTCAAACAAAACTGGTAAAGATCTAGACTCAGATCTGACAAGAGTCTTGACTGAGTTCTGCCCAACTTCTTGACGTATTGGAAAGCCGTAAAATTGTCCATCCTCTAAAGAATGGAACTGTGGAAAAGGTCTTTGGCAAAACTGGAGCCAGCAATTATTTAACTACCAATTAAATAAAACCAAACTACACATTAAAAAAAATCCTAACACTAAATTGTATCTAATAACAAAAAATAAAAAAGACTAAATTACAATAAATAACAAACACTAAATTATGAAAAATAACAAACGAAATTATCCAAAATAAAAAAGAATTACACCTAATCTAATAGCCCTATCAAAATAAAAAAGCCCACCCAAAATAAAAAAAAAACCCTAGCCTACAATAAACTACCAATAGCCCTTAAAAGGGCCTTTTGTGGGGCATTCCCCAAAGATATCACCTCTTTTCCCTGAAAAAAATACAAAGACCCCCCCAACAGTAAAACCAACCACCCAACCAACCCCCCAAACTAATAAACCTAATTATAAAAAAAACTAATCTACCCAATGCCCTGAAAATGGCATTTGTATGGGCATTGCCCTTAAAAGGGCATTTAGATCTTTTGCTGCCCAAACCCTAAGCTAAAAAAAAAAAAAACACCCAAAAAAAACCTTTAAAAAATCACTAACCCCTGAAGATCCATTTACAGTTTTTGAAGTCCCGCTTGAACGATCTTCATCCAGGTGACGAGAAGTCTTCATCCAGGCAGCCTCTTCTATCTTAATCCAGGCAGTGAAGTCCTCATCCAGGCGGCGAGAAGTCTTCATTCAGACGGCCTTTTCTATCTTCATCCAGGCGGCATCTTCTATCTTGATCCCGGCGGCGCAGAACGGGTCTATCCTGAAGACATCCGGCACGGAGCATCCTCTTCATACGGTTGCCGCCGTACACTGAATCTTCAATGCAAGGTAGGCGATTCAAGATGGCGACCCTTGCATTCCTATTGGCTGTAAAATTTGAATCAGCCAATAGGAATTAGAGCTGCTAAAATCATATTGGCTGTTCAAATAGGATTTAAGCAGCTCTCATTCTATTGGATGATGAATATATTTATATAAAGTAATTATGTTACCTCTCAAGCGCCTTTTTTCTAGTGAAAACAGACCCAGTTTGGCTAACCTCTCCTCATAGCTTAAATTCTTCCAGAATTAAATCACATTTTCTATTTACCTGCCCATTATTCAATTTTTTGTAGATCCCCTTGTAAAGCAAGTTCATCCTGCCCTGACCTAATGACCTTACACAACTTTGTATCATCTGGAAAAATAGAGATGTTGCTATTTAATACTTGCTCCAAGTCATTAATAAAAATATTAAAAAGAACAGGGCCCAATATTGATCCCTGGGGGACTCCACTGATTACCTTTGTCCAATCTGAGTATCATCCATTCACTACTACTCATTGCTCCCTGTATTTTATCCAGTTATTTATACATGAGCCAACATTTTCAGCTATTCCCAGTCCCTTCATTTTGTACATTAATCTCTCATGTGGCACTGTATCAAACACCTTTGCAAAATCCAAATATATCAATCAACTGATTTCCCTTTATCTATATTTTACTTACGTAGAATCTAATTAGAGTAGTTTGACATGATCTATTTCTCATAAAACCATGCTGATTTAAACTCATAATCTTGTTTACACGAATATACTCATCAATATAGTCCCTTCAACTATCTTCATCACTATTGATTTCAGACTAACTGGTCTATAGCTTCCTGGATCAGCCCTGCTTCCCTTTTTAAAAAGTGGCACCACATAAGCTTTATGCCAGTCCTGGGGTACTTTTCCTGAGGATAATGAGTCTTGAAATATTAAGTAGAGGTTTGTCTATAACAGTGCTTAGTTCCTGTAAAACCCCTTGATGTATTTTATCTGGGCCTGTAGATTTATTTAAAATCCTATTTAAATCAAAAAGAAGCTGATTTTTTTTATGTTTATTTTTTAAATTGTTGATTTTTATCCACCCTTCTTTATTGGTTTATAGATCTTGCTTGATAAAACAATTTTTGGGCAGAGATACCCTTAATAATGTCTACCATATAACATTGGTGGCAAAAAGTTACATAAAATACAACTCTTGTCATATACTGCCACCAACTGTTTGCTAACATTAAACAAATATAAAATAATGTTCTTATCTCTGGTGACTATTCTTTCAAAAACAGTACTGCACAGTACTGACCTCTAGTGGTATGTGTTTATGCGGCAAACGTATCTGTATTCCCAGTTTCAGCAGCAGCAGTCTATTTTCTTGTTTCCTGAGGCCTGTGATCCTGGTTGCCAGAAGTAGCAGTTTAAGTTTTGCTTCACCCTGTTTCCTACAAGCGAGGTTATACCTTAAAATCACTCTGAAGTTTATGTTTAGACATGTTCCGAAATTAAGTTTGTGCTAAGTATTTTCTTCCCATGTAAACTTTTGTGAGCAATATGCCCTTATCTGTAACCCTGAATATAAGGACTTTGTTTAACTCCTTGCGCCAATTGGACATATATACGTCATGTGATGCATAGCGCATTATACTGCATGCCATATATATATATATATATATATATATATATACACGTCCGACCTTCAGGCTGCCCATGCAGTCTCGGTTGTCAAGTGAAAATGAGAGCTGCTCTTCCTGGGCTGCAGGCATTTGTTTTATATGGTAATGGAGCACAACCCCTGCTCCGTAACCATATGAAGGCAGATTGCCAGTTGGTTACTGAGAGTGAAACAGTCGGCGTCACTGTCTGCAACGTTTGCGCCAGTGGAAGCAGCATAGCGGTGGAGGGGTGGCGGGAGTGAGAGTAAAGGGTGGCAAAAAAATTGGAAGGGAGGGAAGGGGTGCTACGCTACAGAAAAATGTTTAACGGGGTGGGGGTGGGGGGCAAATAATGATCGTGGGAGGGGGTACCCCTACACTATAAACAAATAATTAAAAAAATAATAAATAAATAATAAAAAATAAAAAAACAACTATAAGCTGGTTACTGGTAGACAATTGCAATTGGCAGTACCTAAAATGGTGGACACCATTAGGAGGGGGGTTTAGAAAGGTAGGAGTTTAAGGGGGATCCTACACTGCATAAAATAAATAAATATATAAAATTAATTTATAAAAAAATAAATAAATAAAACGTCATACTGGCAGAATGGTGGTCAGGAGTGTGGGTGTGGGAGAGAGCTGTTTAGGAGGTATCCAGGAGGTGGAAAGTGTCAGGCGGGAGGGTAATCCCTGTATTAAAATAATATTACCCTGGAGGCGGGGCGTAGCCATGCAGGAATATGGCTGCACTGTAACAGAGCTCCGTTGCCTTTCCCCTTCAATTGGCACATAAATGGTGTAGTTTCGCTCTGGCAATTTTGAAAGCACCAAGTATAACATCTTTCTTTTTGAAAACTGCAATCAAATTTGAGCCGACAGATCCCTTTGAAAAACCGGGACCAACAAGCCTAGCACAGGCGCCATCTTGACAGCGCAACCTGAACAGACTAAGCCACGCAACAATAAAGACACAGCGCAGCAAGGTAAAGAGCACAGCACTATATAACTAACCTGACAAACTGTCAGTACACGCTCCATACCGCAAATACAAGCAGCGCCTCGGTCACTTCTCCTCTGTTGCGCTCAGTCGCACCAAAACGCCCCAGCAGTTACACAGGACCACGCTGCCATATCGCTGCAACTAGAACAGCCAAACATTTATCAAGAACGAGATCTCCTCTCTACGAAAAGATATGTCTGACATGAACTCTAAACTTGAATATCTGGAGGAGGGACAAGAATACCTAGAATCTCAAGTTAGCGACAATACCCAATGCCTAAACTGCCACGACTCCATTATCCAATCGTTACAGCTAAAGGTCGAAGACCTTGCCACGACTCCATTATCCAATCGTTACAGCTAAAGGTCGAAGACCTTGATAATCGCAGTCGCCGCAGTAATCTGCGCATTCGAGGTATACCTGAGGATGTTACCCAGGAATCCTTAGTTGATTACCTGCTACAATTTTTCAAACAGATGGAACCTGCACTGGAGACCTCTGAAACAACTCTAGAAAAGGCCCATCGTGCCTTAAGACCGAAACCTACACCGCCGAGCCCGCCCAGGGACGTGATTTTGAAATTTACTCACTTTCACCAAAAAGAAGCAGTGTGGAAACAAGCCCGTAGTCAACGATCAATATCATTTCAAGGCCATACCATCCAGGTCTATCAAGACCTCAGTCCAGCTACCATCGAAAGGAGACGAAATTTACGCTTTATTACAACCCTCCTGCAAGAACATAAAATAAAATATCGCTGGGGCTTCCCTTTTAGCCTTCTGGTGCATAAAGACGGCAAAACCATCGCCTACAAAGGTCCAGAAGTCTTAGATGCTCTATCCAAAAATCTCAACATCACCTTCCCGGCACCTCCTTCCCATGCAACGACGGCCCGGGACACTACACAAGATGGCCCATCAAAGACCCAAAGACCGACGTGGACCAAAGTATCCAGAAAAAATACGAAGGACTCCATGCCTAAATGATTTTTATATAACTCATCCACAAGAGTCCCCACAACGCAAGATCTGAAACATGTGAAAGTAAGGTTGTATATTCCCTCTTTATAACAGACACTGTGAACTCTCTAATGTACACTAACTTTCGTTCTTTGCCAAATGTCTGGGGAAATGCCTGAACTTAACTGACATTATCCTTGGGTAGAGTAGGAAGGCTCATAGGGAATCTATATAACTACTTATCTTACCATGTCGATCTACTAAAGTTATAATGTTATGTTTACTTACACCTTCTCTTAATAACAGAAATTTACATCTTAAGTGTTTATAATGCCCACCCCCATCGCCTAATCACAATAGCCAACTTGGTCGTCTACAGGCCGACACATTCTAAGGGGGTATTTAATGTTTAATGTTTAATGTTGTTATGGTGCACCACACGCTAGTATCAATGTATTGTATTGTTTACCTGTTATAGACTGAATTACTTTACCATGTTAGGTGAAAATGTTTTATTTACAAATCAAGTTAGTCAAGTTACCACAATTGGTATCAATTGTTATTTGCTGAGAAATGCTAATCTAAGCCAATGAAGGGGAAACGCTTCCTCTACATCTTATTTCTCTTACCAATGTTTTTGTTTACTCTTCCCTTATTACCTAATCCCTGTATCCCCTGCTGTACTAAACTACTCTTAATACTATCACCTGACAAACTACCCGGTCATACTGACTCCTACAAAAACACTAAATTAATATACTTCACAGACAACTACTTTAAGCTCACACCGCATTATCCTAATGGCTGAACACTCACATAGAAAACCACCCACCAATTCAATACGGATCCAATCTATTAACGCAAAGGGACTTTCCCTCAAAAAGAACACAGGCTTTGAGAGATTTTAACAGATACGGGTCAGACCTGTTGTTTCTCCAAGAAACACACTTCCGCAAAGGTAGAGAGCCCCTCACATTTAATTTCGGCACTTGCTTTTACGCCTCCCATTCCAAATCTAAAAAGCATGGAGTGGGAATACTGATAAAGAAAAATGTCCCTTTTAAAGAACTCAAAATCCTCAGAGACAAAGCTGGCAGATACATTATCCTAGTAGGCTTACTATATGGCCGCCCGGTCACGTTGGTATCTATATACACTCCTAATACTAAGCAAGCCAAATTTATCAACAATGTAACCAATCTCATTTTAGAGCACCAGAAAGGAGTCTTAATAATTTGCGGAGACCTTAACATGCCACTTAACCCACCCTTAGATTGCTCCTCCTCTAATTCCTCAGTCCCTGCTTCACAGATTGCTCGCACACTCACCTCACTGAAAAAATTAGCCTCACAAGACATATGGAGGACCCACCATCCTAATAAAGAAGATTATACCTTCTATTCATACCCTCACAAGCAATACTCCAGAATTGATTACATCCTCACGGATGTCACAGGCCTGTCATTATTTACATCTACCCAAATTACCCCCATAACATGGCCGGACCATGCATCTGTATTAGGCACATTTATATGGCCGTCTAAACCCATACAAGATTACATATGGAGATTGGATGAACAGCTCCTCTCCGACCCTACAATATCCCAACAAATATCTAAGTCCATATTGGAATACTTTGCCCACAATAATATAGCAATAATATAGCTGACACGTCCCTGCTAAATATATGGGAAGCCCACAAATGTGTAATTCGAGGTGAGCTTATGGCCATTAAGGCCTCCATCAACAAACAAAAGCAAGCATTTCTATCAACACTACTCTCAGAAATTAAAAAACTAGAAACTTAACATAAACGCTGCCCGGCCTACCATAACCTCCTACTTTCTATTCAAGCTGCAAAAGACAAATTGGCGTCCTACCTAAATAAGGAACATAAACGTCAAGCACTCCGCTTACAACAAGCGAACTATGAAGGCCGCAATAAATCAGGCAGATCTCTTGCTCGCTACCTAAGATTAAAACAGAAAAAAAACTATATCCTACACATCAAGGACGATAATAATAATACTCACTTCTCAACCCAGGCTATTACAAACACCTTTAGGACATATTTTCAAAAACTATATAACTTGCGCTCCAACCCTGGCATTTCAGCATGCCCACAAATAGCTCTATCAGACGACATAAACACATACTTATCATCTCTTAATTTGCCTCATCTTACAACTAATCAACAAAACCAATTAGAGGACCCTATATCTGCAGACGAAATCAAATTAGCCATTAAAGATCTCCCATCTAGGAAATCACCAGGGCCGGATGGTTTTAGCAACCGATACTATAAGACCTTCCAGGAAGAGCTACTCCCCCACATTACTTCATTTTTCAATTACATTGACGAATCTAAACAGTTTTCCCCTGCATTGTTAGAAGCCCACATCATCCTCCTCCCCAAGCCAAATAAATCACTAGAACATCCCTCTCACTTCCGCCCTATTTCATTAATAAATTCAGACGTAAAAATTTTCGCAAAGGTATTGGCTAATAGAATGAATCTGGTGCTACCAGACCTGATTCATCAGGATCAAGTGGGATTTGTCCCCAGGCGCGAGGCGAAGGACAACACGGTCAGGGCCCTCAACTTAATTCAATATATGCAGGATAAGGTGGTCCCAGGGATCCTTCTGTCAATAGATGCCGAAAAGGCCCTTGACCATGTTGGCTGGGACTTCCTCAAAGCCACTTTAACCAAGCTGGGCCTAGGACCTAAGTTTATTAACAGAATATTTGCCTTATATTCCCACCCTAATGCAAAATTACTTATCAATGGCACACTATCCAATACATTCACCATAACCAATGGAACAAGGCAGGGCTGTCCCCTCTCCCCTTTACTGTTCGCCTGCTTCATAGAAACTTTGGCCACAAAAATCAGACAAAACCCCTTGATTAGAGGAATACAAGTAGGGACACAAACATACGTAATGTCTCTGTTTGCCGATGACATTTTATTCACGATAACAAATCCCGACTCTTCAATAACCCCCCTCTTACAGGAATTTCAAACCTTCCAGTCACTATCCAACTTTTCTATAAATATTTCCAAATCCGAAGCATTAAATATTAACTTACCCAGTACAGCTCTATCAAATATCAAAACTCTATTGCCATTTACGTGGCGACCCCACTCCCTACACTACTTAGGAATACAACTAACCACCTCTATGGAACAAACCTATACACAAAACTACATACCAATACAAAAAGCAATTATCAGGGATCTATCATCTTGGCTCTCTAAGAAGCTCTCCTGGCTGGGCAAAATAAATGTTCTAAAAATGAATATATTCCCAAGATTACTATACATATTACAGGCCCTACCAATCCCGATCCCTAAAAACTACATTCCCACTCTACAGAAAGCTTTTAGCGATTTTGTTTGGCGGCGTGGCCCCCCCAGGATAAATAAAAATACTATGCAAACCCCAAAACTCCAAGGAGGCCTAGGCATACCCAACATATCAAAGTATCGACAAGCCATATTCTTGCAAAAGATAGTCGACTGGTGCATACACTACGAACATAAAAGATGGGTTCAATTAGAACATTCATTATCAAATATCCCACACTTAGGAAAACAGTGCTGGAACCTCGACAAACCGACTACTAAGCTTAACTATAATTCACATTTGATTGCAGAAACATATAAAATATGGGAAATCACAATAGCCACACACCCCTATATATCGTCCAAACCCTCTACACTAACCTCAATCATAGAGAATGGCCAATTCATATTAGGAACACCACCAATAAAAGATACCCCGGGATCATACTATAGGGATATCCCTATTCACTATATCATATCAAATGAAAAATTATTATCACAAGCAGACTTGCTTAACAAGGGATATTCTCTTTTCCAAAATTGGTCCCAATATGCCCGCGTCCATCACTTCATAACAACACATGAACACTCTAGAAACATGGTCCAACCACTAACCAATTTGAGCAACTCTGCGTAAGGACCCCCCCAATATCACATACTCTTGCATTAATTTATAGAATACTAACACAAAACTCTCCTGGCCAAACCCCTCCCTTCCTTGAAAAATGGGAAGATGAACTAGGTATAACAATCCTACCCCAAACCAGTACAATAATTTTCCAAAATATTACAAAAACTTCAATCTCACTCTCCATGCAGGAGATCAATTTAAAAATCTTACATAGATGGTACCTCTCCCCAACCAAATTACACCGTTTATACAGCAACACATCCAAGCAATGTTGGAGATGCGGACATGGCTGTGGTAACCTGGCTCACATGTGGTGGTGGTGCAACGCGGTCCAAAATTACTGGAGGGACATAATTGGAGAAATAGAAAAAGTCCTAGATACCCAATTCCCTCTAGACCCCACAATCTGGTTACTAAGTAGACCTCCTAACATTAAACAGAAACACTGCCTCAAACTTTTTTACATCATGACTAATAGTGCCAGATACCTATTAGCTAGAAATTGGAGAAGCACATAGGTCCCCTCCACAATACTATGGACCAAGAGAGTCTCAGAGTTCCTTGACTTAGAAGAGTTTTACTTTGTTAAATACGCCAAAATGGAGGTATACGCTGAAATTACAGCACTATAGGAACACTACCTTAAATTGTAACTCACTACACTAAACACGCTTAAACAAAATGAACCATAACATCAATGCCTATCTGCACCCTAAAAGCATACACAAGGTGGGAAATACAAATACATCGCCAAACTCATGAAAACCCTAGTTGTCCTAACAGAATTCTTAACGAGTCAACCTGCCTTAATCAAAGGAAAAGTAGTCGATAACTACCTCACCAAGTACAGCAACACCACCCCTCCATTCTCTTCCCCATTCCTCTCTTCCTATCACTTTCCTTAAACCCTTTCCCTATAGTTCACCTAATTTGCTTACACTTCTCTCTATAAAATTGAGGTTTACTGGATGAGATCCATGAGTGGTCTCTTATACTCTAAAGGAGCCTAATACCGTTCTATGGAGATTAAGGGGTCCAAAAGAGGCCCTTTGCGATCACTAGAAGGCTCGAAGATTGTAAGGCACGCTAAACACTGTTAAGATTGTATTCTGATATTGTTTTGTTTATATTTTATCTTGGTTTCAAGAATTTTGTAAGCCTTTTTTTCAAACCTCAATAAAAATAATAATAAAAAAAATAATAATAATATTACCCTTACCAGCTAATTAATTAATCCCTACACTGCTATGAATTTCAGAAGTGTGGTGCTGTAACATATGCCTGCCTGATATCACTGTTCCTTTAAGACTGCCTTCCCTGCTACTGACAATCATGCTGGTTTGGGCAGTATCTGCATTCAACTTACCTGCCTAATTAATCAATCATGCACCTGATTTCCTCAGCCTTTTTTTAAACCATCCCAAGCCTAATGTGCATTGCATTAGCTTTAAAGTTGTGTTCCAGAACAACAGAGGTCTGTGACTGTTACTGCATGGATTTTACCAGCATATTCAAAATACAGCCTTTCCTTTTAGCTATGCTTAAAATCATCTAATCGCAAGTATCCATATAATACCATTTTGTTTCCTGGACACTGCTAACTCTGGACTTTATTCTTATTTACAAGTATGCATTTGGTTATAATTACTCTCTAATTACTACAACAGAATCTTACTCAGAACATTATAACTATTCTCTGCTACAAGTTGTCATAGCTGAAATACCCTCCTCCAAATATGTTGATATATTCAGAACTCTTCATCTATGTGTTCAGTTAAAAGCTTTCATGTGATTCTCCAATATATGCGCAAACAGTATTTAATGGCTTAAACTTGCAACTTGTCTATCACCTGTGCTGCTCTGCTTATTACTGTCATACAGCTCTATATAATATTATGTACTGTGAACCTGCAACAAATCTTAGTTTGCATCTATGAGTCAATCTTCTATCAGTTTACTCTAAAGCCTAAACATCCTACATTGCTGTTTTTCTCTCATGAATCCTGCAGCTACTCCTATTAAACTAACTATAAGACACAGTGAAGCCAGAATATATCGTATACATATGGTGCACTCTCCATGAATTCTACAATAACTTCTTGCAACTATGAATCACAGAATATCATCTATCCACGTCCAGGATACTCTTCCCCGGGTCAGGGGTCGGTGTCTCCAAATCCCTATCACTGCCCCGAGGGTCTGTGTCCTGAGCGCATGTACACCGGAACATGACAGGTGCACAGCTGCAAGGGATTTTTCAGTTTTGAGATGGTAATATACAAACAATGATAAATTATTTATACAGTATCTCACAAAAGGGAGTACACCGCTCAAATTTTTGTAAATATTTTATTATATCTTTTCATGTGACAACACTGAAGAAATAACACTTTGCTACAATGTAAAGTAATGTGTAAAACTCATGAGAAAACTTAGGTTTCAACTCTTGGGAGGATCACAACTGCAGATGGAAAAAAGTATATTTGTATCACCAAGACAATTGGGCTATTATGACATTATAGACCAAGCAGTCTGAGGTGAAATATAATAAACTTAGGTAAGTTGCTGTTAATGCAAGCACAGCAAATCAAAGCACACTGATTTCTCAGATCTGTTATTGCCTCAAAGATAGGAATCAGTGTAGAATTGCAAGTAATTATAAAAGTCTTTTATGGTCACTAATAAGCAACACTAAACTTCGTTTATATACCTGCCTGCAATAAATTGAGAGATTATGCAGGAGTGGTTGTTGGTGCAAAAACGAAGTGAAAGAACAGCTTGATGTTACTAGTTGTACTGTCTCTTTAAATAGCACACCGGAGCAGGTCTTGTGAATAAGCAAGTAAGTTGAAGGAGCACAAACTTTGTATAAGCAGAGTAGAGCTTTAGATGTTATGGCTGTATAAATATGCAGTTAAATGGAAAGCAGATTCTGTTTAAGCAAAGCACTCTGTGCTGTTAAGCTCAAGATGTAATGTGAGCTTTAAACGGATAAATAGTCCTTACTTTACAAAGGTAGTCTCTCAGGCTTGTCTGTGTAATGCAGTAGGGAATGCACACAGCTTGAACTCCAAGCAGGCTGACAGGTTCAGTTCAGTACTTCAGTAGAAATAAATGAAGCTTGTAATTTTGCAGAGCAATGATGTCCGTTTGCAAACAGGTAGCAGAAGTGCAATGAATCCAATTAGGAAGGAACAAGAAAGGAGTCTGAAATGAAGGCTTAATTTCCAAGTATCAGGAACAAACAAACAAACTGTGAAACAGTACTATCTGCAATAACTAAGCACCTGTTTAATGTCAGGCGATCCCTTAAGTAAAGGGAAAGGTAAAACCATGTGATGTGGAAATGGAAGGAGAGATGCAAAACACGGAGTGGAATCCTCACATAAGCCCCCCTTCAAGGAAGCCGATCCTCAGCTTGATTCTTAGGTCTGTGTGGGTAACGTCTGTGGAAACGAGAAAGCAGCCTAGGGGCGTTGATATGAGTGTAAGGTTCCCAACTATGCTCATCTGGCGAGTAGCCCTTCCACCTCACTAGATATTGTAACTGGCCATTGCATATTCTAGAGTCCAGAAGGTCCAGAACATCAAAGGAGTCATCATCAAGAGGTACCGGCTGAGGAGGGAGTACAGTCTTCGTTGTTGAAGAACTGGCAGGTTTTAGCAGGGAGACATGGAAAGTGGAATGAATGGGTAACGAAGATGGAAGATCCAAAGTAACAGCGTTGGAATTGATGACCTGAGTGATGGCAAACGGACCTATAAATAATCCGGCTAATTTTTTGCTAGGAACAGGTATTTTAATATTCTTCGTTGAGAGCCAGACTTTATCACCCACAGCATATTCTGTAGACGGTCTTCTACGAAGATTGTAATATTTCTTTTGAGTAGCTTGTGCATTTTGGATGTTTTGACATAAGAAGTGGAAGTTCTCAGCGATTTTTTTGTAGCAGATCGTCTACTGAAGGAGATTTAGGAACCAGTGTGTCTTGTATGGAGAAAGTAGGATGATAGGCATAGTTAGCAAAAAACGGGGAGAGATTGGTTGAACTATGTTTGCTATTGTTGTATGCGAATTCTGCCATGTAAAGATATTGGGCCCACTCTGTTTGCTGGTAGGAACAGTAGCAGCGGATGTACTGCTCTAGCCATTGGTTTAGACGTTCCGTCTGGCCTTGGTCTGAGGATGAAAAGCTGTACTCAAACGATGATCTATCTGTAGATGTTGAGAGAGGGACTTCCAAAATTTTGAAGTGAACTGGACACCCCGGTCTGTTGTTATGATGGAAGCGTACAACAGAATTCAGGAAAAGCAGAGCGGTTTCGCTAGAAGTGGGTATCTTATGGTACGGGATGAACAGATAAAGTCATTAATGGTAGAAGAACCAAAAAAAGTAAGGGTTTAAACAGCACTCATTCCTAATTAAGTAAGTTAAAAAAATCAATTTTTAATATAGTATAAGTTAAAACAAGGAAAACCACCTTGAAAGAGTACCCATAAATTAAACTGTGTACCTAGTCCCCCTGTTTCCTGGCCGATAGCAGCTCCCTCGGCTTCAGGTGTCAGGGACCAGGGACAGTTAATAAAACCAACAACTTGTGCACCAAAAGTGCTTACTAAGAGCACAAACGCGTTTCGGCTGTGTTATTCAGCCTTTTTCAATGTGATATGTCAAGCCGAGGCCCGGGTGCCACCCTCTTAAATAGTGCTTGTCAGTAGACTCTCAGCCAATCATTTGCATCTCTAGTGAACCGCCCTGTTTACAGCCAATAAGAGACTATGGCCTAGATTTAGAGTTCGGCGGTAAAAGGGCTGTTAACGCTCCGCGGGCTTTTTTCTGGCCGCACCATAAATTTAACTCTGGTATCGAGAGTTAAAACAAATGCTGCGTTAGGCTCCAAAAAAGGAGCGTAGAGCATTTTTACCGCAAAAGCAACTCTCGATACCAGAGTTGCTTACGGACGCGGCCGGCCTCAAAAACGTGCTCGTGCACGATTCTCCCATAGGAAACAATGGGTCTGTTTGAGCTGAAAAAAAACCTAACACCTGCAAAAAAGCAGCGTTCAGCTCCTAACGCAGCCCCATTGATTCCTATGGGGAAACACTTCCTACGTCTGCACCTAACACTCTAACATGTACCCCGAGTCTAAACACCCCTAGCCTTACACTTATTAACCCCTAATCTGCCGCCCCCGCTATCGCTGACCCCTGCATTACACTTTTAACCCCTAATCTGCCGCTCCGTAAACCGCCGCCACCTACGTTATCCCGATGTACCCCTAATCTGCTGCCCTAACATCGCCGACCCCTATGTTATATTTATTAACCCCTAATCTGCCCCCCACAACGTCGCCGACACCTACCTACACTTATTAACCCCTAATCTGCCGAGCGGACCTGAGCGCTACTATAATAAATGTATTAACCCCTAATCCGCCTCACTAACCCTATCATAAATAGTATTAACCCCTAATCTGCCCTCCCTAACATCGCCGACACCTACCTTCAATTATTAACCCCTAATCTGACGACCGGAGCTCACCGCTATTCTAATAAATGTATTAACCCCTAAAGCTAAGTCTAACCCTAACACTAACACCCCCCTAAGTTAAATATAATTTTTATCTAACGAAATAAATTAACGCTTATTAAATCACTTATTCCTATTTAAAGCTAAATACTTACCTGTAAAATAAATCCTAATATAGCTACAATATAAATTACATTTATATTATAGCTATTTTAGGATTAATATTTATTTTACAGGCAACTTTGTAATTATTTTAACCAGGTACAATAGCTATTAAATAGTTAAGAACTATTTAATAGTTACCTTGTTAAAATAATTACAAATTTACCTGTAAAATAAATCCTAACCTAAGATATAATTAAACCTAACACTACACTATCAATAAAATAATTAAATAAACTACCTACAATTACCTACAATTAACCTAACACTACACTATCAATAAATTAATTAAACACAATTGCTAAAAATAAATACAATTAAATAAACTATCTAAAGTACAAAAAATAAAAAAGAACTAAGTTACAGAAAATAAAAAAATATTTACAAACATAAGAAAAATATTACAACAATTTTAAAATAATTACACCTACTCTAAGCCCCCTAATAAAATAACAAAGACCCCCAAAATAAAAAATTCCCTACCCTATTCTAAAATACAAAAATTACAAGCTCTTTTACCTTACCAGCCCTGAACAGGGCCCTTTGCGGGGCATGCCCCAAGAATTTCAGCTCTTTTGCCTGTAAAAAAAAACATACAATACCCCCCCCCCCCAACATTACAACCCACCACCCACATACCCCTAATCTAACCCAAACCCCCTTAAATAAACCTAACACTAATCCCCTGAAGATCTTCCTACCTTGTCTTCACCATCCAGGTATCACCGATCCGTCCTGGCTCCAAGATCTTCATCCAACCCAAGCGGGGGTTGGCGATCCATAATCCGGTGCTCCAAAGTCTTCCTCCTATCCGGCAAGAAGAGGACATCCGGACCGGCAAACATCTTCTCCAAGCGGCATCTTCTATGTTCTTCCATCCGATGACGACCGGCTCCATCTTGAAGACCTCCAGCGCGGATCCATCCTCTTCTTCCGACGACTAGACGACGAATGACGGTTCCTTTAAGGGACGTCATCCAAGATGGCGTCCCTCGAATTCCGATTGGCTGATAGGATTCTATCAGCCAATCGGAATTAAGGTAGGAATATTCTGATTGGCTGATGGAATCAGCCAATCAGAATCAAGTTCAATCCGATTGGCTGATCCAATCAGCCAATCAGATTGAGCTCGCATTCTATTGGCTGATCGGAACAGCCAATAGAATGCGAGCTCAATCTGATTGGCTGATTGGATCAGCCAATCGGATTGAACTTGATTCTGATTGGCTGATTCCATCAGCCAATCAGAAAATTCCTACCTTAATTCCGATTGGCTGATAGAATCCTATCAGCCAATCGGAATTCGAGGGACGCCATCTTGGATGACGTCCCTTAAAGGAACCGTCATTCGTCGTCTAGACGTCGGAAGAAGAGGATGGATCCGCGCTGGAGGTCTTCAAGATGGAGCCGGTCGTCATCGGATGGAAGAACATAGAAGATGCCGCTTGGAGAAGATGTTTGCCGGTCCGGATGTCCTCTTCTTGCCGGATAGGAGGAAGACTTTGGAGCACCGGATTATGGATCGCCAACCCCCGCTTGGGTTGGATGAAGATCTTGGAGCCAGGACGGATCGGTGATACCTGGATGGTGAAGACAAGGTAGGAAGATCTTCAGGGGATTAGTGTTAGGTTTATTTAAGGGGGTTTGGGTTAGATTAGGGGTATGTGGGTGGTGGGTTGTAATGTTGGGGGGGGGGGGTATTGTATGTTTTTTTTTACAGGCAAAAGAGCTGAAATTCTTGGGGCATGCCCCGCAAAGGGCCCTGTTCAGGGCTGGTAAGGTAAAAGAGCTTGTAATTTTTGTATTTTAGAATAGGGTAGGGACTTTTTTATTTTGGGGGTCTTTGTTATTTTATTAGGGGGCTTAGAGTAGGTGTAATTAGTTTAAAATTGTTGTAATATTTTTCTTATGTTTGTAAATATTTTTTTATTTTCTGTAACTTAGTTCTTTTTTATTTTTTGTACTTTAGATAGTTTATTTAATTGTATTTATTTTTAGCAATTGTGTTTAATTAATTTATTGATAGTGTAGTGTTAGGTTAATTGTAGGTAATTGTAGGTAGTTTATTTAATTATTTTATTGATAGTGTAGTGTTAGGTTTAATTATATCTTAGGTTAGGATTTATTTTACAGGTAAATTTGTAATTATTTTAACTAGGTAACTATTAAATAGTTCTTAACTATTTAATAGCTATTGTACCTGGTTAAAATAATTAAAAAGTTGCCTGTAAAATAAATATTAATCCTAAAATAGCTATAATATAAATGTAATTTATATTGTAGCTATATTAGGATTTATTTTACAGGTAAGTATTTAGCTTTAAATAGGAATAAGTTATTTAATAAGAGTTAATTTATTTCGTTAGATAAAAATTATATTTAACTTAGGGGGGTGTTAGTGTTAGGGTTAGACTTAGCTTTAGGGGTTAATACATTTATTAGAATAGCGGTGAGTTCCGGTCGTCAGATTAGGGGTTAATAATTGAAGGTAGGTGTCGGCGATGTTAGGGAGGGCAGATTAGGGGTTAATACTATTTATGATAGGGTTAGTGAGGCGGATTAGGGGTTAATACATTTATTATAGTAGCGCTCAGGTCCGCTCGGTAGATTAGGGGTTAATAAGTGTAGGCAGGTGTCGGCGACGTTGTGGGGGGCAGATTAGGGGTTAATAAATATAACATAGGGGTCGGCGATGTTAGGGGCAGCAGATTAGGGGTACATAGGGATAACGTAGGTGGCGGCGATTTGCGGTCGGAAGATTAGGGGTTAATTATTTTAAGTAGCTTGCGGCGACGTTGTGGGGGGCAAGTTAGGGGTTAATAAATATAATATAGGGGTCGGCGGGGTTAGGGGCAGCAGATTAGGGGTACATAAGTATAACGTAGGTGGCGGTCGGCAGATTAGGGGTTAAAAATTTTAATCGAGTGGCGGCGATGTGGGGGGACCTCGGTTTAGGGGTACATAGGTAGTTTATGGGTGTTAGTGTACTTTAGGGTACAGTAGTTAAGAGCTTTATAAACCGGCGTTAGCCAGAAAGCTCTTAACTCCTGCTATTTTCAGGCGGCTGGAATCTTGTCGTTAGAGCTCTAACGCTCACTGCAGAAACGACTCTAAATACCGGCGTTAGAAAGATCCCATTGAAAATATAGGCTACGCAAATGGCGTAGGGGGATCTGCGGTATGGAAAAGTCGCGGCTGTAAAGTGAGCGTTAGACCCTTTAATCACTGACTCCAAATACCAGCGGGCGCCCAAAACCAGCGTTAGGAGCCTCTAACGCTGGTTTTGACGGCTACCGCCGAACTCTAAATCTAGGCCTATGTGTTATGGGCGTGAAGAGAGGCTTGGGTCTGATTGGATTAGCAGTTTTACCCTGAACACCAATGACTTGTTTACAATATAGAGAAATAGCTGACTACATAATCTTTATGAGTATCACATTAAATACAAAGAACCCTATGAGGCAAACATATCAAACCGCTGTGTATGGTCGTTAGTATGATTTTATATGCAATCAGACGTCATAACATTTCGGCGTTAGTTCAAATATCTCTGTGTGATTCATTAAAGCCTTGTGTCTGTGTTTTATGTTATGCTGCAAGCTACACTGTGCTCTGTACTCACACGTCATATACAGACCATGATCAAGGAGGGAAATAGTTGATCAGAGGTCCTCTCTCCTGACACATACTTCAATCACCATCATCTGTTGATATGTGATCTAGATAGACTTGACTTACGATCTAGATAGGCTTTACAGCTTGTTCACATATATTATGACTTTGTCCTAATGACGAATTCTCCACTAGTGTTATTCATATGCATTGGAATGGCACAAGAATATACACTAATTTAGCCCTATTGTTCCTTGTGACATGTTATTGTGACATATATACAATTAAACAAAACCCATTATCTACGAGGCTTATCTATATAAGAGCTTTGCATAATTTATTCTCTATTGATGCCCAGTATCATCATAAAAAATGTTTAGATAATATGAGTACAAAGTTAGTTGTGCAGGTGGTGTGTATTCCATCCTGAATAGTCACAGCAAATATTAACCATTTTAAGGCGCTTGTGAGGAGTACTGAAGCTATTTGGTTCGCATCTTATTCATATATAGAGTAAAATTAGGATTAGTTTATTTCACTCATCCCATATAGTTGGTTCATATGGTGGATAAATTGATCTGAAACTCTTAAGACCTTTATGGTCTAGATTTAGTCCACTCTAATTTCGAATGCCCACATGATTATAATATAATATGATTTGTTCATCAACCTATAAAGTCAAAATACTTAGCACTGAAACAGGATGAGGAGGGGCCTTATATAGACTTCCAAGGGATGCCTTAAAGGCACAGAACGGAATGTTACAGAACACCCCATCCAAGGAGCCGCTCCGCGGATCATGGACCAGGCCTATTCGGCCGCCTACGGTGGAAATCTGAGATGAGACGAGGAGCAGACACATTAGATGATGGCTCCCAGGAATCCTCATCCGGACCAAAACCTCTCCACCTGATGAGGTACTGCAGACCCCTGTGACGATAACGGGAGTCCAGTATGGCCTGCACCTCATATTCATCCCCTGTGTCAATTTGAGAAGGAGGAGGACGATGAGCAGAGTCAGGTCTGACTGG
The DNA here is from genome assembly GCF_027579735.1 of Bombina bombina. NCBI lineage: Eukaryota > Metazoa > Chordata > Amphibia > Anura > Bombinatoridae > Bombina > Bombina bombina. Next base: position 187,350,694 of record NC_069499.1, on the reverse strand, counting down.
GTGGTATGGTTTGAGGAGAGCTACATGGAACACCGGGTGGATTCGATACCTGGGAGGCAGAAGCAATCTGATTGAATTCTTGTTCAATACCTTTTCTATAGAAAAAGGACCTATGTAGAGAGGTGCTAGTTTCTTAGTAGGTACGGGCAGCTTCAAATGCTTGGTAGAAAGCCAGACTTTATCCCCGGCTTTGTAGGGGGGTGCAGCTGATCTTCTAAGGTCATAGTAGTGTTTTTGGGATTGTTGTGCGTCCTGGAGGACGAGTCTTAAGGAAGAAAATCCCTGGGCAATGGAATTAATGAAGTCATTGACAACAGGGGATTCGGTATCGGATCGGTTGTTGAGATGATAAGTGGGATAGAATCCGTAGTTGATATAGAACGGAGTGTTCTTTGTTGAAGCGTTGATAGAGTTGTTAAAAGCAAACTCAGCTGATGGTAGTAGCTCGAGCCAGTTATCCTGTTGTGAAGAACAATAACAGCGTAGAAACTGCTCCAGGGTTTGATTTGTTCGTTCACAAAGGCCATTGGTTTGGGGATGGAATGCGGTTGACATGCGCTTTTCCAAGGTCTTCCTGGTATCGGTAGGGAAAGAAGACAACCATAGGGATGTTGTCTCAGGTGTTTGTTCTGTGAACAAGTGATGCAGGATTTAACATACTCCTTTACTGTATCAGTCAAGTGTGGCCACCAGTAATCCCTTTGTATAAGATGGAGTGTTTTATGTAGACCTGGATGACCAGCTAGTTGAGAGTCATGGGCAGATCTAAGTACAGTTTGCTGCAAGGTGGTGGGGACATAAAGTTGTTTCCCCATGTAAAGTAGTCCGTTAGCTGCCTTGTGAAGTGGGAGAGAGGTAGTCGAGGTGTCCTGACTTTGATGCTTGAGTAGATCAGAATTGTTGGTGGTGGTGAGACCGATTATTCTGTTTTGAGGGATGATGGTGTCTGTTTGGATGTATGACAAGGGTCTAGGGTCTCTTCTGGATAAGGCGTCCGCCTTTCCATTTTTTGTTCCTGGTCTGTAGGTTATCACAAAATTGAACCTACTGAAGAAGAGGCTCCAACGCACCTGGCGAGCACTAAGGGTCTTATTGGTCTTTAGGAACTGTAGGTTTCTATGATCAGTGAAGATGACAATTGGTGTGGAGGTCCCTTCAAGCAAATGCCTCCAAAATTCCAAGGAGGCCTTTATCACTAGAAGTTCCTTTTCCCCTACAGCATAGTTGAGCTCTGCGTTGTTCATGAGCCTAGAGTAGTAAGACACAGGGTGTAGTGGTTGCGTCGGTGAACGTCTCTGTGAAAGGACTGCTCCAATTGCATGATCCGAAGCATCAACCTCCAAAGTGTAAGGAAGGGATGGATCAGGAAATTGGAGAATAGGTGCAGTTACGAACCTTTGTTTGAGAAGTTGAAAAGCGGTCTCGGCTTCTTCGTTCCATTGAAAAAGGTGATTTTTCTTTGTTAGAGAGGTTAAAGGCTTGATTATGCCTGAGAATCCGTGAATAAATTTCCTATAGAAATTTGAGAAACCTATGAATTTCTGCACTTCTTTTTTGGATGACGGTGTTGGCCAGTTCGTGATAGCCTCAACTTTGTTACCTTCCATCTTAATTCCTGAGGGTGATATCTGGTATCCAAGGAAGGATATAGTGGTGGTGTTGAATATGCATTTCTCCACCTTTACATAGAGTGAATGGGCTCTCAAGCGGGTTAACACCGTCTTGACATGAGAGATATGATTCCTTAGATTATCGGAGTAGATCAGGATGTCGTCTAAGTAGATAACCATGATAACATCCAAGAGGTCTCGGAATTGGTCATTCATAAAGTGCTGGAAGGTAGCGGGGGCATTACACAGGCCGAATGGCATGACCGTGTACTCGAACAGGCCATACCTTGTTCGAAAAGCGGTCAGCCATTCATCGCCCTTCCTGATCCGGACCAAATTGTAGGCTCCACGTAGGTCTAGTTTTGTATATACCTTAGCCCCTTGTAACCGTTCGATTCAGGTATAAGCGGTAAGGGGTATCTGTTCTTTTTTGTTCGAGCATTTAGCTCCCTATAATCTAGTATAGGTTTGAGGCTTTTATCTTTATTTCTAACGAAGAAAATTCCGGCGCCTGCCGAGGATGTTGAGGGTCTGATGAAACCCTTCCGTAGATTTTCATCCAAGTATTCTTTTAAGTGTTGGAGTTCAGGTTCTGATAAAGGAAAGATTCGACCGTATGGAATGGTAACATTGGGCAAGAGTTCAATAGGGCAATCGTATGGCCTGTGAGGTGGTAGAGCCTGAGCCTCTTTTTTATCGAAGACATCGGCAAAATCCTTGTAGCAGTGCGGTACAGTGACATCTGCTATCTGCAGGAGGATATGTGGGCCCTGGATATTACAGTTATCTCTGCACTTCTTGGAAATAAATTGCAGATCCCCGTTTCCCCAATGTATAGTGGGATTATGGAGTTTCAGTCACTTAAGACCTAGAATAAGCGGGAACAAAGGAGTTAGTATAACTTCAAACACTATGTATTCTGAATGCCCAGAGGAAAAGGTTACTTTCAGGGGTTGAGTCTGATGAGTAATAGGACCTGACTTAATAGAAGAACCATCAACAAGTCTAATGGGTAGTGAGTTAAGCTTTTTTATTAGTGGTATTTTATATAGTCTAACAAAATCATAATCAATGAAGTCTCCTGTTGCTCCGGAGTCAATCACGGCTTGAGTAAGCATTCGCTGCTGCGCCCACTGTAGAGAAACAGAGAAGCACAAGTGAGAAGTTGACTTATAATTAGCGACATGACACACAGTCTCTATGGGACTTACCCTTCCTTTGTCTGGGGAGATTAGGGCAATCCTTTACTGTGTGTTCGGTACTGGCACAGTACATGCAGAGGTTGAACTGTTTGCGGCGAGCTTTTTCTTCCACCTTGAGGGGACCCTTGACGAAAGCAATCGCCATGGGCTCCTCTATTACTCTTGAGGGTGTAACTGTGGTTACATACTTCTTAATATGGCATTCTGGGGTGTCTCGGTTTTCCTTTCTCAAAGACGTCTGTCTATTGAGATGCATAGCGATATCAGACACTCCAGGCTAGTAGGCATAGTTATCCTTGCCAGCTCATCCTTGATACTCTCACTGAGACCCAGTCTGAATTGGTTTTTGAGCGCATGCTCGTTCCAGAGAGTGTCAGGGGCCCATCTTTTGTATTCCGCTATGTAGTCCTCGACTGGGCGTCTACCTTGTCGTAGACCCCGAACAGCGGTTTCAGCAGTGGCTTGTCTATCATGATCCTGGTACAGGAGAGACATTGCCGAGAAGAACGAGTCCAATGAATTGAGGATAGGATCATTGGACTCATAGAACGTATTAGCCCAGGTTCTTGCCTCACCAGAGAGATAGGAGATAACGGTGAGTACTCGTATACGATCATTCGGATACGTTTTTGGCTTTAGCTGAAAAAACAAGTTACAGGAATTCTGGAAATCCCTGAAACGTGCCCTATCCCCAGAGAATTTTTCAGGGAGACAAATCTGTGTTTCAGGCAAGTCGCTTGTTTCAGCTTTTGATTTCATTTGTTCATTGCTGATTTTCAGACTTAATCTCACGTAGTCCTTGAAGCATGAGATCCATGTTCTGAGACAGGGTGCCAACCCTGGACGATAGCTCACTTAAATCCATTATTTTCTCAATAGGCTGATATGCAATTCTTTTTTGAGGCTAAGTATTATGTAAGGTTTAAACAGGTTTCAACTACTAGTGATGCATGCAACCTATGATTTCCGCTCAGTCTCACACCAAACCTTAGACCTTATGCAAGCATAGTGTCCAGTTTTTGCTCATAGACATGAGGGGACTAAGATTAGTCAGAAAATAGTGGTTAAGCAATGTGTGGCTAAAGAGGTCTATGTGGATATAAGTTACCAGTGAAATAATAGTCTCAGAGGAGAAAGGAGTTAGCTGATGGAATAACCCCAGAGATAGAAGTGAGGAGATAATAGTAGAAGACCCTTATAGAAATACTTAAGGTAAATGATAAATAGTTTACCTAAGCAGGATTAACAGAGTAAAGTTCAGCTGAAGCTGCAGATGAGACTCTGACCGTTACGGTAATGCCGTTATTTCCCACAGTTAAAGATTTTAGTCACTGGGCAAAGTTTGTAATCAACTTGTAGTAGTAAGCATGTACTTGCGTTTTAGTTGATAGGTAACTTGGCAGGCCCCCTGGGACTTGCTAACAGTGATGTTGTTCAGCAGTGATTCCGTGGGTCTGGTAGGCGTGCTGCAGACGCTGCGTGTGTGTACACAGCGTGGAGGAGCGCTGAGGTGCTGCAGAGCGAGTGAGCGTGTTCCGTGCATGGAGTTATCCAATCAGAGTGAAAGAAGCTGGGTCTAGCTCTGTGTTGCTTTGGGAGCGTGTTGGCAGCGACAGCTGCAGCATTGAATATCAGGGTTAAGGTAACAGTTGCAACTATGTTGCTTCCACAGCGTCAATGTAACAGAGTGGGGTTTAATTTGATATGAAAGGTAAAGAACTTCCCCACAGTAACTTTCTTTGAACAGGCTAAGCAGAGTGCTTCTGATTTGTTCATCAACCTATAAAGTCAAAATACTTAGCACTGAAACAGGATGAGGAGAGGCCTTATATAGACTTCCAAGGGATGCCTTAAAGGCACAGAACGGAATGTTACAACCTCCGATCAAATATTTCACTCCTTGATCGTGGTCTGTATATGACGTGTGAGTACAGAGCACAGTGTAGCGTGCATTGTAACATAAAACACAGACACAAGGCTTTAATGAATCACACAGAGATATTTGAACTAACGCCGAAATGTTATGACGTCTGATTGCATATAAAATCATACTAACGACCATACACAGCGGTTTGATATGTTTGCCTCATAGGGTTCTTTGTATTTAATGTGATACTCATAAAGATTATGTAGTCAGCTATTTCTCTATATTGTAAACGAGTCATTGGTGTTCAGGGTAACACTGCTAATCCAATCAGACCCAAGCCTCTCTTCACGCCCATAACACATAGTCTCTTATTGGCTGTAAACCGGGCGGTTCACTAGAGATGCAAATGATTGGCTGAGAGTCTGCTGACAAGCACTATTTAAGAGGGTGGCACCCGGGCCTCGGCTTGACATATCACATTGAAAAAGGCTGAATAACACAGCCGAAACGCGTTTGTGCTCTTAGTAAGCACTTTTGGTGCACAAGTTGTTGGTTTTATTAACTGTCCCTGGTCCCTGACACCTGAAGCCGAGGGAGCTGCTATCGGCCAGGAAACAGGGGGACTAGGTGCACAGTTTAATTTATGGGTACTCTTTCAAGGTGGTTTTCCTTGTTTTAACTTATACTATATTAAAAATTCAATTTTTTAACTTACTTAATTAGGAATGAGTGCTGTTTAAACCCTTACTTTTTTGGTTCTTCTACCATTAATGACTTTATATGTATGCTATTAGGGTTAGCACCGGATTGCTTATCTATTTATTCCTAATCTAACTATACCTAGTGCCAGTTTCTCAATCCCTCTATTCTCACGGGATGAACAGAGCCATTTTGGTGAGGATATCTGTGACAACCAGAATGGTGTTGTATCCAGAACTCAAAGGAAGTTCGACAATGAAATCTAATCCTATATGGACCCAAGGTCTTTCAGGGATATTTAATGGTATGAGGTGACCATAGGGTTTGTTCTTGTCCCTCTTGGAAGTGATGCATATCGTGCAGTTTTTAAAGTAATCATGGACCAAATCAACCAGGTTTGGCCACCAATAATTTCTTGCCAGTAGATCCGTGGTCCTTTTAATACCTGGGTGACCCAGTAATGGAGGATCATGATGTTGTTTGATTACCTCATTTCTGAGAACTTCTGGGATATATAATTTGGAGTCATGATAGTAAAGATCATTTATGAGTGAAAGAGCATGGTGGGGAATCAGTTTATCAGATTGTAGAGCAGTTTGGAGTTGTAACTTGAATGTGGGCATCAAACCTAGGAATTTATCTGCAGGTATCATTGAAGTGGTTTCTTGGATATTCAGTGGTCTGGGATCTCTCCTGGAGAGTGCGTCGGCTTTGCCGTTTTTAGAACCGGGTCTGTATACGATCAGGAAGTTAAATCTACTGAAGTACAGACTCCATCTCACCTGTCTGCTGGAGAGTGTTTTGTTCTTCTGAAGGAATTCCAGGTTACGATGGTCAGTGTAGATAATTATTGGTTGTACTGTGCCTTCCAAGAGATGCCTCCAAGTGTCAAATGCTCCTTTAATTGCAAGTAGTTCTTTTTCTCTGATGGAATAATTTAAAAAAAAAAAAAAATTTGATTGAGACTTTTAGCATTAACGATATATAACACATGTCTATTGACAACAATAATAAAAGAATATAGCACAGGCAATCAACTGGATGCGAAGAATGATAAGATGTTGTTAAATTTTCACCAAACATCCTAAAATCACAATTACATTAACATGTATAAATCTTTGCAGTGTACTTAGAGTTCAGGGACCTCTATTTAAAAGAGTCAGTTGAAACATTATTAAGCCTTAAACCAATAGAGGTATTTCTTGGGGTGGTAACCCAAGTTGCGCTATCATATTATTGTGAACATATGTATTGATTCTAAGCACACATCAAGACTATTTAGTAAGTTAGAATATCCAACATTTTTAATGCCAATAAACCCATAGCTATGAAATCTCATTTTAAGTAGGATAGGTATACCTCCTAAAATATATGCGGCCACTCTTGGACCCTTTTAAAGACATAAGGTACAGTGGAGGTACAATAATGATGCATATGGTCACTGTTGGACCTCTGGCAAAATATGATAGTTTAACAAGTATATAATATGGGAACTTAGGTTTATAAATATTCTGTTATGCTAATGATGGGACTTAATGTAGGGTTATGCTTAAAATGTATAAGCATTTGTTGGCTGGAGGTTTGTATATATCAACTCTCTCCCCAGGGACACTGGCAGCACATCACTGCACCATATGCAATTAGAAAAAATAAGAAAAATGCCACAACTCATATGTTATCCGCTCTCTACATCCACTTATCACACTTTAAATTTGATGGGTATTACATATATAAACAGTAAGGCATACAGCGACCTGCAAGTATAACTCTCCATAGTGTCAGGCAAACTTTAACACGAACAACAACTTATACCAACAATTATCAACAATTTCAGTAGACATTAACACAGATTAACGTTGCTTTTTCCTATTAACATCTTCTTATATGAGCTGTACAATTAATCTGTCTTTGATATAGGTGGGTTACCATAAGGGAGGTGAAACTGCATACACAATTGCAACCAAACAACTTTGATATGAGACATAGGAAGGTGCTATGTGGCCATATTTGCAAGCAAACATGACAAAGAAATCAGAACAGTGTCTCTCAAACCTGTGGCTCCGATGCTGCATAAGTTCCATGTACAAACAAATAAACCCAGTTTAGCTGCAAGATACTGAGGTGATAACAATTATATCAAATTGCGTAACTGATATTTATCTTTAGACGGTATACGAGCTCTGAGCCGCCAACGCAGTTGTTCTGTTCAATACCGCAAATGTCTGTATGACAAGCAACAGTCATCCTATGCCGGATCGTGGATAGTACCTGTGGGAACTTGTACAAGCTCCATACCGTAGCGCCTTCACAGTCTGGTAAGCCTCCATGTTCTGTCCATCGGCACACACACCTTCTCCTGTCATGTTGATAGATCTGCATGTCGCGTTTGAGGTCTCTGTGCAAGTGAAGAGGTCCTAGGTATGTACTGTCTCAAATCCTGTGCGGCGATAAAAGCCGAGGGCAGGCACCTCAGCAACCTCGGCTAACACGGGCCTCTGGGGGTCTAGAATGTTAGCTTGAATAAGATGCGGCACCTCTCCTCCCAGAGATTTAACCCCGTAGCTCTCAGTGCAGTCCGCTAGTGCAGCTCCTCCACATCAGATCGGCCGACCGCTTCATCCAGTTGTCATACGGTTCTCTCGCAGCCACCATGTCTGCACTTTGGTGAATTGTTGAAGTTTGATGAAGCTTCCCCGTTTGGTTTGGTATGGGTACTTGGGTCAGACATGTAAGAGGTTTGGCGGGTAGTTTTAATGAAGGCTGCGTTTCTCCCTTCGCTTTGACGCATATATCTTTTAGGGAAGCAAATTCCTCTTTAAATGCTGCACATAGCTCTTTAAAGTGGGCATCCAGCATGGCTTTCATTTCCCTTATGATCAGCTCAGCATCTAGCGCCATTGTTAATATACTGTAAACGATGCTTGATCAGATGTGAAATTTCCCTTGTCACAAAGGATGACAAAAAGAGAGTTCCACTTTATCCTATTTGTAGGAAATCGTAACCCCCGGAGTTCGGGGGGTAATAGTGCGGCAGCCCCAGGCCTACGGTCCATAACTCATTCAGGATCTGTTTCTATATCACAGATTGCTGCGTAGTTACACAGAAAGGAAATGGCTTCCAGACCTGATATCAAGCTTGTTCCGTAGCTGACTCAGAGAACATAGGCATAGACTCCATCAGACCATCAGCTCCTAGAAGAAATCTGTTCACATTGATAGATATCTAATGCAGGGCAATAAATATTTAAATTTGGTTATATTTAGTTAGTAAACTTAGAGTCCAGTTCAGAGAGCTTCACAAAGATGCGACCAGCCGCGGTGAGTGTAGGCTCCGCCCCCCCCCCCGATGGAGTAATTTATTTCAGCTGGAGAAAGTAATTTGGAATAAAAGGCGACCGGATGAAGCGGTTGTGTAAGACTTTTCCTTTGTGAAAGAATGGCTCCTAGGGCATAGTCTGATGAGTCAACCTCAAGCACAAACTGAAGGGAAGGGTATGGAAACTGTAGAATAGGTGCAGAGGTAAATGAACTTTTGAGATTGTTAAAAGCTTCATTAGCTGAGGTGTCCCAACAAAAAGGTATGCAAGTGCTGGTAAGTCTTGAGAGAGGTTTTATTTTCTGAGAGAAATTTCTACAGCGAGTGCAGAATTATTAGGCAAGTTGTATTTTTGAGGATTAATTTTATTATTGAACAACAACCATGTTCTCAATGAACCCAAAAAACTCATTAATATCAAAGCTAAATAGTTTTGGAAGTAGTTTTTAGTTTGTTTTTAGTTATAGCTATTTTAGGGGGGATATCTGTGTGTGCAGGTGACTATTACTGTGCATAATTATTAGGCAACTTAACAAAAAACAAATATATACCCATTTCAATTATTTATTTTTACCAGTGAAACCAATATAACATCTCAACATTCACAAATATACATTTCTGACATTCAAAAACAAAACAAAAACAAATCAGTGACCAATATAGCCACCTTTCTTTGCAAGGACACTCAAAAGCCTGCCATCCATGAATTCTGTCAGTGTTTTGATCTGTTCACCATCAACATTGCGTGCAGCAGCAACCACAGCCTCCCAGACACTGTTCAGAGAGGTGTACTGTTTTCCCTCCTTGTAAATCTCACATTTGATGATGGACCACAGGTTCTCAATGGGGTTCAGATCAGGTGAACAAGGAGGCCATGTCATTAGATTTTCTTCTTTTATACCCTTTCTTGCCAGCCACGCTGTGGAGTACTTGGACGCGTGTGATGGAGCATTGTCCTGCATGAAAATCATGTTTTTCTTGAAGGATGCAGACTTCTTCCTGTACCACTGCTTGAAGAAGGTGTCTTCCAGAAACTGGTAGTAGGACTGGGAATTGAGCTTGACTCCATCCTCAACCCGAAAAGGCCCCACAAGCTCATCTTTGATGATACCAGCCCAAACCAGTACTCCACCTCCACCTTGCTGGCGTCTGAGTCGGACTGGAGCTCTCTGCCCTTTACCAATCCAGCCACGGGCCCATCCATCTGGCCCATCAAGACTCACTCTCATTTCATCAGTCCATAAAACCTTAGAAAAATCAGTCTTGAGATATTTCTTGGCCCAGTCTTGACGTTTCAGCTTGTGTGTCTTGTTCAGTGGTGGTCGTCTTTCAGCCTTTCTTACCTTGGCCATGTCTCTGAGTATTGCACACCTTGTGCTTTTGGGCACTCCAGTGATGTTGCAGCTCTGAAATATGGCCAAACTGGTGGCAAGTGGCATCTTGGCAACTGCACGCTTGACTTTTCTCAGTTCATGGGCAGTTATTTTGCGCCTTGGTTTTTCCACACGCTTCTTGCGACCCTGTTGACTATTTTGAATGAAACGCTTGATTGTTCGATGATCACGCTTCAGAAGCTTTGCAATTTTAAGAGTGCTGCATCCCTCTGCAAGATATCTCACTATTTTTGACTTTTCTGAGCCTGTCAAGTCCTTCTTTTGACCCATTTTGCCAAAGGAAAGGAAGTTGCCTAATAATTATGCACACCTGATATAGGCTGTTGATGTCATTAGACCACACCCCTTCTCATTACAGAGATGCACATCACCTAATATGCTTAATTGGTAGTAGGCTTTCAAACCTATACAGCTTGGAGTAAGACAACATGCATAAAGAGGATGATGTGGTCAAAATACTCATTTGCCTAATAATTCTGCACACAGTGTAATGAATTTGCGGTAATAGTTACTGAAGCCGAGGAACCATTGTAGCTCCTTTCTATTAGTAGGTTGTGGCCAATTTCTGACAGATTCGACCTTGTTTTCTTGCATTTGGTATATCCAAGGAAGTTTATTTGTGTGGTGTGAAACACACACTTTTCTAATTTTGCGTACAATCTGTGAACTTGGAGTCTTGAGAGCACCCGGCTGACATGTTTCACGTGATCTTTCATGGTCTTTGAGTATATAAGGATGTCATCCAAATACACGACGACACAGATGTCAAGCAGGTCATGGAAGACATCATTCACGAAGTACTGAAAGGTGGCTGGAGCGTTAATGAGTCCAAAAGGCATCACCAAATACTCAAAGAGGCCGTATCGGGTTCGAAATGTGGTCAGCCACTCGTCACCCTCTCTTATACGGACTAGATTGTAAGCCCCTCTTAGATCAAGTTTAGTGAAGATTTTTGCATGTTGAAGACGCTCGATGAGTTTGGGGATGAGTGGTAGAGGGTAGTGACTTTTTATCGTTATTTTGTTTAACTCCCTGAAATCTATGATGGGTCGAAGTTATCTTTGTTTCTAACAAAAAAAAAACAGCAGCTGCTGGTGAGACAGAAGGACGAATAAAACCTTTTTTTAAATTCTCATCGAGGTAAGTTTTAAGGTGGTTCAACTCTGGTTGACAGAGAGGATATAAATGGCCGAAAGGAGGTGTGGTGCCAGGTTTTAGGTCGATAGGGCAATCGTAGGAACAATGGGGTGGTAAGGTCTCTGCCTCCTTTTTACTGAATACTTATGTAAACATTTTGTATACTTGAGGAATCATGGGTTCTTCAGTCAAGTGTAATAAAGTAGTCGAATGAAAACAGGTTTGTTGGCAATAATCCGAATTGAAAGCGATGTCCAATAAAAGAGTAGTGAGGTGATAACATTGAAACTGATATATTCTTGATGTGAATTAAGAGTGGTTACTAAAATGGGAACAGTGTGGTGTGTGATAGGTCCAGAGGAAATCTCAGAGCCGTCCACTACACGAATAAAAACTGGAGTCAGTTTTTTAATGAGAGGAATTTTATTAAGTGTAACAATAGATGTATCTATATAGTTCTCCTGTGCCCCTGTATCAATTATGGCCTCTTTCTTCAGTTGCTTGCAGTCCCACTGTAAAGAGAGGGGTAGGATGCAGTGAATAGGTTTGTTAAGCACAATTAAAGAAGTAAAATTTGGAGATGACTTACGGTTTTTGTTCTTGCGAATAGAAGGACAATCTCGTAGAGAGTGGGCAGCAGAACCGCAATACATACAGAGGCCCTTAGATTTACGTCTAAATCTTTCTTCTGAGGAGAGAGGGCCACGGATAAAACCTATTTCCATAGCCTCTGGGCTACTGGTGGATGAATGGGCATGATGGGTAGCCTGGATTGGTTGGATAGCTTTCTTATATGGGGAATCAGCATAATGTCCTTCAGACTTTCTCTCTCTTAGTCGTCTATCGATTTGCATGACCAATCTCATAAGGGTTTCCAGGGAATCAGGGAGGTCAGTACGAGCGAGTTCATCTTTAACCTGGTCAGAGAGACCTAATCTGAATTGACTTTTCAGGGCAGCTGCATTCCATTGGGAGTCGATTGCATGCTGTTTAAACTCGGTGATGTAGGTCTCAACCGGTCGATTGCCTTGTCTTAACTTCCGTAGTTTATTATCAGCAGTATGTTGAAGGTTAGAATCCGAATATAACTCATCCATGACAGCTAGGAAGGACTGTAGAGAGGAAAGTATTGGGCTGTTGGACTCAAACAAGGTATCCGCCCATATGCGGGGTTCACCACGTAAATAACTGATCATTGTTAACACTTTGGTCTTATCATTGGGATAAGTGATAGGCTTCAAATTGAAAGTGAGAACACAGGCATTCCTAAATTGCCGATATAAATGTCTATCTCCATTAAACAAATCTGGAGGTGCTATAATAGGTTCAGTTGTAGCCTGCACAGCAGCTGGTTTGCTGGTAACTGTATCCTTTATAACTTTCCTTAGTGTTTAATTTTCGACTTTTAATTCTCTCAGACCCTGGCTGAGCTCATCTACCCGTTGTGACAGGTTATAAACAAAATTTGGGAGATCTGCTGGATCCATAATCAAAAGGCAAACGCCTAGATTTAGAGTTTTGCGGCCAAAGGGGTGCGTTAGCTACGCGTGTTTTTTTTCCCCCGCACCTTTTAAATAACGCTGGTATTTAGAGTTCTCTGAAGGGCTGCGTTAGGCTCCAAAAAGGGAGGGTAGAGGCATATTTACTGCCACTTCAACTCTCAATACCAGCGTTGCTTACAGTAGCGGCTAGCTGGAAAAACATGCTCGTGCACGATTCCCCCATAGGAAACAATGGGGCAGTTTGGGCTGAAAAAAAACCTAACACCTGCAAAAAAGCAGTGTTCAGCTCCTAACGCAGCCCCATTGTTTCCTATGGGGAAAGAAAATTTACGTCTGCACCTAACACCCTAACATGAACCCCCGAGTCTAAACACCCCTAATCTTACACTTATTAACCCCTAATCTGCCGCCCTCGCTATCGCTGATACCTGCATTATATTATTAACCCCTAATCTGCCGCTCCAGACACCGCCGCAACCTACATTATAGCTATGTACCCCTAATCTGCTGCCACTAACATCGCCAACACCTATATTATATTTATTAACCCCTAATCTGCCGCCCCAACATCGCCGCTACCTTACCTACACTTATTAACCTCTAATCTGCCGACCGGACCTTGCCGCCACTATAATAAATGTATTAACCCCTAAACCGCCACACTCCCGCCTCGCAAACCCTATAATAAATAGTATTAACCCCTAATCTGCCCTCCCTAACATCTGCGACACCTAACTTCAAGTATTAACCCCTAATCTGCCGACCGGATCTCGCTGATACTCTAATAAATGTATTAACCCCTAAAGCTAAGTCTAACCCTAACACCCCCCTAAGTTAAATATAATTTTATTCTAACAAAATAAATTATTTCTTATTTAAAAAATTAACCCTATTTAAAGCTAAATACTTACCTGTAAAATAAACCCTAATATAGCTACAATATAAATAATAATTACATTGTAGCTATTTTAGGATTTATATTTATTTTACAGGCAACTTTGTATTTATTTTAACTAGGTACAATAGCTATTAAATAGTTATTTACTATTTAATAGCTACCTAGTTAAAATAATTACAAAATTACCTGTAAAATAAATCCTAACCTAACTTACAATTAAACCTAACACTACACTATCAATAAATTAATTATAACTAAACTACCTACAATTACCTACAATTAAATCAACTAAACTAAATTACAAAAAAAAACAAAAACTAAAGTACAAAAAAAAAGATTACAAGAATGTTAAACTAATTACACCTACTCTAAGACCCCTAAAAAAATAACAAAGCCCCCCAAAATAAAAAGTTAACAGCTCTATTACCTTACCAGCCCTTAAAAGGGCTTTTTGCGGGGCATGCCCCAAAGAAATCAGCTCTTTTGCCTGTAAAAAAAAACATACAATACCCCCCAACATTACAACCCACCACCCACATACCCCTAATCTAACCCACCCAAACCCCCCTTAAAAAACCTAACACTAAGCCCCTGAAGATCTTCCTACCTTGTCTTCACCCAGCCGGGTACCATCCGATCCGTCCAGAAGAGGGTCCGAAGTCTTCATCCTATCCGGCCAGAAGAGGTCCTCCAGAGGGTCCGAAGTCTTCATCCAGGCGGCATCTTCTATCTTCTTCCATCCGGAGCGGAGCGGGTCCATCTTGAAGCAGCCGGCGCAGATCCATCCTCTTCTTCCGACGTCCTAACACCGAATGAAGGTTCCATTAAATGACGTCATCCAAGATTGCGTCCCTCGAATTCCGATTGGCTGATAGGATTCTATCAGCCAATCGGAATTAAGGTAGGAAAAATCTGATTGGCTGATTGAATCAGCCAATCAGATTCAAGTTCAATCGGATTGGCTGATCCAATCAGCCAATCAGATTGAGCTCGCATTCTATTGGCTGATCGGAAAAATCTGATTGGCTGATTGAATCAGCCAATCCGATTGAACTTGAATCTGATTGGCTGATTCAATCAGCCAATCAGATTTTTCCTACCTTAATTCCTATTGGCTGATAGAATCCTATTATCCAATCGGAATTCGAGGGACACCATCTTGGATGACGTCATTTAAAGGAACCTTCATTCGGTGTTAGGACGTCGGACGAAGAGGATGGATCCGCGCCAGCTGCTTCAAGATGTACCCACTCCGCTCCGGATGGAAGAAGATAGAAGATGCCGCCTGGATGAAGACTTCGGACCCTCTGGAGGACCTCTTCTGGCCGGATAGGATGAAGACTTCGGACCCTCTTCTGAACGGATCGGATGGTACCCGGCTGGGTGAAGACAAGGTAGGAAGATCTTCAGGGGCTTAGTGTTAGGTTTTTTAAGGGGGGTTTGGGTGGGTTAGATTAGGGGTATGTGGGTGGTGGGTTGTAATGTTGGGGGGGTATTGTATGTTTTTTTTTACAGGCAAAAGAGCTGATTTCTTTGGGGCATGCCCCGCAAAAAGCCCTTTTAAGGGCTGGTAAGGTAATAGAGCTGTTAACTTTTTATTTTAGAATAGGGTAGGGCATTTTTTTATTTTGGGGGGCTTTGTTATTTTTTTAGGGGGCTTAGAGTAGGTGTGATTAGTTTAAAATTCTTGTAATCTTTTTTTTTTGTAATTTAGGGTTTTGTTTTTTTTGTAATTTAGTTTAGTTGATTTAATTGTAGGTAATTGTAGGTAGTTTAGTTAATTAATTTATTGATAGTGTAGTGTTAGGTTTAATTGTAATTTAGGTTAGGATTTATTTTACAGGTAATTTTGTAATTATTTTAACTAGGTAGCTATTAAATAGTAAATAACTATTTAATAGCTATTGTACCTAGTTAAAATAAATACAAAGTTGCCTGTAAAATAAATATAAATCCTAAAATAGCTACAATATAATTATTCGTTATATTGTAGCTATATTAGGGTTTATTTTACAGGTAAGTATTTAGCTTTAAATAGGATTAATTTTTTTAATAAGAAATAATTTATTTTGTTAGATAAAAATTATATTTAACTTAGGGGGGTGTTAGGGTTAGACTTAGCTTTAGGGGTTAATACATTTATTAGAGTAGCGGCGAGGTCCGGTGGGCAGATTTGGGGTTAATACTTGAAGTTAGGTGTCGACGATGTTAGGGAGGGCAGATTAGGGGTTAATACTATTTATTATAGGGTTTTTGAGGCGGGAGTGAGGCGGTTTAGGGGTTAATACATTTATTATAGTGTCGCCGAGGTCCGGTCGGCAGATTAGGGGTTAATAAGTGTAGGTAAGGTAGCGACGACGTTGGGGGGGGCAGATTAGGGGTTAATAAATATTATGTAGGTGTCGGCGATGTTAGGGGCAGCAGATTAGGGGTACATAGGGATAATGTAGGTGGCGGCGGTGTGCGGTCGGCAGATTAGGGGTTAAAAATTTTATTTAGAGTGGCGGCGATGTGGGGGGCCTCGGTTTAGGGGTACATAGGTAGTTTATGGGTGTTAGTGTACTTTAGAGCACAGTAGTTAAGAGCTTTATAAACCGGCGTTAGCCCATAAAGCTCTTAACTCCTGACTTTTTTCTGCGGCTGGAGTCTTGTCGGTAGAGGGTGTACCCCTCACTTCAGCCTCTAAATACCGGCATTAGAAAGATCCCATTGAAAAGATAGGATACGCAATTGGCGTAAGGGGATCTGCGGTATGGAAAAGTCGCGGCTGGAAAGTGAGTGTTAGACCCTTTCCTGGCTGACTCTAAATACCAGCGGGCGGTAAAAAGCAGCATTAGGACCCCTTAAAGCTGCTTTTGACGGCTAACACAGAACTCTAAATCTAGGCGTTAGTTATTCTGTAAAACTCGTGAGAAAACTTAGGTTTCAACTCTTGGGAGGATCACAACTGCAGATGGAAAAAAGTATATTTGTATCACCAAGACAATTGGGCTATTATGACAGCATAGACCAAGCAGTCTGAGGTGAAATATAATAAACTTAGGTAAGTTGCTGTTAATGCAAGCACAGCAAATCAAAGCACACTGATTTCTCAGATCTGTTATTGCCTCACAGATAGGAATCAGTGTAGAATTGCAAGTAATTATAAAAATCTTTTATGGTCACTAATAAGCAACACTAAACTTTGTTTATATACCTGCCTGCAATAAATTGAGAGATTATGCAGGAGTGGTTGTTTGTGCAAAAATGAAGTGAGAGAACAGCTTGATCTTACTAGTGGTACTGTCTCTTTAAATAGCACACCGGAGCAGGTCTTGTGAATAAGCAAGTAAGTTGAAAGGAGCACAAACTTTGTATAAACAGAGTAGAGCTTTAGATGTTATGGCTGTATAAATATGCAGTTAAATGGAAAGCAGATTCTGTTTAAGCAAAGCTCTCTGTGCTGTTAAGCTCAAGATGTAATGTGAGCTTTAAACGGATAAATAGTCCTTACTTTACAAAGGTAGTCTCTCAGGCTTGTCTGTGTAATGCAGTAGGGAATGCACACAGCTTGAACTCCAAGCAGGCTGACAGGTTCAGTTCAGTACTTCAGTAGAAATAAATGAAGCTTGTAATTTTGCAGAGCAATGATGTCCGTTTGCAAACAGGTAGCAGAAGTGCAATGAATCCAATTAGGAAGGAACAAGAAAGGAGTCTGAAATGTAGGCTTAATTTACAAGTAGCAGGAACAAACAAACAAACTGTGAAAAAGTACTATCTGCAATAACTAAGCACCTGTTTAATGTCAGGTGATCCCTTAAGTAAAGGGAAAGGTAAAACCATGTGATGTGGAAATGGAAGGAGAGATGCAAAACACAGAGTGGAATCCTCACATAATGAGTTACAGCCTGTATAACAGTGTACATTTGCTGTCCCCTCAAAATAACTCAACACACAGCCATTAATGTCGAAACCGTTGGCAACAAAAGTGAGTACACCCCTAGGTGGAAATGTCCAAATTGGGCCCAAAGTGTCAATATTTTGTGTGGCCATCATTATTTTCCAGCACTGGATATGTGTACGTATATCTCAGCGCCGACTAAACCTTGTGTGCCCGGAGTGGTGGTACCTAGCTGCCACCTAGAATGAATTAAGTAAGAGTAATGTATCCAGGCGCCAACAATGGAGGCTAAGGTTAAAATTTTTCAGTATTTATTCAAGACAATTCTTCTATTGTAAACGATTATAATAAAATGATTATAATAAAATGATTAAAACACTTTAAAACAATAATACGACATTTGAAATCTAGTTAGAAAAGCATGGATCCACGCTAAAATTTGGTTAAAAACAATAATCTATAATCTTAAACTTTATACGGGGTATTTATATAAATAAATAAGCAATTTTCAACAATATTGTATTTGAGCAATTTGATGTGATGGTGTGTGTGAGAGCTTCCGCTCCACACTATAGGTGTAGTATAAGTTCAAGTGGTGATGGGTGTGCTTAAAAAACAAACAAAGAAATCAGTCCTGTGAAAAAATGAAATATCAATCCTGTGAAAAAAATCCTGTGAAGAAATAATGATGTAATGAGAGTCAATCCTGTTGGAGACAAAATTTCACTCCTGTGCGAAAAGAATCACTTCTGTGTGGGAGGTATCCAAAACAAACGTGATATGTGTTGCAAGCCAAAAGTTTAAAAAGACAAATGAGAAAAAGTAGAAAAAATAGAAAAAAAGTGCTCTTTGGAGACTGAGCTCCAAGCAAAAATAGAGACAGTACACTAGGAATAACAAACAAATGCTGCCAAACGTAAATAACCTGTGGAGAAAAAATAATAACAATGTGTAGAAAATTTTTCAAATGTACCCTCCTAGTGGAATAGAGCTTACCAGGTCTACGCGTTTCGGCCTTTCCTAGGCCTTTATCAAGACTAATGGTAAGCTGTTAGTTTGGGCCTTATATAGGGGATTCCAATCCGTGACCGGAAGTGCCATTTGTCAATGACTTCCGGTTTTTCGTTGCAATAGTTTTCCAAATATATATGTATAATTAGTATGGAAATGATGTCTTAAATATCTTGTGGTGTGTAATGATATATAATGTCATAAGGAGTCATTTGGGGCTATCTTTTGGGGTATTTAAATATATCCTTAGCCTCCGTGTTTTCGATTACGTCACTTCCGGTGGGGGATAATTGACCGAATTGTGCCTAGTTATTACTACTAGAAGCCGACAATCTGGCCGATATTAGTTTAATGGTTATTCTAGTTAATTTGTTTTGTAATTGTAACTGATCAATTCATATTTATTTTAATCCCTTTTGTGGTTGATTAATTTTAGTTCCGATTTTCGGAAGTCCCCATTGGTTGTGACGTCACCGCTAGTTGGCACTGGTGATTGGTTTAACTGATGAACTTTATTGACGAGGAGTTAGTTTGTGTAAATAGAGGAGGTGTGACTGTTATGTCTAATTCGGTTTGGTAATCAGATTCTTACTATCGTTACTCCTAACAGATAGTGACAACTGGCAAAAATTGGAATTAGAGAATTATATAAAAAATTATATAAATTATTATATAAATAGCGAAAGTTAGTTTAATGCTTATAGATAACTTCTTATGTTTTTCGTATATTTGAAAGTGGGGTTAGATCTTTTTAGTCCGACTTTATGTTCATAAAATAAAGACTTTATATTATTTGTATTTTGTCTGTGTGATTTTTTTCTACGTTGGATTATTTCTTTCTGTTGTATATGTGGGAATTCTCTTATAGTAGATTACTGGTATACATAAGAGTATAATCTATACTGATTTACCTAAAACTAATTCCTAATATGTGTTTCTATAACAATTTACCGGTTCTACTATACTTATTTTATAAGTGTGCTTTTTAGGTTTGAGGAGGCTATGAAAGAAATTCTTTATCTGCTTTTTTCGTTGCTATAGTTACTATTCAGGTTGATCCAATTGTCAATGGATCCTCGCTACGGTGGAGAAAAAGAGTTAATTTCGTAGCTTGTATATTTTAACTTTGAATGGATGAGCAGAATAGGGGTAAGTGAGCATAACTAGAGGGTTGTGTTAATATAGTATCTAAACAAATATTGGCGGCGATTAGTTAATTATTTACATATCTAATTGTTGGCATTATTTCTTAGAATTTGAAAAATGTGTGGGGGTGTGCTACATATACTTTAATGAAAGTTTGGGAGATTGGTCTGATAATTTTCCTTGATAATTAACTATAAATGGGAAGTTAGTCTGTTCCTTAATTTGTATTCTATTCTTTTTTCATGGGTTGGACTATATCGTGAGGGTAACTGCGAAATAGAGATAAAAAGGGTTATATATCCTCGATTAGGGCTAGCACGGCCGTTTCACTGTCTATCCTCATGGATTGTCTGTGCTTACTTCGCTTTTGGAACACAGACTATAAAGGGACTGCTAAATTGCCCTTTCTTGCTAACTATAGAGGGACTATTGAATTTCAAAGGGGCGGCTGGAGTACCCTTAACTGCAATGTATCTTTAGATACATAAATTGTGTAGCTGCCATAAATTGTAAGAACTACAATAAATGTATGGGAGAGAAGGATGGGGATTATGTACATATTGGTAGAGTATTTTGGCTGGCCTCTAGATATTTTATGTAGAGGCATCTTGCTAATGTACATGTAAATTGCTTTTATCCCAATAAAGACTTATACCTAGAGGGGAGAGAATCATAATATCAATTGGGCCCAAATTAGAGAGGAGAGAGATATACGGTCCAGTCTGGTCTCAGTTAGATTAGATGGGACAAATCTTCCTTATTATTCAATCCTTTTGGATGGAGACAGTCTAGATTGAAGATCCACTTTGATTCTGCGGATAATAGTTTTCTTGTGTAGTTTCCACCTCTCCAATCTTTTCCGATTTTCTGGATGCCCATGTAGGTCAATTCTTTGATGTTCCCTTTATGTTTGGTTGAAAAATGTCTGTACAGGGCTGTGTCCATGTTCAACTTTTCTATCAGTAGTAAGTGTTCACGTATCCGGTCTTTTAGGTCTATTGGGATAAAAGCAATTTACATCTACATTAGCAAGATGCCTCTACATAAAATATCTAGAGGCCAGCCAAAATACTCTACCAATATGTACATAATCCCCATCCTTCTCTCCCATACATTTATTGTAGTTCTTATAATTTATGGCAGCTACACAATTTATGTATCTAAAGATACATTGCAGTTAAGGGTACTCCAGCCGCCCCTTCAAAATTCAATAGTCCCTCTATAGTTAGCAAGAAAGGGCAATTTAGCAGTCCCTTTATAGTCTGTGTTCCAAAAGCGAAGTAAGCACAGACAATCCATGAGGATAGACAGTGAAACGGCCGTGCTAGCCCTAATCGAGGATATATAACCCTTTTTATCTCTATTTCGCAGTTATCCTCACGATATAGTCCAACCCATGAAAAAAGAATAGAATACAAATTAAGGAACAGACTAACTTCCCATTTATAGTTAATTATCAAGGAAAATTATCAGACCAATCTCCCAAACTTTCATTAAAGGATATGTAGCACACCCCCACACATTTTTCAAATTCTAAGAAATAATGCCAACAATTAGATATGTAAATAATTAACTAATCGCCGCCAATATTTGTTTAGATACTATATTAACACAACCCTCTAGTTATGCTCACTTACCCCTATTCTGCTCATCCATTCAAAGTTAATATATACAAGCTACGAAATTAACTCTTTTTCTCCACCGTAGCGAGGATCCATTGACAATTGGATCAACCTGAATAGTAACTATAGCAATGAAAAAAGCAGATAAAGAATTTCTTTCATAGCCTCCTCAAACCTAAAAAGCACACTTATAAAATAAGTAGAGCAGAACCGGTAAATTGTTATAGAAACACATATTAGGAATTAGTTTTAGGTAAATCAGTATAGATTATACTCTTATGTATACCAGTAATCTACTATAAGAGAATTCCCACATATACAACAGAAAGAAATAATCCAACGTAGAAAAAATCACACAGACAAAATACAAATAATATAAAGTCTTTATTTTATGAACATAAAGTCGGACTAAAAAGATCTAACCCCACTTTCAAATATACGAAAAACATAAGAAGTTATCTATAAGCATTAAACTAACTTTCGCTATTTATATAATAATTTATATAATTTTTTATATAATTCTCTAATTCCAATTTTTGCCAGTTGCCCCTTCCTACGCCAACCTTTTTATGGGTTGGTGGGAGCTGTCCCACATCTTTGGATGTGATGTACTTTGGAAACATAAGATCATGTATTATAGGAGGTACATTGACGACCTGCTAATGATCTGGTATGGTACGGAAGAAGAAGCTTTAAGCTTTGTATCCTTACTTAATGAAAATGGTATTGGCATAAAATTCACATTTGAATTTAATAAAACAAGCATTAATTATTTGGATGTTACTCTGACAGGCATAAATAATAATCTTGTTAGTAGTAAAGTATACAGGAAACCCATCACTGGCAATACCCTCCTCCATGCCAAAAGCAACCATCCGAAAAGAGTCTTTAAGTCGGTCCTAAAAGGACAATTCATTAGACTCCGGAGGAATTGCTCAACGGATAAGGAATATGAAACACAATCCTTAGAGCTGGAGGAGAGGTTTTGCGAAAGAGGCTACAAAAGAGACCAAGTCAGTCATCAAAGATTGAATATTGGGGCAAACCCTAGAAATATCTATCTTGAAGATAGAACTAAGGACAAAATTAAGGGATTTGAGGGTGTATCTTTTATTACCCAATATAGCAACCAATTCCACCGCATCTGTAACATTGTTAGAAAACATTTTAATATTCTAAAAGCAGATGATGGCCTGGTAGATACGGTTTCAAAGGGGTGTAGATATGCCTTCAGACGTGGTGTAAGCCTTAGTAATATACTTGCTCCTACACAGCTCAGAGCTAGGGATGAGGCAGGCTCATCCTGGATGACATTTAAAGGTACCTTTAAATGTAATTACACACAATGTACTGCCTGTGAATTTCTACAACAGGGAGTAGGCTTTAGAAGCTGTGTAACTGGAGAGAACTTTCAACATTTCTCTTGTCTGAATTGCAGAACAAGGTTCGCAATTTATTTACTTACCTGCATAGAATGCAATGTACAGTATACAGGACTTACAACTAGAGAGACTAGAGAAAGGATTAGGGAACACATTTCAAATATTAAAAATGGCAAATTAACCACACCCCTGGTCCAGCACTTTAAAAACTGTCATCAAGCAAGTATCAAGTCATTAAGATGGACCATTATAGAACAGGTCAGAACGAACAAAAGAGGAGGTGACAGAGAGAGATTGCTGGAAAAAAGAGAGGTGTTTTGGATACACAGACTCAGGACCAGAGTCCCTGAAGGGTTAAACTCATAATTTGACCTAATAAATTTTTGGGAATAAGATTCCTGGTCCTGGGTCTGTGTTTCCATCCATTCTCTAGCTGTGATATGTGTAACTACAACATCATGTCTTCACACACCTGTTTAGTATAGATTTGAGAGAGAAAAATATCTATACATTAATATAAAGATTATCTTTTGTATATATATAGGTATGTGTGCAATCTGTAGGCTTGTTAACATAGAATCAGGTCTTCACATTGTTGGTTCATATGTATTGGTTAATAAAGTATTTATATTTATTTATTGAATAAATCAGAAGGAGAAATTTGGAAAATTTACTATCTCCTTATAATCAACAATTGTTATAACAAGCATGGATTTGACTGTTTGTTTAGATTACTTCAGATTACTTTAGATTACATTATATCAGGGTTTACCTTCCAATAAGTATTAAGCATATTTTATTCTCATTCATGTTTAGTTGATTGTTTTAGTTTAAATTTCACTTTTGATGTATATATTATAGATTCTTGAAATAGGACAAATGTCTTCCTGTTATATATCTTATTTGAGAAGGGCTGGATATAGCTTCACTCCAGGTATGGTTTTAATTATCTTTCAACCAATCAGGTAACAGGAACCAGTTTATAGGACTGGTACTCACCTGAGACTGCAGCTACGATTACGGCTTAATTGCCGAAACATGTCAGCAATCAGTCACTGAAGTGAAGCTATCTCCAACTGCTGCACAGCTTGTGAATCCTATACCCTTGTTGGGACAAAGAGTTTTTATTTGCAATAAAAAGAAACTGGAACTTACCACCGGCTGTCTGTGCATCTCATTTTGCTATTGTTGAAACTATCTGTTAGGAGTAACGATAGTAAGAATCTGATTACCAAACCGAATTAGACATAACAGTCAAACATCCTCTATTTACACAAACTAACTCCTCGTCAATAAAGTTCATCAGCTAAACCAATCACCAGTGCCAACTAGCAGTGACGTCACAACCAATGGGGACTTCCGAAAATCGGAACTAAAATTAATCAACCACAAAAGGGATTAAAATAAATATGAATTGATCAGTTACAATTACAAAACAAATTAACTAGAATAACCATTAAACTAATATCGGCCAGATTGTCGGCTTCTAGTAGTAATAACTAGGCACAATTCGGTCAATTATCCCCTACCGGAAGTGACGTAATCGAAAGCACGGAGGCTAAGGATATATTTAAATACCCCAAAAGATAGCCCCAAATGACTCCTTATGACATTATATATCATTACACACCACAAGATATTTAAGACATCATTTCCATACTAATTATACATATATATTTGGAAAACTATTGCAACGAAAAACCGGAAGTCATTGACAAATGGCACTTCCGGTCACGGATTGGAATCCCCTATGAAAGGCCGAAACGCGTAGACCTGGTAAGCTCTATTCCACTAGGAGGGTACATTTGAAAAATTTTCTACACATTGTTATTATTTTTTCTCCACAGGTTATTTACGTTTGGCAGCATTTGTTTGTTATTCCTAGTGTACTGTCTCTATTTTTGCTTGGAGCTCAGTCTCCAAAGAGCACTTTTTTTCTATTTTTTCTACTTTTTCTCATTTGTCTTTTTAAACTTTTGGCTTGCAACACATATCACGTTTGTTTTGGATACCTCCCACACAGAAGTGATTCTTTTCGCACAGGAGTGAAATTTTGTCTCCAACAGGATTGACTCTCATTACATCATTATTTCTTCACAGGATTTTTTTCACAGGATTGATATTTCATTTTTTCACAGGACTGATTTCTTTGTTTGTTTTTTAAGCACACCCATCACCACTTGAACTTATACTACACCTATAGTGTGGAGCGGAAGCTCTCACACACACCATCACATCAAATTGCTCAAATACAATATTGTTGAAAATTGCTTATTTATTTATATAAATACCCCGTATAAAGTTTAAGATTATAGATTATTGTTTTTAACCAAATTTTAGCGTGGATCCATGCTTTTCTAACTAGATTTCAAATTTCGTATTATTGTTTTAAAGTGTTTTAATCATTTTATTATAATCATTTTATTATAATCGTTTACAATAGAAGAATTGTCTTGAATAAATACTGAAAAATTTTAACCTTAGCCTCCATTGTTGGCGCCTGGATACATTACTCTTACTTATTTTCCAGCACTGCCTTAACCCTCTTGGGCATGGAGTTCACCAGAGCTTCACAGGTTGCCACTGGAGTTCCCTTCCACTCCTCCATGACAAAATCACGGAGCTAGTGGATGTTAGAGACCTTGCGCTCCCCCACCTTCCGTTTGAGGATGCCCCACAGATGCTCAATAGGGTTTAGGTCTGGAGAGATGCTTGGCCAGTCCATCACCTTTACCCTCGGCTTCTTTAGCAAGGCAGTGGTCGTCTTGGAGGTGTGTTTGCAGTCATTATGTTGGAATACTGCCCTGCGGCCCAGTCTCCGAAAGGAGATCATGCTCTGATTCAGTATGTCACAGTAAATGTTGGCATTCATGGTTCCCTCAATGAACTGTAGCTTCCCAGTGCCGGCAGCACTCATGCAGGCCCAGACCATGACACTCCCACCACCATGCTTGACTGTAGGCAAGACACACTTGTCTTTGTACTCCTCACCTGGTTGCCGCCACACACGCTTAACACCATCTGAACCAAATAAGTTTATCTTGGTCTCATCGGAACACAGGACATGGTTCCAGTAATCCATGTCCTTAGTCTGCTTGTCTTCAGCAAACTATTTGCGGGCTTTCTTGTGTATCATCTTTAGAAGAGGCTTCCTTCTGGGACGACAGCCATGCAGACCAATTTGATTAAGTGTGCGGAATATGGTCTGAGCACTGACAGGCTGACCCCCTACCCCTTCAACCTCTACAGCAATGCTGGCAGCACTCATACATCTATTTCCAAAAGACAACCTCTGGATATGATGCTGAGCATGTGCACTCAACTTCTTTGGTCGACCATGGCGAGGCCTGTTCTGAGTGGAACCTATCCTGTGAAACCGCTGTATGGTCTTGCCCACTGTGCTACAGCTCAGTTTCAGAATATTGGCAATCTTCTTATAGCCTAGGCCATCTTTATGTAGAGAAACAATTCTTTTTTCAGATCCTCAGAGAGTTCTTTGTCATGAGGTGTCATGTTGAAATTTCAGTGACCAGTATGATAGAGTGTGAGAGTGATAACACCACATTTAATACACCTGCTCCCCATTCACACCTTAGACCTTGTAACACTTATGAGTCACATGACACCGGGGAGGGAAAATGGCTAATTGGGCCCAATTTGTCATTTCCACTTAGGAGTGTACTCACGTTTGTTGCCAACGGTTTAGACATTAATGGCTGTGTCTTTAGGTATTTTGGTATTTTGAGGGGACAGCAAATGTACACTGTTATACAGGCTGTACACTCACTACTTTACATTGTAGCAAAGTGTAATTTCTTCAGTGTTGTCACATGAAAAGATATAATAAAATATTTACAAAAATGTGAGGGGTGTACTCACTTTTGTGAGATACTGTATATGTATGTGTATATATATATATATATATATATATATATATATATATATATATATATATAAACTTTGCAATATTCTTTCATTTATTTTGTCCCCCTTTTCCTGTAATTTCATTCTGATAATAGTGTGCTTTTCAGTTCCTGTTAGAAGTGGAAGTGCAGAACATTGTTATATTCCACACAGTCATTGGCTTCACACTTTAGTGACTTATTTATAACTGTCCAGTGACGTGCAGTCATAGGAGGCAGGGGAGGCATATAAAAAATATATTTTTTTTAAAGTTTACATATATACAGTAGATATTTTTTATGTACCCTAAGGTAAGCCCCCCCACCCCCCCTGCCAACTCCACGATACAAGGCTGCCTGCCTGCAATTCATCCAAATCCATGTTGTGCAATGGAGAGGCTGTGAGCCGTTCAGCTGCCCTCACATTACGCAACATGGATATCTTGCTAATTTAATTGTGTGAGCCGAGAGCTAGCCCCACCCAGATTGCTCCTAATAGAGGCTGCTGTCCAATGCAGCCTCCAGGCTCCAGCCAATCAGGTCTCAGTCAGTGACATCACTCTTCTTGTGGAGCCTGTCAGCTTGGAGGAGGCGTGTGTTATTCTGGCCGGGAAGAGTGAAGTCTGATCACTACAGCACTGAGCAGTGAGCACATGGGTAATGCAGCAGAAGAAGGTGGTTGTGGCTCTCTCTGTTTCACATCCTGAGGTATGTGACTGTGTAGCAATATTACTGAGCTTGGTGTGTGTCTGCAGACTGCTGCTGCCTGCCACTTCTCACTCCCTGTATTATTATTCCTATTTGGGAACGATCCCTATTGGAATGCAGCTGCCAGCTTGTCATTATGTGGTGTGGTGTCTGTCAGGGAGTCAGTGAAAAACGACAGGCAGCAGAACTCTGCAGAGCCCCTACACTAATTACTTCCTTCCTACTTAGTGTGTTTGCAAACTGCTGCTGCCTGTCGTTTCTCACTCACACTTCCTGACAGAGCCCCTGGGTTGTTAGTCCCTCCTTGAAACGATCCCCACTGGAAGCTGCTGAGATTTCTCAGGAGCCTCAGCATGTGTCACTGCAGAGTAGGAGATTTTACTGAAGGGTCCCTGTCATTTTAAACAAATTGGTTTTTAAATGCATAAGATGTGAGTATTGTTTTTTTCCCACATATGCATGTTTAATAAATGCTTATTCTAAATAATTGGGCATCCTTGGACATAAGTATGGGCAGCTCCATTTTGTGTATCATAAGTTGCATAGAAACTCATCCCTGCCATCTACCTCACAGCCACAAACAAATACTGTATATATAGCATACAAGAGGTTCTATGCAGCTTCTGCAGGCAGGATTGCTGCACTTTTGTACACATTAAACTTTTTTGTACTGGCTTAGTTTAGTATGTGTGTATCCTCAGTCCTAGAGGTGTCAGTGTAGGTGTGTATCCTCAGTCCTAGAGGTGTCAGTGTAGGTGTGTATCCTTAGTCCTAGAGGTGTCAGTGTATGTGTGTATCCTCAGTCCTAGAGGTGTCAGTGTATGTGTGTATCTTCAGTCCTAGAGGTGTCAGTGTATGTGTGTATCCTCAGTCCTAGAGGTGTCAGTGTATGTGTGTATCCTCAGTCCTAGAGGTGTCAGTGTAGGTGTGTATCCTCAGTCCTAGAGGTGTCAGTTTAGGTGTGTATCCTTAGTCCTAGAGGTGTCAGTGTATGTGTGTATCCTCAGTCCTAGAGGTGTCAGTGTATGTGTGTATCCTCAGTCCTAGAGGTGTCAGTGTATGTGTGTATCCTCAGTCCTAGAGGTGTCAGTGTATGTGTGTATCCTCAGTCCTAGAGGTGTCAGTGTATGTGTGTATCCTCAGTCCTAGAGGTGTCAGTGTAGGTGTGTATCCTCAGTCCTAGAGGTGTCAGTGTATGTGTGCATCCTCAGTCCTAGAGGTGTCAGTGTAGGTGTGTATCCTCAGTCCTAGAGGTGTCAGTGTAGGTGTGTATCCTCAGTCCTAGAGGTGTCAGTGTATGTGTGTATCCTCAGTCCTAGAGGTGTCAGTGTATGTGTGTATCCTCAGTCCTAGAGGTGTCAGTGTATGTGTGTATCTTCAGTCCTAGAGGTGTCAGTGTATGTGTGTATCCTCAGTCCTAGAGGTGTCAGTTTATGTGTGTATCCTCAGTCCTAGAGGTGTCAGTGTAGGTGTGTATCCTCAGTCCTAGAGGTGTCAGCGTATGTGTGTATCCTCAGTCCTAGAGGTGTCAGTATGTGTGTATCCTCAGTCCTAGAGGTGTCAGTATGTGTGTATCCTCAGTCCTAGAGGTGTCAGTATGTGTGTATCCTCAGTCCTAAAGGTGTCAGTGTAGGTGTGTATCCTCAGTCCTAGAGGTGTCAGTGTATTTGTGTATCCTCAGTCCTAGAGGTGTCAGTGTATGTGTGTATCCTCAGTCCTAGAGGTGTCAGTGTATGTGTGTATCCTCAGTCCTAGAGGTGTCAGTGTATGTGTGTATCCTCAGTCCTAGAGGTGTCAGTGTATGTGTGTATCCTCAGTCCTAGAGGTGTCAGTGTGTATTTTTCTTTCATGATTCAGAACAGGTATACAATTAGAAAATTTACAATATACTTCTATTATTTAATTTGCTTCCTTCTCTTGTTATCCTTTGCTAAAATGTTTATCTAGGAAAGCTCAGGAGCAGCAAATAACCTAGGTTCTAGCTGCTAATTGGTGGCTGCATATATATACCGATTGTCATTGGCTCACCCATGTGTTCAGTTAGAAACCTGTAGTGCATTGCTGTTCCTTCAACAAATGATACTAAGAGAATGAAGGTGATTACATAAAAGAAGTAAACTAGAAAGTAGTTTCAAACAATTGTATGTTCTACCTAAATCATGAAAGAAAAATGTATGGTTTAATGTCCCTTAAAGAAATACAATTGCAGTTGCTTTGTAAGGAAGGATAACACCTAATAGAGAATAATGTGTTACTTAAAGGTATAGGAAAGTAAAAAAAAAAAATGTTTTTAACAACTTTAGATTTTTTACTTCTGTTATCTATTTTGCTTTCTTTTTTGGTATCATTTGAAAAGCATACCTAGGTAGGCTAAGGAGCAGAAATGTGCTACTGGTAGCATCTAGTGATTGGCTCATTTAATGTGTTAAGTTAGCACCCAGTAGTGCATTGCTGCATATCTTTCTACAAAGGATACCAAGAGAATGAAGCAAATTTAATAATAGCATTAAATTAGACTATTTCATCGTAAATTTAAGCTGCCTTTGTCGGGTTCATATATGTGTTTCTCTGGCATATCACAGCCAGTGCCTCACCAGCCTCTGACCTCACTGCACGTCACTGTAACTGTCTCTAATTGGCCTCAGCAAAGAGAGAGACCTAAGTTACAATATGGCAGCGCCCATTGCTTTATAGACACTAAAACTTTACACTTATTTTCTGAATATTCAAACAACTAATTAAACTTTAAAAAAATCCATCTACATATTATTCTCAGACTAACCTTTTCTTTCAATGCATCAATCTATCTAGCATTTATTAATGGCTAGATTTAGAGTTGGGCGGTAGCCGTCAAAACCAGCGTTAGAGGCTCCTAACGCTGGTTTTGGGCTACCGCCGGTATTTAGAGTCAGTCAGGAAAGGGTCTAACGCTCACTTTGCAGCCGCGACTTTTCCATACCGCAGATCCCCTTACGTCAATTGCGTATCCTATCTTTTCAATGGGATCTTTCTAACGCCGGTATTTAGAGTCGTGGCTGAAGTGAGCGTTAGAAATCTAACGACAAAACTCCAGCCGCAGAAAAAAAACAGTAGTTAAGAGCTTTCTGGGCTAACGCCGGTTTATAAAGCTCTTAACTACTGTGCTCTAAAGTACACTAACACCCATAAACGACCTATGTACCCCTAAACCGAGGTCCCCCCACATCGCCACCACTCTATTACATTTTTTAACCCCTAATCTGCCGACCACACACCACTGCCACCTACATTATCCCTATGAACCCCTAATCTGCTGCCCCTAACACCGCCGACCCCTATATTATATTTATTAACCCCTAATCTGCCGCCCCCGCTATCGCTGACTCCTGCATATTATTATTAACCCCTAATCTGCCGCTCCGTACACCGCTGCCACCTACATTATAGCTATGTACCCCTAATCTGCTGCGCCTAACACCGCCGACCCCTATATTATATTTATTAACCCCTAATCTGGTAGGAAAATTCTGATTGGCTGATGGAATCAGCCAATCAGATTCAAGTTCAATCCGATTGGCTGATCCGATTAGCCAATCAGATTGAGCTCGCATTCTATTAGCTGTTCCGATCAGCCAATAGAATGCGAGCTCAATCTGATTGGCTGATCAGAATTTTCCTACCTTAATTCCGATTGGCTGATAGAATCCTATCAGCCAATCGGAATTCGATGGACGCCATCTTGGATGACGTCATTTAAAGGAACCGTCATTCGGCTAGTAGGCGTCGTTAGAAGAGAATGGATCCGCGTCGGCTGGGAAGAAGATGGCTCCGCTCCGCTCCGGAAGAAAGAAGATTGAAGATGCTGCTTGATAGAAGACTTCATCCCGATGATGGACTTCCGACTTCAGCCCGATGATGGATTTCTTCAGCCGCCGCTTGGATCCAGACTTCAGCCCGAAGATGGACGTCACTCTTCAGCCCCCCGCTTGGGCTTGGATCAACACTTCCGAGGCTTGGATCAAGACTTCCGAGGACGGATCGGTGAACCTGGCATGGTGAAGATAAGGTAGGAGGATCTTCAGGGGCTTAGTGTTAGGTTTATTTAAGGGGGGTTTGGGTTAGATTAGGGGTATGTGGGTGGTGGGTTGTAATGTTGGGGGGGTATTGTATGTTTTTTTTTTTACAGGCAAAAGAGCTGAATTCTTTGGGGCATGCCCCGCAAAGGGCCCTTTTCAGGGCTGGTAAGGTAAAAGAGCTTTTCTATTTTAATGTTAGAATAGGGTAGGGCATTTTTTTATTTTGGGGGGCTTTGTTATTTTATTAGGGGGCTTAGAGTAGGTGTAATTAGTTTAAAATTGTTGTAATATTTTTCTAATGTTTGTAAATATTTTTTTATTTTTTGTAACTTAGTTCTTTTTTATTTTTTGTACTTTAGTTAGTTTATTTCATTGTATTTATTTGTAGGTATTGTATTTAATTAATTTATTGATAGTGTAGTGTTAGGTTTAATTGTTGATAATTGTAGGTATTTTATTTAATTAATTTATTGATAGTGTAGTGTTAGGTTTAATTGTAACTTAGGTTAGGATTTATTTTACAGGTAATTTTGTAATTATTTTAACTATTTTAGCTATTAAATAGTTCTTAACTATTTAATAGCTATTGTACCTGGTTAAAATAAATACAAAGTTACCTGTAAAATAAATATTAATCCTAAAATAGCTACAATATAATTATTCGTTATATTGTAGCTATATTAGGGTTTATTTTACAGGTAAGTATTTAGCTTTAAATAGGAATAATTTATTTAATAAGAGTTAATTTATTTAGTTAGATTTAAATTATATTTAACTTAGGGGGGTGTTAGTGTTAGGGTTAGACTTAGCTTTAGGGGTTAATCCATTTATTACAGTAGCGGTGAGCTCCGATCGGCAGATTAGGGGTTAATACTTGTCGGCGATGTTAGGGATGGCAGATTAGGGGTTAATACTATTTATTATAGGGTTATTGAGGCGGGAGTGAGGCGGATTAGGGGTTAATAACTTTATTACAGTAGCGGTGCGGTCCGCTCGGCAGATTAGGGGTTAATAAGTGTAGGCAGGTGGAGGCGACGTTGAGGGGGGCAGATTAGGGGTTAATAAATATAATATAGGGGTTGGCGGTGTTAGGCGCAGCAGATTAGGGGTACATAGCTATAATGTAGGTGGCAGCGGTGTACGGAGCGGCAGATTAGGGGTTAAAAATAATATGCAGGGGTCAGCGATAGCGGGGGCGGCAGATTAGGGGTTAATAAGTGTAAGGTTAGGGGTGTTTAGACTCAGGGTTCATGTTAGGGTGTTAGGTGCAGACGTAGGAAGTGTTCCCCCATAGGAAACAATGGGGCTGCGTTAGGAGCTGAACGCTGCTTTTTTGCAGGTGTTAGGTTTTTTTTCAGCTCAAACAGCCCCATTGTTTCCTATGGGGGAATCGTGCACGAGCACGTTTTTTAAGCTGGCCGCGTCCGTAAGCACCGCTGGTATCGAGAGTTGAAGTTGCGGTAAATATGCTATACGCTCCTTTTTTGGAGCCTAACGCAGCCCTTCTGAGAACTCTAAATACCAGCGGTATTTAAAAGGTGCGGCCAGAAAAAAGCACGCGTAGCTAACGCACCCTTTTGGCCGCAAAACTCTAAATCTAGGCGTTAGTGTTTAATGTCCCTTTAAGAGAAGGGTTAAAATGTCCCTATGGGTCAACTTTACCATTTAAAAATAAATTGTAATGATGAAAATATATATTTGGATCAAAGAAAGTTATTAAGAAAAAAATATATTTTTGTCCTATTTTGGGCAAGATTATAAGTGGAGTGCAAAATATCGCTTCCGTGAAAGCTATATTTGCACTCCACTTAGTGATACCTGTGCACACAAATGTGCGCTGGTATTACAAGTTAGGTGCAATGTGAATGCAACCTCGCGTTCGCATTGCATGGAAGCTGAATCAAAGCTTGTTCATTAAAGGTTTCTATATTACTGCAGTTCCGTCTCAAATGACAGAATTGATTAAAAGGAATATTTTTTACCCAAGGTATGTAATGATTGCTCTTAAAATTCAAATAACTGTTTGAATCCACTTCCTTGAAATAAGTCTTAGTGGAAACAGAACCTTCAAGATCCCAAGATAACTCTAAATCAAAGTATTCAAGGCTATGTGAATTGATATTATGGGGCCGAATTATTAAGCACCGATTGGAGCTTGGTGACCCTGTTTCCGTGCGAGCCTTCAGGCTCGCCGGAAACAGCAGTTATGATGCAGCAGTCTAAAGACCGCTGCTCCATAACTTGTCCGCCTGCTCTGAGGCTGCAGACTTTAATCCGCCCGATCACATACGATCGGGCTGATAGAAACCCCCTGCTAGTGGCTGATTGGCCGCAAATCTGCAGGGTGCCGCATTGCCGAAGCAGTTTACAAGAACTGCAACGTATGCTGTTAGCATTTATCGATGTGTGGCAGACATGATACGCTACATTGTATCATATCCGCTTGCACATTAATGAATAGGCCCCTATGACTAAAGGGAATACCCATATTGTTGGAGTTCAGATGATCAACAAATGTTTTGGCTCAAGAAATGGAACCCTCCCAAATAAAAATGAGGTCGTCAATGAGGCGGCCATAGAACACTAAGCTCTGCTCAGAATTGAGAAGAGAAGAAGTATCTCTCTTCAAATAGCCCCATGAAAAGGTTGGCAAAATTCGGGACGAACTTAGTGCCCATGGCCGTACCTCTTATTTGCAAGAAGAATTCCTCTTGAAAAACAAATGAATTGTTCTCTAATACAAATAAAATGGCTGCAAGTAGGGGGGGCGGAGCTGGCAGCTGCAGAGATGGCAGCATAACTCCGGAGCTGTGCCGTAAAGGCCCTTATATCATCAGGAATCCTGACCATCCTTGCTCCTAAAATCGCCTACAATATTCCCCAGCACCTTTAAAGCCCGTGGCAACAACTTAGAGGGACAATTTTTTAATCTCCCCCTGAACCAGGGAAGCACAGCATTCCGGACCGAATACAGGCCGCATCCACCATCAGGCGACAAGTATACCCCCTTACCGGTCATCAGGGGCCACAACCAAGCTCCCAGGAAGGGACCGGAAAAAAAATCTAGCCCGGGGATTGGGCCTACACCGGAACTCCGCTTCCTCCAGGGTAAGAATTTTCATATACCCTAACATACCAGCTCATCCACACAGTGACAGGCCCACTCCCTAACTGTAATCCGGCTACAATTAGTAATCAGTCACTACACGGCCCTTAAAGGCCCCTGCTAAAAATCGATCCTAGGGATTGGGCCTACTACAGGACCAGCTCCGGTTACAGACCAGCTACATAGTTTAACCTAATAATGTGAAAAAGGATGAAGGCGCCTAATTGCAATACGTGATAAAATATATATCAAGTAAAAATAGCTAAATATGCCTTTAAATACAGGAATGGGTGTGTATCTCAAATCTTGAATATGAGAATAAAAGTATATATGTGATAAGATCGTGTAAAAGTATCCAGCAACAATGAATGGCTGAAATTGTATAACTACAAAATCACAGTGAGTGAAAACATATATACATGAATATAAAATAGTGCTGAAATTATATAGCGTGATACATACAAAGGCACTCCAGGGAACTACAGTTCAAATAGTACTCATACAGTATCCAGAAAATAGATATATCTCCAAAAGTCCACTTAGTTGCGGGATGTGCGTCAGCAAACACTCCTTCCAAAACTGATAGGCACCAGCGTCGATCTGCAGATATATGGAAGAAAAAAAGGAGGCACCACAATAGTGTGAGATCGTAGGTAACAGTTACCCCCACACACAATACAGAATCACTTACTAGAGAAAGAGCAGTTGAGAAGTGCCACAGATGCAGACTGAACCATTAAAAGCTGTCCAGCGAGCTTATCCTCACGAATATAGAGCCAGAAGACCTGCTTCAGAATCCCAATCTGGTAGAGGAATCAGCGGGTAGAACCCCACAGATATGAGCCGACACACTTGCTTAAAAAACCCCAATGCTAGAAATGCAATCAGTTGGCTTTGGTAGTAAGCTCACAGCCACTTGGGAAATGTTCGTGGGAAATCTGCAAAGTAGGTTAAAAGCAAAAATAGAAACTTTGTGATGACAAAAAGGTTAAAATGTAACAATCAAGTTTATTATAACCCAATACACTACGCGTTTCCCGGTCACAACAACCGTTTCATCAGGTGTATATTACTAAAAAAGTCATCACCTAACTTTGTTAGTAATATACACCTGATGAAACGGTTGTTGTGACCGGGAAACGCGTAGTGTATTGGGTTATAATAAACTTGATTGTTACATTTTAACCTTTTTGTCATCACAAAGTTTCTATTTTTGCTTTTAACCTACTTTGCCGATTTCCCACGAACATTTCCCAAGTGGCTGTGAGCTTACTACCAAAGCCAACTGATTGCATTTCTAGCATTGGGGTTTTTTAAGCAAGTGTGTCGGCTCATATCTGTGGGGTTCTACACGCTGATTCCTCTACCAGATTGGGATTCTGAAGCAGGTCTTCTGGCTCTATATTCGTGAGGATAAGCTCGCTGGACAGCTTTTAATGGTCCAGTCTGCATCTGTGGCACTTCTCAAGTGCTCTTTCTCTAGTAAGTGATTCTGTATTGTGTGTGGGGGTAATTGTTACCTACGATCTCACACTATTGTGGCGCCTCCTTTTTTTCTTCCATAGTTTAACCTATCTTCTATGCCTGATCAATAAAACAGGAATTGCAGCTCCAATACTTTACATCACCTTTTGCACATCAGAGAAAATAAATAACAGCTCAGCTGCCTTTAACCACTGACTTTGCAGCCCTTTTGAAAAACAAACCCACAGAAATATCCAATGCTTGGCTTTTAAACTTAGCCTGGGGATCAAGACCTCCTTTCTACAATTTGCTGCTGCGATCACAGCGCAGACCTTAACCCCTTCTACCTGCAATATACCACTGATGAGTACCTTTCATTTATTATCAGTGATTACAAGATCCTTTTGTCTGTTTTGGGGGCTAATTCTTCTAACAGCATATAACTCATAAGAGTTACATTGCATAAGACAATTTTGCCACAAGAGACCCAAGAATCATGCCACTTGCATCCCTGGTCCAACATGGCGGCTAAACGTAATATCAAACAAGATAAAATGCCAAAGTCTATAACAGGGAAATCAAACCTAATGTCCTCCTTCTTACATAGTTCAGATACAACGAATACCTCTTCCCTTAAAACTGGGGACAAAACTCCTCAGACACTGTCACAGGAATCTCAACCAAACAAAACTTTACCAACTGAATGCCAGCTCTCTCCCTCTTTTTTACAAAATTTACCATCGAAAAAGGATATCGCGGACATAGTCCGTTCCTGTATTAGAGAGGAGTTGGGGGAATTAAAGCAGGACATTCACACCATAGGCTTTCAGGTCAAATCTCTTGAAAGTAACCAAGAAATCATTAAAGAGGATGTACAGCAATTAACAGATCAAGTAACCTCCCAACAGGAGACTATACTTTCTCTTCAAGATAAACTCGAGGACCTTGAGAATAGAAGCAGGCGCAAAAATATACGTATCAGAGGAGTGCCAGAGTCGGTCTTGCCCAGAGATTTCCCGGTTTACTTACAGGATCTATTTCGACATTTGAAAGAATCTTCCTATACTGAGGATATCCCATGGGTTAGAGCTCATAGAACTTTGAGACTAAAACCTCCTGACTCAGCCCCGCCACGGGATATTGTGATCCGCCTAAAGAATTTTCAAGAAAAAGAAATGCTCTTACGACAATCCCGCAAAACTCAGCCTGTAAGATTCAGAGGCAATGTCCTACAATTCTTTCAAGACTGATCAACTTGCACCTTACAACACAGGAAGGAATTTTTACATCTTACTACCCTGCTAAGAAATAAGAGAAATCCCTACAGATGGGGCTTTCCAACACATCTTTGGACTATTAGCAATAGCACCCGAGTGGTCTGCAGGACCCCAGAGGACACTCAAACTTTTTGTACAGCACTTGGACTCGAACCTCCTACAGAAACTCTTCCTGAACCACGGAGCTCACAAATCTCCAAAGGACAAAGCAATCCAAATGAGTCCTGGCACACAGCCCTTCCCAAGAAAACAAAGTCAAAAGACACCACCACCAGAAGACAACCCACCACCAGCTCGGCCTTTGTGAACTCTTTACCCCTAATTTTGTAACACTGAATAAATAGATTTACATTTTGGACAGTGTCACCCCCCCCGGGACAGGCAAGTACTGGTCATCATTATTTTGTTTTTTCAACTCAGCAATTCATAATCTCCTGCTATTCACAGAATAAGAGCAAAGACAGACTCTAATAACCCCTTTCCCATATTGCTTTCCTCATCCTCTCCCCCCTTCCCACCTATCCTTTCTCCTTCCTTCCCATCCTTCTGACCCACCTCCCTTACCTTCTCCCCCACCAGGATTCCTAACCAATATCATTAAAAATATCCAGAATTTACAAGGCGCTTTATGGTACTGCCCCCAACCTACTCTCAGTTATGACCTATAATAGGCAGAGAGACTTTTTGTTTTTTGTTAACATGTTAATGTTTTTTATGGTTTACAATGTTATAATGTTTGTTGCGAGATACTGTTTAAGTTATCACTTGTTAAATGAATGTTTTTCTC
Organism: Bombina bombina; assembly: GCF_027579735.1. Classification (NCBI taxonomy): domain Eukaryota; kingdom Metazoa; phylum Chordata; class Amphibia; order Anura; family Bombinatoridae; genus Bombina; species Bombina bombina. The sequence goes on along the minus strand of NC_069499.1, from coordinate 187,312,729 downwards.
CTGCAGAGATATGCTCACACATTTATAAGCTACACTTATGCCATGGGTTCTATATGACCTCATACACACAACCAGACAACATACCTCAGCAAAAACACCATGTTGTTTAAAATTAAGAACGATGAAACGCGTAAACTAACCCTTCTCACACAAAACGCTAAGGGACTCAGCTCACCCCACAAAAGATCTAAAGCCCTCTTAGACGTCTCAAAAAGACAGGTAGATATCTTGTTCCTACAAGAGACTCATTTTAAGAAAAACAAGGAACCCAAATACTTTGGGAAAACATTCACTACCCACTATCATAGCTTCAATACTTCAAAAAGAAGTGGAGTTCTTTAAACAAATATTTAACTGCATTGTAGACATCGCAAAAGGACCTATCTTTGTTGCGGGAGACTTTAATGTCCCCATTCACCCTACTAAGGACAGCTCTAACCCCACAATAGCGATATCAAAAAAGGTTACTAATGTATTATGGACAGGTTTGAGAAATCTCAACCTTTACGATACCTGGCGTTTCATTCACCAGGACACCCGAGACTATACCTTTTTTTCCCACCCTAACAGAACACACAGTCGCATAGACTAAATTTTCACCAACCAGCCAGCCCTAGCCTTAGTGAACAGATTAGTTATTTCCCCCACATCGTGGTCAGACCATTCAGCTGTAAAATTAAACATATCATGGACAAACACCCCTCTAACATCATATACGTGGAAATTAGATAACTCCCTCCTTAACAACCCAGACACAATTAAGAAACTCACTAACACCATTGAAGAATATTTTCAACTAAACATCTCCTCGACAACCAACAAATATACAATCTGGGAAGCACATAAGTGCGTGCTTAGGGGCGAATTAATTAAACTGAAGGCTCATTTCCAAAAACTACACCGACAACAATACAATGAGCTATCAGATACCTTTGCCCGTCTAGACCTGGCCCACAAACTATCCCCTACAGACCCTGATATACTGAACGATTTACAAAGCGCTAAACAAGCATTAGATGGCTTCCTACAAATAGAATACCAGACGCTTTGCGCAAAAACTAATAGCATGTTTTATTATGAACGCAACAGGTCTGGCAAGTTTAGGAAGAGATAAGTCCAAAGGAACTACTAGTAAATATTACAAACTTCCTTGAGCTCAAATAGAATAATAAAGTAAAGATGGTAAACTTATATTACATGAGCTGATGGGTGCTGTGTATAATGAAACTAACAAAAACAGAAATAGGAGATAATTATCTCCTAGAAAAAGTATACACCAATAGCACTCCAAGGAATAGAGTTAACTTGTTAGATAACTGCAAATTGATTTTTAGTATTGCATAGTCTCTTGGTGGTTGCCATATGTGTCAGGATCCTGTGTCAGGATTTGACTTCTAAACTTTGCCTTTAAGTCAAATCTCCTCCCCATTCCTACATCCTATTTAAGTTCATCACTTCCAGTGTTCATTGCTTGATTATTGGATCACTGAGGGAAGTACTGCTGCTCCCTTTATTTTCTATTATCCAGTTAAAGCCTAAACTTTTCATTTCCTTACCAGTACTAATTCTACAAACCTTATACCTCCTCTTTAGTGTGACATCTGAACAGTGTTTGGAAACTTATATGTTACATTTATTATTTCAACCTGCAACCTGATAAACCATTGGACAAGCAACAGCGCTGCAACTATCTCCGTGAACTTGTCGGAACTTGGTGACGTCACCCGCTCTTCACAGATCAGCTGGATGTACTACGCAGCTCCCACTCAGCTCAGAACAGCTGTAGTCTGCGCGCCCAAAGACCAATGCTTCCGTGTTTGCAAACACAAACTTCTACTCGATGCTCCTTTACTCCATAAGGCACAGTAAGATAATATTTCAACTATAAGGTATGACTGTATACTCAATGAACTTAGACTCAGCATATCGTTATGAAATCGAAGAGTAATATTATTCATTCGTATATCACTTCTACTTTGATTGAACCATATTTATCCTGCTTGTTTCAAACATCTAAAAACGCTAACTTAACATGTGAACTGTATCTTGCCACAAGTACATATCCACATCTTGATATTCAGTTATATTATTTTTTCAAGTATTACTATTTCAATATCTGTTATTATAAAAGATAACATGTGTTTGTTAAGACTTACAACTTGTGTTATTCCCACCATTTAATCCATTTAGATAAATTGCTACCATTCAAAATCCTGACATCTAAGTTATGATAATTGGGAGTTTATGGCAGCATACACTCAGTGAAGAAGTAACATTTATTTTTTAACTTTGTTTAAAGTGAATAACAGATTGTTACAATATGTAATATGGATAAAAAGCAAGACAATTGATAAAATATAACTTTTAATAGAGTTGTATTAAAAATGGGGAAAGGAAGATAGTGAATTAAAAACACTAACACAAAATCCAAGTGTTGTAAAAGTACATTCTAAATGGTGGATCAATATATTGCCATGTTGGTGCAAAAGAAATAATTGGCCACAAAGAGGTTGATATAGTGGATCGAATACACTCTCACTCAATAGGAGTGTAAGGCTTACAAATATGAATAATAATAAAAATTAAATCCTTTGAGAGATACCCTTTGAGAAAGCCGTGTTAGACGGCGAAACATGTTAGGGACACGTTTTTAAACTTGCTACCTTAACCGAGTGTTGTACTCTAACAAACATTGGTGCTATTTTTATAATGGTGCTCAGTTTGTAATGCCACTCTAACCGCATCAAACATAGTTACTGAATTCACTCTTATTACCTTACGGCTAGATTTGGAGTTTTGTCGGTAACGACCCAAAAATCTAACGCCGGCTTTTTTCTGGCCGCACCATAAAAATAACTCTGGTATTGAGAGTCCACATAAAGGCTGCGTTAGGCTCCAAAAAAGGAGCGTAGAGCATTTTTAACGCAGCTTCAACTCTCGATACCAGAGTTGCTTACGCAAGCGGCCAGCCTCAAAAACGTGCTCGTGCACGATTCCCCCATAGAAAACAATGGGGCTGTTTGAGCTGAAAAAAAAACTAACACCTGCAAAAAAGCCGCGTTCAGCTCTTAACGCAGCCCCATTGTTTGCTATGCGGAAACACCTCCTAAGTCTGCACCTAACACCCTAACATGTACCCCGAGTCTAAACACCCCTAACCTTACACTTATTAACCCCTAATCTGCCGCCCCCGCTATCGCTGACACCTGCATTTTATTTTTAACCCCTAATCTGCCGCTCCGTAAACTGCCGCTACTTACATTATCCTTATGTACCCCTAATCTGCTGCCCCTAACACCGCCGACCCCTATATTATATTTATTAACCCCTAATCTGCCCCCCACAACGTCGCCGCCAGCTACCTACACTTATTAACCCCTGATCTGCCGAGCGGACCGCACCGCTACTATAATAAAGTTATTAACCCCTAATCCGCCTCACTAACCCTATAATAAATAGTATTAACCCCTAATCTGCCCTCCCTAACATCGCCGACACCTAACTTCAATTATTAACCCCTAATCTGCCGACTGGAGCTCACCGCTATTCTAATAAATGTATTAACCCCTAAAGCTAAGTCTAACCCTAACACTAACACCCCCCTAAATTAAATATAATTTACATCTAACGAAATTAATTATCTCTTATTAAATAAATTATTCCTATTTAAGGCTAAATACTTACCTGTAAAATAAATCCTAATATAGCTACAATATAAATTATAATTATATTATAGCTATTTTAGGATTAATATTTATTTTACAGGCAACTTTGTAATTATTTTAACCAGGTACAATAGCTATTAAATAGTTAAGAACTATTTAATAGTTACCTAGTTAAAATAATTACAAAATTACCTGTAAAATAAATCCTAACCTAAGTTACAATTAAACCTAACACTATACTATCATTAAATTAATTAAATAAAATACCTACAATTACCTACAATTAAAACTAACACTACACTATCAATAAATAAATTAAATACAATTCCTACAAATAACTACAATGAAATAAACTAACTAAAGTACAAAAAATAAAAAAGAACTAAGTTTACAAACATAAGAAAAATATTACTCTAAGCCCCCTAATAAAATAACAAAGACCCCCAAAATAAAAAATGCCCTACCCTATTCTAAATTACTAAAGTTCAAAGCTCTTTTACCTTACCAGCCCTGAACAGGGCCTTTTGCGGGGCATGCCCCAAGAAGTTCAGCCCTTTTGCCTGTAAAAAAAACATACAATACCCCCCCCCAACATTACAACCCACCACCCACATACCCCTAATCTAACCCAAACCCCCCTTAAATAAACCTAACACTAAGCCCCTGAAGATCATCCTACCTTGTCTTCACCTCACCAGGTATCACCGATCCGTCCTGGCTCCAAAATCTTCATCCAACCCAAGCGGGGGCTGGCGATCCATCATCCGGTGGCTGAAGAGGTCCAGAAGAGGCTCCAAAGTCTTCATCCTATCCGGGAAGAAGAGTAGATCCGGACCGGCAACCATCATCTTCCAAGCGGCATCTTCTATCTTCATCCGATGAGGACCAGCTCCATCCTGAAGACCTCCGACGCGGACCCATCTTCATCCGGCGACGTCCAACTGAAGAATGAAGGTTCCTTTAAGGGACGTCATCCAAGATGGCGTCCCTCGAATTCCGATTGGCTGATAGGATTCTATCAGCCAATCGGAATTAAGGTAGGAATATTCTGATTGGCTGATGGAATCAGCCAATCAGAATCAAGTTCAATCCGATTGGCTGATCCAATCAGCCAATCAGATTGAGCTCGCATTCTATTGGCTGATCGGAACAGCCAATAGAATGCGAGCTCAATCTGATTGGCTGATTGGATCAGCGGATTGAACTTGATTCTGATTGGCTGATTCCATCAGCCAATCAGAATATTCCTACCTTAATTCCGATTGGCTGATAGAATCCTATCAGCCAATCGGAATTCGAGGGACGCCATCTTGGATAACGTCCCTTAAAGGAACCGTCATTCGGCTAGTAGGCGTCGGGAGAAGAGGATGTTCCGCGTCGGATGGAAGATGATGGCTCCCGAAGAAAGAAGATTGAAGATGCCGTTGATAGAAGACTTCATCCGGATCATGGACCTCTTCAGCTCCCGCTTGGATGAAGACTTCATCCGGATCATGGACCTCTTCAGCTCCCGCTTGGATGAAGACTTCAGCCGGATCATGGACCTCTTCAGCCCCCCGCTTGGGCTTGGATCAGGACATCAGAGGAGCTCTTCAGGACGGATCGGTGAACCTGGTATGGTGAAGATAAGGTAGGAAGATCTTCAGGGGCTTAGTTTATTTAAGGGGGGTTTGGGTTAGATTAGGGGTATGTGGGTGGTGGGTTGTAATGTTGGGGGGGGGTATTGTATGTTTTTTTTTTACAGGCAAAAGAGCTGAATTCTTTGGGGCATGCCCCGCAAAGGGCCCTGTTCGGGGCTGGTAAGGTAAAAGAGCTTTGAACTTTAGTAATTTAGAATAGGGTAGGGCATTTTTTTATTTTGGGGGGCTTTGTTATTTTATTAGGGGGCTTAGAGTAGGTGTAATTAGTTTAAAATTGTTGTAATATTTTTCTTATGTTTGTAAATATTTTTTTATTTTTTGTAACTTAGTTCTTTTTTATTTTTTGTACTTTAGCTAGTTTATTTAATTGTATTTATTTGTAGGAATTGTATTTAATTAATTTATTGATAGTGTAGTGTTAGGTTAATTGTAGGTAATTGTAGGTAGTTTATTTAATTAATTTATTGATACTGTAGTGTTAGGTTTAATTGTAACTTAGGTTAGGATTTATTTTACAGGTAATTTTGTAATTATTTTAACTATTTTAGCTATTAAATAGTTCTTAACTATTTAATAGCTATTGTACCTGGTTAAAATAAATACAAAGTTACCTGTAAAATAAATATTAATCCTAAAATAGCTATAATATAATTATAATTTATATTGTAGCTATATTAGGATTTATTTTACAGGTGAGTATTTAGCTTTAAATAGGAATAATTTATTTAATAAGAGATAATTAATTTCGTTAGATTTAAATTATATTTAACTTAGGGGGGTGTTAGTGTTAGGGTTAGACTTAGCTTTAGGGGTTAATACATTTATTAGAATAGCGGTGAGCTCCAGTCGGCAGATTAGGGGTTAATGTTTGAAGTTAGGTGTCGGCGATGTTAGGGAGGGCAGATTAGGGGTGAATACTATTTATTATAGGGTTAGTGAGGCGGATTAGGGGTTAATAACTTTATTATAGTAGCGCTCAGGTCCGGTCGGCAGATTAGGGGTTAATAAGTGTAGGCAGGTGGAGGCGACGTTGTGGGGGGCAGATTAGGGGTTAATAAATATAATATAGGGGTCAGCGGTGTTAGGGGCAGCAGATTAGGGGTACATAAGGATAACGTAGGTGGCGGCGCTTTGCGATCGGCAGATTAGGGGTTAATTATTGTAGGTAGCTGGCTGCAACATTGTGGGGGCAGATTAGGGGTTAATAAATATAATATAGGGGTCGGCGGTGTTAGGGGCAGCAGATTAGGGGTACATAAGGATAACGTAGGTGGCGGCGCTTTGCGATCGGCAGATTAGGGGTTAATTATTGTAGGTAGCTGGCTGCGACGTTGTGGGGGGCAGATTAGGGGTTAATAAATATAATATAGGGGTCGGCGGTGTTAGGGGCAGCAGATTAGAGGTACATAAGGATAACGTAGGTGGCGGTGCTTTGCGGTCGGCAGATTAGGGGTTAATTATTGTAGGTAGCTGGCTGCAACGTTGTGGGGGGCAGATTAGGGGTTAATAAATATAATATAGGGGTCGGCAGTGTTAGGGGCAGCAGATTAGGGGTACATAAGGATAACGTAGGTGGCGGTCGGCAGATTAGGGGTTAAAAAAATTTAATCGAGTGGCGGCGATGTGGGGGGACCTCGGTTTAGGGGTACATAGGTAGTTTATGGGTGTTAGTGTACTTTAGAGCACAGTAGTTAAGAGCTTTATAAACCGGCGTTAGCCCAGAAAGCTCTTAACTACTGACTTTTTTCCTGCGGCTGGAGTTTTGTCGTTAGATGTCTAACGCTCACTTCAGACATGACTCTAAATACCGGAGTTAGAAAGATCCCATTGAAAAGATAGGATACGCAATTGACGTAAGGGGATCTGCGGTATGGAAAAGTCGCGGCTGAAAAGTGAGCGTTAGACCCTATTTTGAGTGACTCCAAATACCGGAGGTAGCCTAAAACCAGCGTTAGGAGCCTCTAACGCTGGTTTTCACGGCTAACGCCAAACTCCAAATCTAGGCCTTAGCCTTTTAGCTATAACTACAGATTCACTGTTACAAGTATACATATATATTATTGCTCTGGGCGTTTGGTCAAGATACCAACTGTATCAATAGCTGTAATATACTTGTTGTTAATGTAATTCATTATAGGAGTTTTGGCTTACAAATAGTATTAACAACTAGACTGCTGATTTTACTCGTAGAAATACCAAATGCTAATCACACTACAGTTATAATTAAATCTCCTCAATCGCCTTAATATTTGGCTGTGTAACTCACTTTATCTTTTCAAGCCGTTACATCACTGTAGTGGCGATTTAGCGACTACTAACACACAGCATTTGTAATTGTACGTTACGTGGTAATCACACTATACTCACAACAGTGAGAATACTTAATTTTCAAATTGCACTAGCCAGTTAACGGCTCGAGTAATCACATAGCATGTCAGCTGTGGATCGTGGATATTCTTAAAAACATTCACTATGTATACTATTTACTTTGATCCACTGCATTATAACATACGATGAACTGCTCAGCAGAAGTTTCTCAAGCCTGGCATATATATAAATCTAAAACCTAACACTTATATATATATAGATATAGTTTTTCTTTTTATTGGTATTCGCAAGAACACATTAACCCTGTGATACTTAAGCATTTTACTTTTTGTGGTCCCATAGTTATAATACCAGCTATCGCTTAATACCAAAAATCCACATAAGTAATATAATTAAAAGCAGATCAAAAATAGTGTGAATTCCAATCGTACAATCAATATATTAACCCTTTGTCACACAAATATATTAATCCTTTGGTACACCAGTCCAAATTATTGGGGCTGAAATAATACCTACTCTCAGTTGATTTTTATAACTTACATCTTTATATATTTAATATACATCCTAAGCTGATCCAGACTAGTGTGATTTTCAACGCACACCAAGTATATTAACCCTGTGACATATAAGTCAAATACTGTGGGGACTTTAATAATATTTACCCGCTGTTGTATGATATTGCAACTTACAAACGGACGTGAATATATATTTTTGTTTATATTGCGATCAACAAGCTGCTAGATATCTAAATGATTAGTTGCAAAAGATATTAACCCTTGAGGGCACAACCCCCACAAGGAACAGCATAGTGTGGTTTTTTGCACTTAAAAGATCAGCACATGTAATAGCTCTCTATATATTTATATCAATCTTAAGCCTTGATACTAACTATCAATCCTGTTGGACAAGCATATATCAGCAATACGTGTACATATCCAATTTATTATACTTTAAGCTCTCCATACACTGCTAATTATTGCTAGCTTAAATCCCCTCATTTCCCTGAGCTTATTACATACAAAGTATACTTTGGAGTTTTGTACTGTATTTTACTAATCTTTTCATCTATCAACATGTCCAATCCTCCATACTAGGGTTGTTAATACAATTTAATTTTTATTATTATTCATATTTGTAAGCCTTACACTCCTATTGAGTGAGAGTGTATTCAATCCACTATATCAACCTCTTTGTGGCCAATTATTTCTTTTGCACCAACATGGCAATATATTGATCCACCATTTAGAATGTTTTTTTCAACACTTGGATTTTGTGTTAGTGTTTTTAATTCACTATCTTCCTTTCCCCATTTTTAATACAACTCTATTAAAAGTTATATTTTATCAATTGTCTTGCCTTTTATCCATATTACATATGCGATTGGCAACCACCAAGAGACTATGCAATACTAAAAATCAATTTGCAGTTATCTAACAAGTTAACTCTATTCTTTGGAGTGCTATTGGTGTATACTTTTTCTAGGAGATAATTATCTCCTATTTCTGTTTTTGTTAGGTCTGGCAAGTTATTAGCAAGAGCCTTGAAAAAAAGGAGATTGAAATCATATATTAATGAACTACAAACACCTAACTGCCCCCATACCCTAAAAACTACTAAAGAGATTTTACAATCCTTTCATGACTATTATTCCACCTTATATAATATTCAAAGAGATTCGCCCTTTCAAGGTCCTTCTCCAGATCTGATTTCTTATATCTCCAGTGCGCAACTGCCCAATATAACACCTGATCAACTTAAAACCCTCAACAATCCCATTACCCAAATTGAACTCCTCACGGCCATAAAATCACTTAATAATGGGAAAAGCCCAGGACCAGACGGTTTCACTGGAAAGTATTATCACACCTTCTCCTCTCAACTTTCCCCTTATCTTACTCGACTATTCAATGAGGTAACAGACACTAATCCATTCCCCCAATCCATGCTAGAAGCACAAGTAGTAGTGATCCCAAAGCCAGGTAAACCCCCTACAATGCCCGCTAACTTCCGTCCAATCTCCCTTCTTAACATAGACATCAAACTTTATGCTAAAATATTGGCCACCCGTATTAACTCTATACTCCCATCAATCATACATATTAATCAGGCCGGTTTCACTCCTCTTAGAGAGGCTAAAGTCAATACGACCAAAATTCTATTATTAATGGAACATGCAGTTAACAACCACATCCCCTCCGTGTTCATCTCCATGGACGCGGAGAAAGCCTTTGATATGCTAAACTGGCAATTTCTGAAGGAGACACTCACACAATTCGGCTTCGACCCAAGCCAAAATAAAATTGAATGATACCTTGTCCCAGCCATTTTCAATCACAAACAGTACAAGACAGGGATGCCCCCTCTCCCCTATATTATTTATCCTCGCAATGGAGGTTCTAGCATCACACATCAGACATAACACAGACATACAGGGGTTCACAATTGCTCACCAGGAATACAAAGCTACCTTATACGCTGATGATCTCTTTCTCACACTAACACGACCTCATGACTCACTTCCCCCCCTCATTCAAACACTACATTTATACGGCAACTTTTCAAATTTCAAAATAAATATTACCAAATCAGAATTACTCCCACTTGGATTACAAACAGAGAAAATCACCGCGATACAAACACTTGTACACTTTCATATACAACCGCGTTCCATAAAATATCTCGGAGTGTATATTTCCCCCCATACACAAGTAACACTTGACACCAATTATAAAGTCATAGCCGACTCAATACAAAATATGTTGCGATCCTGGAGCAATAAACCAATCTCATGGTTAGGCAGAATTAACTCAGTCAAAATGATTCTCCTCCCCAAACTACTATACCTCTTCCAAACCCTACCAATCCCAATCCCCAAATCTGTAATACACAACCTTCAAAAATCCTTAATCTCCTATATATGGCAACACAAAAGACCTCGGATAGCTACTGCCACCCTCTATCGCCCTAAGGAATTGGGTGGCCTAGGGATCCCAAACCTCATTCAATACAGACTGGCTAGCTTCTATACCAGAATCATACACTGGTGCAGACATTCAGTTCACAAAGAATGGGTTCTTTTAGAGCACTCGTTATCGCATACTTCACATCTTGGCAGCAAGTGCTGGTTACATGTCTACCAACAATCACTAGAGAAACTTTAAAACTATGGGACGCATCCATAAAACAATATAACCACATCTCAACTGTACCCTCTCTGCGAAAATCCTGATTCTCCAATACCATTCCCCACACAAATAACTCAAACACCCCACATTGTAAACTCCTCCCCCTGCCTTACAGTCATTCAAAATGGGAAAATCAAACCCTTAACCGAACTCGCCCCCATCCTGGACAAAATACACATAGAATGGTTTAGATACCATCAACTAACAGACTTCCTTGCCAAACACCCACATAAGCCACAACTTTTCCGCTCCCAAACTGGTTTCGAAGGCAGCTGCATATATGACACCCTTCACAAGGGCTTTCTATCTTTTACATACCAATTACTCATGCAGCCGATCAGCATGTCCCTCCCCTCATTCACACAAAAATGGGAAGCAGAGATTGGCACTACACAAACCCCAAAGGAATGGCAAAAATCTTCTCCTGCATGACAAAATCTTCTTCATCCATTTACGTAATGGAAATGAACGTTAAGTTACTATATGGATGGTACTACACGCCCCACCGGCTTCACACTATTTTCCCTACACACTCATCGGAATGCTGGAGAGGTTGCCAAAATATTGGCACCTCTACACACATATGGTGGACGTGCCCAACAGCTCAAGCATATTGGGAAGCTATCAGAGTCGAATTCGAAAAAGTTCTATCTTTAAGTTTCAAGCTCGACATCTGGTTTTTCATCTTTAATAAATTTACCAAAATAACTTGCAAACTTCGCCTAGCTCTACTGACTATCATGACAAACTCAGCAAAGCGACTAATTCCCAAAAACTGGAAATGTAATGCACTTCCATCTATCCATGTTTGGAGAGAAACAACCACTCAATCTCTCCAACTAGAAAAATACAGTTTAACTCGTAACAAACAAATAGCCGACTAACACTCGATATGCTTTTTGTGGGAGGAATATCTTAATCAGAAATCCCCCACACTCAAGACCACCACCCTTATATCCCCTCCTCAAACTCAAAATCACTGACCGCCCTTAGCTGACGGACCTGACGCTCTCTCTTACTACCTTAAACTGGACAGAAGGTCATTTCAATAGCCCGATAATCAACGACACAACAGCTTACACCTCTGCAGGAGCTTTATATTTATACATCCATTTGTATTGTTTATTGTATCTTTTCATTTATTTATTGATTTTATTTCTCTCTCATCTAGTTTAAATAACTTGATAAGTAGAGAGAGTGGGAAAATTCTCAAATATAACAAACCCCTAGTATTATAAAACAATATACATATACCAGCTATCAGCGTGATCTAAGAAAAAGATCTAAGGATTGCACATATTAACTGATCATAAAGTACATTAGGGGGGTGCTGCCTGTCTGATAATTCAAGAAAAAAGGAAGAGGAAAGGTGACAGATTATCAGCACTCTTGTAAGTGTCAATTGTAGATAGTAGGAATGTCATGGAGAGTCACCTGGACTGGGTATAAATAAAACGTAACTTTTATTCAATAAAGTTAATATATACAAGTTAATGTATGTAGTGTTACTAAAACTTAGATTAAAAGTGTATGAAGGGGACAAATATCCACAATAATACGTAATTAGTCTAAGATTCAAAGTACCACACAGTCTCAGTGCAAACTTGGAGTAGCTCAAAACTGCAGTAAATTAATCTATAAAGGGGATTGACCCCAACAACAAGTTTAACTAAATAAGGCAGTGCAGAGCAAAGAGTAAGCACTGGTCTGTGTGGGTACAATGCGGCCAAATTATCAGCTCAAAGAAACAAAATTATAACAGCTATGAAAGTGGATATTGTCCCCTAGGTACGCCTGATGTGCATTTCGCCGTCTCCCGGCTTCCTCAAAGGCTAACCCGATCCGGGTTCAACTCCTAGCCTTTAAATGATTATTAAACCAATCATAGTGGAGTATGAGTATACACCCACTAACTTAACCTATCAGGTTGACTTGCTTCCCATTGGTTAACAATCGTCATGTGTGATAGAACGTCATCCTGTCAGATTGACTACAATAAACAAATAGTCCGTTACTACCTCCACGATCACAGCATATGGTTATTTCCCATTGGTTAAGAACCATCATATGTGATGGAACGTCATCCTGTCATATTGGCTGAAATAAACAAATGGTCCGTTGCTACTGAAACTTCGACGATAACAACATATGCTACATGTAAGCATATGTCAGACACAGGATCGTTTGGGGGTAAAAGGTGGTGTTACATATTATCCCTGCAAAGGGCATCTGAAATCTGAATAAAATACCCGATTCTCCTACATGGAATATTATATCACAGGCTATAAACAAACCATACGATATAGTAATACACAGGAAACAGCCAGATAGTAAATGGCATATCATTCTAGGATCTCATTATATACTACTCATGGATGCGCTGCAGTGACTGCCTACATGCAAATCGAAATGGTGTGATACTCAGAATTAATCTTGTGTAGCGAGAAATCTGTTCAGAAATATATATGATTTCATATAGGATTATTGATATCAAAATAACACTAGTAGTAGTATTGAGATTGGAAAGATGTGATGTAAGGACCTATTGGGTATAGTTATATAGAGAAAACATTCAAAATTCTATATTAATTCTAGTCCAGTAACAGATGATAAATATACAGAACGGAATAATGCACTGAGCTCTTCCAAGTAAAGCGTGCAAACATTAATGAGTGTTCATCTTGTAAATCCAATTATATTACCGAAAGTTATAAAAGCTCTAAATTTATAATATGTCATGTGCGGACCCTCTGCGGTACAACTATGCTATAGGTAGAAGATTTTATGTTGTACAGTAAAATATAATTGGTCTGTTATTAGTCTTTTATTATGGATGTAATCAACAAAAATACACACAGACCTGAGTAAAGATAGTACGCTGTGTCCTTCCAATATAGTGTATAAGTGCAAGTACATCAAATCACGGATACTTGTCTTTCACATACAGTCAGAACAATTAGTTGCTGAAAAACATCCCAATTTAAAAATCATATGAGAAGACCGATAAGCTACAACTGTATAGTCCAAAAAAAAGTGGAGAAGTTTTTAGACAATGTGCACTGTATATTAAAACATTTCTGTTTAAAAATGTTATCACCAGAATTACTGTAATGTATAAATGTTAATTAGATTTCATCTAAATGTCAAAATGATGGTATAAAATTAATTAATATGCATAAAATAAAATAGATTAAAAATGTGAGATTATCATACAAAAATTTTTTGCCGATAATTCTGCTAAGCGCGGAAATGTATTTTATTTTTATTCATATTTAATAGTATCTTTGAAAAAAAAGAATGGATAAGATCATAATTAATTTTGGTATTATGAAATAATAAAGCCCTTTACGGTTATTTCATCATTACATATAACTAGTATGGGATCATCATACAAAATATATAGCTGGTATTTCTGCTAATCAATGGTATTCTCTCTGGAATGGAGAATAAATAGGATCATAATTAATAAATTGTTTTGATTAGTATAGGGAGCATTATACAGTAGTAAGACCCTTCATGCGTCTCTTAAACTTCACATGTATATGTGAGCTAATACGATGACACAGTTGTCCTATTGCCAACCAATATGTCCATTGGAACTGTACTCCAAAAGAGGAAAAATATATATGACTATCTGTATGATACCAAATCCATTTTCATGTATCATATCTCGTACCATATTATTGATAATCATATAGTGTTGTTAGGAATAAAGGGGATCATGGTTAATGAATTATTCAGATTAGTATAGAGGACATTATTATATAGTAGAGTCCTTTACAGTTCTATTAATCATCATCACTCATATATGTGAGATAATAACATGACACAGTTATCTCATGGCTAAATAATATGTAAATAAGAACTATATGCCAAGGATGAAAAGTATACAGGACCATCAATATAATACCACATATGTATCATATCTCATAACCTAACATATAGTTAGTGCTGATACAATGTTGTCACGGTTTAGATTTTGTCAGAATTTTATAGGAATTAACCAAAACCATCTTGTTAATTTATTCCATGTGGTACAAGTGTATTTAGCCAAAATATCCATCGACATTCAGCTTGAAGTAGCATAGACTCTATATCACCGCCTCTAATGTCTGGTCTAATAACTTGTAATACACATATTTTCAGTTGTGGTTTTGTGCCATGTCAACATAGATAATGTCGTGCCACAGGAGTCAGCTTTTTATCATTCTTTTTGTCCGATTCGCAATTTTTGATGCTATTAACATGTTCTCCCACTCTTACCCGGAGTTCACGTGTTGTGATACCAATGTATCTTTTTCCACAAATACATAATAAACAGTACACTACATTTTTGGTTCTGCAGTTTGCAAAGCCTTACATGTACTTTAGTCCGGTTGTGGTATTAAACTCCCTTTCATTGTCGATATATTTGCAAAAACTGCATCCCCCACAGGGGTAAGTACCACATATATTTTTATTACTAGGTCTTTTTCTCACAAAATGACTTTGTATCAATTGGTTTCCAATAGTCGGTGCCCTTCTCCAGCTGGTTTTGATTTTACCACCAATGTAATTGGACAGTACAGTATCTGATTTTAGAACATCCACATGTCTATTGAGTATTTTATCAATTATATTGTGCTCCACATTAAACGTAGTGACAAATCTCACTGATTTTTCCATCCCTCTGGGTTTAATTTTTGGTGTTAGAAGTGTGTCACGAGATGTTCTCTTTGCTCTTTGGAATGCTGTACGTAATATCTTACGAGTATAACCTCTTTCTTTTAGTCGTTTCTTAAGCTCCTTTGCTCTCTTATAGAAAATAGTATCATCCGTACAGTTCCTTCTGGGCCTTAGAAATTCCCCAATAGGGATACCTCTCTTTGTTTGTTAAGTGTGACAGCTGTCAAATTGTAGTATGGAATTTGTGGTGGTGTCCTTCCTGTATAAATCGGTTTTTAGTTTGTACTCTTCATCCTTGTAAATGATCACATCAAGGAATTCAACCTGTTTGATACTTGTATTATAGGTTAATTTCAAATTTAGATCATTTGTGTTCAGGATTTTACATCACGTCTTTCCAATCTCAATACTACTACTAGTGTTATTTTGACATCAATAATCCTATATGAAATCATATATATTTCTGAACAGATTTCTCGCTTACCGAGATGAATTCTGAGTATCACACCATTTCGATTTGCATGTAGGCAGTCACTGCAGCGCATCCATGAGTAGTATATAATGAGATCCTAGAATGATATGCCATTTACTATCTGGCTGTTTCCTGTGTATTACGATATCGTATGGTTTGTTTATAGCCTGTGATATAATATTCTATGTAGGAGAATCGGGTATTTTATTCAGATGCCCTTTGCAGGGATAATATGTAACACCACCTT
Organism: Bombina bombina; assembly: GCF_027579735.1. NCBI lineage: Eukaryota > Metazoa > Chordata > Amphibia > Anura > Bombinatoridae > Bombina > Bombina bombina. The sequence goes on along the minus strand of NC_069499.1, from coordinate 187,296,527 downwards.
TTACCCCCAAACGATCCTGTGTCTGACATATGCTTACATGTAGCTAACCATATGTTGTTATCGTGGAAGTTTCAGTAGCAACGGACCATTTGTTTATTTCAGCCAATATGACAGGATGACGTTCCATCACATATGATGGTTCTTAACCAATGGGAAATAACCATATGCTGTGATCGTGGAGGTAGTAACGGACTATTTGTTTATTGTAGTCAATCTGACAGGATGACGTTCTATCACACATGACGATTGTTAACCAATGGGAAGCAAGTCAACCTGATAGGTTAAATTAGTGGGTGTATACTCATACTCCACTATGATTGGTTTAATAATCATTTAAAGGCTAGGAGTTGAACCCGGATCGGGTTAGCCTTTGAGGAAGCCGGGAGACGGCGAAATGCGCATCAGGCGTACCTAGGGGACAATATCCACTTTCATAGCTGTTATAATTTTGTTTCTTTGAGCTGATAATTTGGCCGCATTGTACCCACACAGACCGGTGCTTACTCTTTGCTCTGCACTGCCTTATTTAGTTAAACTTGTTGTTGGGGTCAATCCCCTTTATAGATTAATTTACTGCAGTTTTGAGCTACTCCAAGTTTGCACTGAGACTGTGTGGTATTTTGAATCTTAGACTAATTACGTATTATTGTGGATATTTGTCTCCTTCATACACTTTATAAGTTTTAGTAACACTACATACATTAACTTGTATATATTAACTTTATTGAATAAAAGTTACTTTTTATTTATACCCAGTCCAGGTGACTCTCCATACAATTCCTACTATCTACAATTGACACTTACAAGAGTGCTGATAATCTGTCACCTTTCCTCTTCCTTTTTTCTTTAGTTTAAATAAATTGCCTATGCAACCTAAACTTGTTTATTGAACGATAAATATACCCACAACTCATTTATGTTGAAAAATTGTACCATGTTTCATGTATATGGAATCATTGTTATTACACTGTTGCATATGTAACTGTTTCTATTCTGCATTGTATGCAGCGATTATATGTTATTTAATAAAGCTTTTGAAAACCAAAAAAAATAATAATAAAAAAAAAATGGCTGCAAGTAGAAATTCAAGTTGAATTTGTGGCAAATAAATATCCTGTTCTAGATAATGCTTGACTGCTTCAAGACCCAATGAATGTGTAATATTAGACTATATTGACGTAACTCTAATGCTCGTGGGATATCTCTCTATCAGACCAAACTTGGCCAGTAGTCTTCTTATTGCGGGGTCAAGTGGAATGATAGGAAATATCCCAGAGCAGAGTAAGTTAGTGAAATGAGGTAAGCAGTACTCACGGTAGACAAAATAGTCCTTCAGGGCAATAAGAAGAAGACAGAGAATGGTCAAGACAGGCTGAGTCCGGCAACAGGAAGGCAATCCAGCAGTAAAGCAGTTCAGGGGTGAACCAATAGAAAGAGCAGGAACAGGCGGGTATCACCATCAAAGGAAATCCAGCAGTGTAACAGTTCAGGGGTAAACCAATAGACTGGTCAGACAGGCAGAGTTCGGCAACAATATGGCAATCCAGTAGTTCAGGGGTTAAGCAAGCAGAGTGGTCAGACAGGCAGAGTTCAATAACATATACGAAATGGTAGACAATGTGCACTGTATATTAAAACATTTCTGTTTAAAAATGTTATCACCAGAATTACTGTAATGTATAAATGTTAATTAGATTTCATCTAAATGTCAAAATGATGGTATAAAATTAATTAATATGCATAAAATAAAATAGATTAAAAATGTGAGATTATCATACAAAAAATTTTTGCCGATAATTCTGCTAAGCGCGGAAATTTATTTTATTTTTATTCATATTTAATAGTATCTTTGAAAAAAAGAATGGATAAGATCATAATTAATTTTGGTATTATGAAATAATAATGCCCTTTACGGTTATTTCATCATTACATATAACTAGTATGGGATCATCATACAAAATATATAGCTGGTATTTCTGCTAATCAATGGTATTCAAAATTTTGGGGTCTCTCTGGAATGGAGAATAAATAGGATCATAATTAATAAATTGTTTTGATTAGTATAGGGAGCATTATACAGTAGTAAGACCCTTCATGCTTCTCTTAAACTTCACATGTATATGTGAGCTAATACGATGACACAGTTGTCCTATTGCCAACCAATATGTCCATTGGAACTGTACTCCAAAAGATGAAAAATATATATGACTATCTGTATGATACCAAATCCATTTTCATGTATCATATCTCGTACCATATTATTGATAATCATATAGTGTTGTTAGGAATAAAGGGGATCATGGTTAATGAATTATTCAGATTAGTATAGAGGACATTATTATATAGTAGAGTCCTTTACAGTTCTATTAATCATCACTCATATATGTGAGATAATAACATGACACAGTTATCTCATGGCTAAATAATATGTAAATAAGAACTATATGCCAAGGATGAAAAGTATACAGGACCATCAATATAATACCACATATGTATCATATCTCATAACCTAACATATAGTTAGTGCTGATACAATGTTGTCACGGTTTAGATTTTGTCAGAATTTTATAGGAATTAACCAAAACCATCTTGTTAATTTATTCCATGTGGTACAAGTGTATTTAGCCAAAATATCCATCGACATTCAGCTTGAAGTAGCATAGACTCTATATCACCGCCTCTAATGTCTGGTCTAATAACTTGTAATACACATATTTTCAGTTGTGGTTTTGTGCCATGTCAACATAGATAATGTCGTGCCACAGGAGTCAGCTTTTTATCATTCTTTTTGTCCGATTCGCAATTTTTGATGCTATTAACATGTTCTCCCACTCTTACCCGGAGTTCACGTGTTGTGATACCAATGTATCTTTTTCCACAAATACATAATAAACAGTACACTACATTTTTGGTTCTGCAGTTTGCAAAGCCTTACATGTACTTTAGTCCGGTTGTGGTATTAAACTCCCTTTCATTGTCGATATATTTGCAAAAACTGCATCCCCCACAGGGGTAAGTACCACATATATTTTTATTACTAGGTCTTTTTCTCACAAAATGACTTTGTATCAATTGGTTTCCAATAGTCGGTGCCCTTCTCCAGCTGGTTTTGATTTTACCACCAATGTAATTGGACAGTACAGTATCTGATTTTAGAACATCCACATGTCTATTGAGTATTTTATCAATTATATTGTGCTCCACATTAAACGTAGTGACAAATCTCACTGATTTTTCCATCCCTCTGGGTTTAATTTTTGGTGTTAGAAGTGTGTCACGAGATGTTCTCTTTGCTCTTTGGAATGCTGTACGTAATATCTTACGAGTATAACCTCTTTCTTTTAGTCGTTTCTTAAGCTCCTTTGCTCTCTTATAGAAAATAGTATCATCCGTACAGTTCCTTCTGGGCCTTAGAAATTCCCCAATAGGGATACCTCTCTTTGTTTGTTAAGTGTGACAGCTGTCAAATTGTAGTATGGAATTTGTGGTGGTGTCCTTCCTGTATAAATCGGTTTTTAGTTTGTACTCTTCATCCTTGTAAATGATCACATCAAGGAATTCAACCTGTTTGATACTTGTATTATAGGTTAATTTCAAATTTAGATCATTTGTGTTCAGGATTTTACATCACGTCTTTCCAATCTCAATACTACTACTAGTGTTATTTTGACATCAATAATCCTATATGAAATCATATATATTTCTGAACAGATTTCTCGTTTACCGAGATGAATTCTGAGTATCACACCATTTCGATTTGCATGTAGGCAGTCACTGCAGCCCATCCATGAGTAGTATATAATGAGATCCTAGAATGATATGCCATTTACTATCTGGCTGTTTCCTGTGTATTACGATATCGTATGGTTTGTTTATAGCCTGTGATATAATATTCTATGTAGGAGAATCGGGTATTTTATTCAGATGCCCTTTGCAGGGATAATATGTAACACCACCTTTTACCCCCAAACGATCCTGTGTCTGACATATGCTTACATGTAGCTAACCATATGTTGTTATCGTGGAAGTTTCAGTAGCAACGGACCATTTGTTTATTTCAGCCAATATGACAGGATGACGTTCCATCACATATGATGGTTCTTAACCAATGGGAAATAACCATATGCTGTGATCGTGGAGGTAGTAACGGACTATTTGTTTATTGTAGTCAATCTGACAGGATGACGTTCTATCACACATGACGATTGTTAACCAATGGGAAGCAAGTCAACCTGATAGGTTAAATTAGTGGGTGTATACTCATACTCCACTATGATTGGTTTAATAATCATTTAAAGGCTAGGAGTTGAACCCGGATCGGGTTAGCCTTTGAGGAAGCCGGGAGACGGCGAAATGCGCATCAGGCGTACCTAGGGGACAATATCCACTTTCATAGCTGTTATAATTTTGTTTCTTTGAGCTGATAATTTGGCCGCATTGTACCCACACAGACCGGTGCTTACTCTTTGCTCTGCACTGCCTTATTTAGTTAAACTTGTTGTTGGGGTCAATCCCCTTTATAGATTAATTTACTGCAGTTTTGAGCTACTCCAAGTTTGCACTGAGACTGTGTGGTATTTTGAATCTTAGACTAATTACGTATTATTGTGGATATTTGTCTCCTTCATACACTTTTAATCTAAGTTTTAGTAACACTACATACATTAACTTGTATATATTAACTTTATTGAATAAAAGTTACTTTTTATTTATACCCAGTCCAGGTGACTCTCCATACCATTCCTACTATCTACAATTGACACTTACAAGAGTGCTGATAATCTGTCACCTTTCCTCTTCCTTTTTTCTTTAGTTTAAATAAATTGCCTATGCAACCTAAACTTGTTTATTGAACGATAAATATACCCACAACTCATTTATGTTGAAAAATTGTACCATGTTTCATGTATATGGAATCATTGTTATTACACTGTTGCATATGTAACTGTTTCTATTCTGCATTGTATGCAGCGATTATATGTTATTTAATAAAGCTTTTGAAAACCAAAAAAAATAATAATAAAAAAAAAATGGCTGCAAGTAGAAATTCAAGTTGAATTTGTGGCAAATAAATATCCTGTTCTAGATAATGCTTGACTGCTTCAAGACCCAATGAATGTGTAATATTAGACTATATTGACGTAACTCTAATGCTCGTGGGATATCTCTCTATCAGACCAAACTTGGCCAGTAGTCTTCTTATCGCGGGGTCAAGTGGAATGATAGGAAATATCCCAGAGCAGAGTAAGTTAGTGAAATGAGGTAAGCAGTACTCACGGTAGACAAAATAGTCCTTCAGGGCAATAAGAAGAAGACAGAGAATGGTCAAGACAGGCTGAGTCCGGCAACAGGAAGGCAATCCAGCAGTAAAGCAGTTCAGGGGTGAACCAATAGAAAGAGCAGGAACAGGCGGGTATCACCATCAAAGGAAATCCAGCAGTGTAACAGTTCAGGGGTAAACCAATAGACTGGTCAGACAGGCAGAGTTCGGCAACAATATGGCAATCCAGTAGTTCAGGGGTTAAGCAAGCAGAGTGGTCAGACAGGCAGAGTTCAATAACATATACGAAATGGTATTAGCAGAATAAGTAAGCAGCGCTATTGAGATTTAATAAATGATAATATGAACAAAACAGTCTTACTGCTCTGTTGCCTCCTAACTAGCAGGAGGAGGATGCAAATACAAACAGTGGGCACATTGAGTAAGTTTCAAGTGCTGCTTCTTTAGCTCCCGAACAGTCCAGCTGCCGCCGTTCTCTGTCCCTGTGTGTTTCTCCCCACACCGGAAGTACAAAAATGGCCAAACAATCTGTGTGAAAGAGGACAGCGCAAAGGGACACGATTCAAGGTAGTTGTATTGACAAATGTAGCAGTTCAATACAAGTTCTACTTACAAACAGTTAGTGCATTCAGGCTTTTTTACAAATTATGCAAAACTTGAGGAAGAAACCTCACAAAAGACTGCACGTATAGCACTCTGTGCCTGGACTAAAGTGGAGAAATTGGGAATGATAAAATATAACTTTTATTACATTATTTTAAAATAAGAATCTCAAATTAAAAACAACCAAAAAACTGAGGGCCTTTTCCTTGATTTTGAATGAAATTCAAATTATGTTGTGAACATATGGGGTCTCTGTCCGCCGATACAGGTCACCACGGCTAACCGATAGTTCTGACAAGGGATGTTCTCCTCCCGAATTCAGCCTCCAGCAGCAGGGCACCTTCTCCGACAGCGGACTTGACCGGTAATCTCAACGCGTTTCCCCCCGGAGTATGCCCGGGCTTTTTCAAGAGCAGAATAACAGAGTTCAATAACAGTATAGAAATCCAGCAATTCAGGGGTTATGCAAGCAGAGTGGTCAGACAGACAGAGTTCAATAACAGTATAGCAATCCAACAATTCAGGGGTTAAGCAAGCAGAGTGGTCAGACAGGCAGAGTTCAATAACAGAATCCAGCATACAGTAACACAGCACCCAGGAGTACACAAAGCAACACCTATACTTGGGCAGTGTAAGTAAGCACTGCAGGTACTTACATAGGCGCCAATTTGCGCCAAGCAACTCAAAGGAACCGGCTTCAGAGGAAGAGACGTGCGGCGATGATGTCATTGCTGCATGCTCACAGGAACCGCTGCATCCCTGGCAACAGCCAGAGCAGCAACCGCCGCGTCCTTGGCAACAGCCAGGGTGGCACAGGAAGCGGCGTTACATAGCCCCCCCCTCATGGGTTCCCTCCGGGAACCAGAGTCGGCTTCAGAGGATGAGCAGCATGGAATCTGGAGACCAAAGATAGAGCATGCACATCACGGGCAGGAACCCAGGAACTATCTACCACAGAGTAACCCTTCCAATGCACATGGTACTGTAGTTGCCTACGCCTGTATCTAGAGTCTAGGATCTTAGCAACCTCATACTCAGGGTCACCATGAATCAAGAGCGGAGGAGGAGGTCGGAACTGAGTGTATCTGTTCTTGATGTAGGGCTTGAGTAGTGAGATGTGGAAGACTGGGTGTATGCGCAGGGTTCTGGGCAAGGCCACTTAGTATACAACAGGAGACAGTCTTTTAAGGACTTTGTAAGGGACGATAAACCTAGGCCCTAATTTGTGACTGGATTGACGTAGACAAATATGTCGAGTAGAGACCCAAACATGTTCACCTACTTAAAAGGCACAAACAGAAGCTCTATGATGATCAGCAAACCTCTTGTATCTGGAGACAGATGAACGTAACTGAGAGCGAATACGTTGTCAATGAGTAGTGAGGTTAGTAACGTGTCGGTCTGCAGCAGGAACCCCTGTGGACTGAGCGGAAAGAGGAAAGACACGAGGCTGGTAGCCTGCTGCAGCTTGAAATGGAGAACATCATAGAGAAGAGTGCCAATGAGTGTTCTTTGCCTAGTTCTTTGCTCAGCTAGGGGCAACAATTCAGACCAATTGGTATGAAGAGAGTTAACAAAAGCTCTAAGATAGGTTCTGAGATCTTGATTAACACTCTCTCTGTCAGCCCATAAGTCTGGGGATGGTAGCCAGAAGATAAGGAAACAGTGGTTCCAATCAATTTGTAAAAGGCTTTCCAAAAGGTAGAGATGAATTGAGGACCTCTGTCGGAAACAATGTTCCCGAGAATGCCATGAAGTCGTACAACATGTAACAGAAAAAGAGATGACAATTCTTGGGCAAATGGTAGTTTCTTTAAAGGGTATAAAATGAGCAAGTCTGGAGAATCGATCCACCACAACCCAGATGGCTGTATGATGGTCAGAAGGAGGGAGGTCTACAATGAAATCCATTGTAATGTGTTTGCAAGGTTATTTGGGAATGGACAATGGTTGGTGTAAGCCAGGAGGCAAGGATCAGGGAGTCTTATTGGCAGCACAAGTCATGCAGGCTTTTACATAATCCTGAGCGTCAGACTTCATGGTAGGCCACCATACATGTTGGGAAAGAAGCATAAAGGGATACTGAACCCAATTTTTTTCTTTCATGATCCAGATAGAGCATGACATTTTAAGCAACTTTCTAATTTACTCCTATTATCAATTTTTCTTTATTCTCTTGCAATCTTTATTTTAAAAGCAGAAATGTAAATCTTAGCAGCCAGTCCATTTTAGGTTCAGCACCAGGAATAGCGCATGCTTATTAGAGGTTTACATTTACCCACCAATAAGCAAGCATAACCCAGGTTCTCAACCAAAAATGGTCTGGCTCCTATGCATCACATTCCTGCTTTTTAAAATAAAGATAGCAAGAGAACGAAGAAAATTTGCTAATAGGAGTACATTAGAATGTTGCTAAAAATTGTATGCTCTATCTGAATCATGAAAGAAAAAAATTGGGTTTAGTGTCCCTTTACCAGTTCTTGTCAAACCAGGATGTCCTGATAAAAAAAAAAAAAAAAAAAAAGCAAAAACTTCCGGCGCACCCGGCAGCAGTGAGACTTAATCACAAATAAAACACCCAGCAAGGTAGAAGTAAGTAAATATTAATACCTGTTTATTTGGAAATTCCTTCACATATACAATTAGGCATAACAATATCCAACAGGTAGGATTGAAAAACAGCAATAGACAGGCCGCAAGGTAGAAAAATATAGAGACTGGTCAGACGCGTTTCCTTGTATTACATCCTCAGTGACCATACTTACTACCCATGATACACTGCCTTAAATACAGGTCAGCTGTTAACTCACAGCAATCAATTAGTTAATTAAAGTAAACTTAATCCTTTAAGGCAGGTTAGCATGAGCAAAGTATGTGTTTTTAACTACAAATTTTTGTCCTGACATAAATACTCAAACTAACACAAAAAATAAAAGACATAATAAACATCCTAAATGTAAAAATATGACACTATTAATTAAATACAAATGTAAATAATAAACTGAATAATAACAGTAATAAAAATAAATTATTTAATTATTAAATAATGTCTTTTAATCATTATCAAAAAATATAAAAAAATGTTTTTCAACAATTATGTTGAATTTAGTGAACACTGTAAAAATACACTTAAATTATACTATTGATCTACAAATAGTTTTACATCCCAATCAAAGTTTAAACCTGCTGGCACCCTAGTGCCCAACTGAAAAATCCAGTAAACTTCTCTTTTACTGAGAGCAATACCTCTATTGCCACCTCTTGGGTGCCTAGGAATCAGTTGGATCGCCTGGAATGTCAGCAGTGAACTGTCAGAGTGGTGATGTTTTTTGAAATGCAGGGAAATAGGCGTAGTGGACTCTGGATCATCAATTGAGCGTAAGTGCTCTAAAAAGCGATCTTTTAACGCACGAGTCGTTTGTCCTACATACTGCCTATAGCACCCCCTACAGGTCAAAAGGTATATAACGTAACAAGAATTGCACGTCATATGTTCCCGAATTTCAAATGTCTTTTGATAATTCGTAGATGTAAAAGTAGTGCCAAAAGATGCAAAAGCACAAGACTTACACCGTTTACTTCCACATTTGTAAAAACCAGGTTTAATAGAGAGCCAGTTTTTTTGAGTCTGTTGACGTGGTAACATAGAGGGAGACAACATGTTCCCTAAGGTTTGTGCCTTGTGGGACACGAAGCAAATGCCCTCCCTAACAATATCTACCAAACTTTCATCAGTGGTCAATATGGGGAGAGCTTTCCTGATTATGTCACAAATCTTACCATATTCCATACTGTAGGAAGTGATGAATTTTAATTTGTTAAATTTATCTGAAGCCTTAGATTTGCCTGACACAAATAAGTCTGTTCTGTCTAACTGATCAACATCACTTTTAGTTTGGAGTAAGGCTATGCGTGAATAACCTCTCATGACTAATCTGTCAGTCAAATCACTAGAATGTTTTTCATAACTTGTAGAGCTTGTACAGTTACGTTTAATTCTCATGTATTGACTTTTGGGAATGGATTTAATAGTATGATGTGGATGACATGATTTGGCATTCAAAATTGTATTTCCAGCCATTGGTTTTCTGAACAACTCAATTTCTATACAGGATTTTTGAACATTTGAATGTAATTCAATATCCAAAAAAGGAATTGAATGTGGATTAATTTCCATGGTAAACTGTAAATTAAGTGAGTTGTTCTGTAAGTAATTGAGAAACGGGTCAAGGAGGTCTCTAGGACCTTTCCAAATCAACAAAATATCGTCGATATAGCGACCAAAAAAATGTATATAATCTCTGAAGGGGTTTCCATCTCCATAGACGTGGGACAGCTCCCACCAACCCAAATATAGGTTGGCATAGGAGGGGGCAAATTTGGCCCCCATCGCCGTCCCACGCCTCTGGAGATAGAAATCCCCCTCAAACAGAAAATAATTATGGGTCAGCAAATAGTCAACTGAGACCTCAATGAACCGCTTCAATGCAATATCATATGTAGAAAAATTGTCCAAAAAGAATTTGATTGCCAAAGCTCCCTTGTCGTGAGGAATACAAGTATACAAAGAGACCACGTCAATTGTAACGAACATATAGTCCTCCTGCCAAACTAGTCTCTCAATTTGTCTGATAACATCAGACGTGTCTCTTATATAACTCATAAGGCTCAAGACCAAAGGTTTTAAATACCCATCTATCAATTCAGAAAGTGGCTCATTCAATGAGCCTATTCCTGCCACTATGGGTCTGCCAGGTGGACTGGTGGCGTGTTTGTGAACCTTCGGCAAATAATGAAATATAGCCGAAACTGGGTGCTCAGTATATAAGAAGTCAAAATTAGCCTGTTTAATAATGCCATCACTCATGGCTTGCTCCAAAATAATCTTCAATGCTGATTTAAAATAAAATACAGGATTACTTTTGAGTTTCTCATATACTGTGACATCCAAAAGTTGTCTGTAAGCTTCACTTAAATAATCTTGACGATTAAGAACCACCACCTTACCACCTTTATCAGAATTACGTATGACAAGTTTATGCTTATTTTTTAATTCTTGAATAGATTGAAATTGTGCTTTAGACAGATTAGCTCTATGATGTTGTTTATCACTTTCAGTTAAACTTAGTTTTTTCAATTCTTGTTCAACAGTTTTTTGAAAGACTTCTATGGAATTGGATCTAGATTTAACTGGATAAAACTTTGATTTACCCTTCATTTTTGTTATATCCTGGGTAACCCCAATAGGATAAGGGTTAAATTCCAAGTTTTCTCTATCCAATTCCATTAAATCCAAAATAGAACATTCCTCAGAAAATCTAAACCACATCTAATGGGAACTGGTCTTTCCTCGCCCACCACACCTTGACTATTTTCAGTCACTCCCAAAAAATGTTTTTTGAGAACAAGCGATCTCACAAATCTATTGAGATCTATTACTGTATTAAAAAGATCAAAGTGTGTGGTTGGAGAAAAACCTAGACCCAAAGATAAAACCTCAATTTGTGTTTTAGTTAGAACACAAGAAGAAAGATTAATAACATTATTAAGATTCATGCATATTTCTGGAACTGTGTTGCTCTCCTCCTCTGTGGGTAACGCCTGGGCTTGGGTATCTGATCCTGACTTAAACTTCCCTGATCTTCCTCGTCCCCCTCTGCGTATTTTTTTCGGCGTGCAGTGGACTTCTGTTGGCCCTTCCCGTTTTTTGACTGTGATAATTTGCTTGTATTTAATGCAAAAGATGATAGTCCTTCCGTAACAGTAGAGGTTTCAACAGATGTCTCAATGTCAGAGGAGTCATAGTCATATTCAGTGTCAGTATCTGCAAACCTCACTTTCTTATTATCAGAACCTCTGCCTTTATAGGAACTTCTGTATCTCCTTCTTGTGTTTGTCACTGTCCATTTGTATACTTTATTTAACTCATAGTCCTGTTTATCTCTCATGATTTTCTGTTTTTTAAAATTCCAAAGGTTAATCTTAAAATCAGAAATGACCTGTTGCAATTTGGTATCATATTTTGCAAAATCTGGATTATCAGAAAGTGGACGCAAATAAGACTGTAATTTCTGCTTTTCATCACTCAATTCTTGACGCAAAGATTTTTTATATTCTATGAGTAGATCAATGAGTGCTAAAGAACACTCTGTAAGAATATTATTCCATTTATCAATGAAACCTTGATCTGACACTTGGAAAGAGGGGAATTTTCTGATTCTAAGACCACGTGGTATTCACATTGCTTTTTTATACATCTGGAAGCTTTTAATATCCATCTGAATTCTTGTGTCATTTTTCAATAGAGAATCCATTTTGAAAAAAAGACTGTCCAGATTAGAATTTGCCTCCTTTTCCATAGTGTCAGAATTAAAAAGGTCTTCAGTGTCACTTATTTCTTCAGCAAATTGCTGCAAGACAAATCCCCCTGCTGCCATGTCTAGCTGTATAAATCCTTATATCATAAATATACTTGCTTAGTGTTTGTATATTTAAATCCTTCTTATGGTGTGCTGTTACTTATAGCATGAGCTCACATGAGATTATAAGCTGTAATGTCTGTATTAATGTACAAAGGCACTCGTAGACTGCTATGTGTAATGCAGCTAGTACTTGGGTGAACACCTCTTCAGTGTGTACTACGACTTAATGCGCTATTGGTACTTAATATTTTTATATTACCAGACAGTTAGGAAATAGCACAGTAAAATCCGTGCAGCTTACCCCTTAAAAGTGATGGAGATCCAAACCAGTTCAACTTGGGAAAGCGCTCAGACTGTATCTGTGTCCGTTCACACTCACGTGACACTCTTCACGCTCTTCACGTAGTAAACACACACTAGACGTCTGATGACGTATCCTCTTTCACTCACAATGCTCCGGTGCAAGGGAAGCTGAGCGCTCCATCAACGCTCAAATGACAATACAAAAAGCAAAAACTTCCGGCGCACCCGGCAGCAGTGAGACTTAATCACAAATAAAACACCCAGCAAGGTAGAAGTAAGTAAATATTAATACCTGTTTATTTGGAAATTCCTTCACATATACAATTAGGCATAACGATATCCAACAGGTAGGATTGAAAAACAGCAAATTCTAATCTGGACAGTCTTTTTTTCAAAATGGATTCTCTATTGAAAAATGACACAAGAATTCAGATGGATATTAAAAGCTTCCAGATGTATAAAAAAGCAATGCGAATACCACGTGGTCTTAGAATCAGAAAATTCCCCTCTTTCCAAGTGTCAGATCAAGGTTTCATTGATAAATGGAATAATATTCTTACAGAGTGTTCTTTAGCACTCATTGATCTACTCATAGAATATAAAAAATCTTTGCGTCAAGAATTGAGTGATGAAAAGCAGAAATTACAGTCTTATTTGCGTCCACTTTCTGATAATCCAGATTTTGCAAAATATGATACCAAATTGCAACAGGTCATTTCTGATTTTAAGATTAACCTTTGGAATTTTAAAAAACAGAAAATCATGAGAGATAAACAGGACTATGAGTTAAATAAAGTATACAAATGGACAGTGACAAACACAAGAAAGAGATACAGAAGTTCCTATAAAGGCAGAGGTTCTGATAATAAGAAAGTGAGGTTTGCAGATACTGACACTGAATATGACTATGACTCCTCTGACATTGAGACATCTGTTGAAACCTCTACTGTTACGGAAGGACTATCATCTTTTGCATTAAATACAAGCAATGTATCACAGTCAAAAAACGGGAAGGGCCAACAGAAGTCCACTGCACGCCGAAAAAAATACGCAGAGGGGGACGAGGAAGATCAGGGAAGTTTAAGTCAGGATCAGATACCCAAGCCCAGGCGTTACCCACAGAGGAGGAGAGCAACACAGTTCCAGAAATATGCATGAATCTTAATAATGTTATTAATCTTTCTTCTTGTGTTCTAACTAAAACACAAATTGAGGTTTTATCTTTGGGTCTAGGTTTTTCTCCAACCACACACTTTGATCTTTTTAATACAGTGATAGATCTCAATAGATTTGTGAGATCGCTTGTTCTCAAAAAACATTTTTTGGGAGTGACTGAAAATAGTCAAGGTGTGGTGGGCGAGGAAAGACCAGTTCCCATTAGATGTGGTTTAGATTTTCTGAGGAATGTTCTATTTTGGATTTAATGGAATTGGATAGAGAAAACTTGGAATGTAACCCTTATCCTATTGGGGTTACCCAGGATATAACAAAAATGAAGGGTAAATCAAAGTTTTATCCAGTTAAATCTAGATCCAATTCCATAGAAGTCTTTCAAAAAACTGTTGAACAAGAATTGAAAAAACTAAGTTTAACTGAAAGTGATAAACAACATCATAGAGCTAATCTGTCTAAAGCACAATTTCAATCTATTCAAGAATTAAAAAATAAGCATGAACTTGTCATACGTAATTCTGATAAAGGTGGTAAGGTGGTGGTTCTTAATCGTGAAGATTATTTAAGTGAAGCTTACAGACAACTTTTGGATGTCACAGTATATGAGAAACTCAAAAGTAATCCTGTATTTTATTTTAAATCAGCATTGAAGATTATTTTGGAGCAAGCCATGAGTGATGGCATTATTAAACAGGCTAATTTTGACTTCTTATATACTGAGCACCCAGTTTCGGCTATATTTCATTATTTGCCAAAGGTTCACAAACACGCCACCAGTCCACCTGGCAGACCCATAGTGGCAGGAATAGGCTCATTGAATGAGCCACTTTCTGAATTGATAGATGGGTATTTAAAACCTTTGGTCTTGAGCCTTATGAGTTATATAAGAGACACGTCTGATGTTATCAGACAAATTGAGAGACTAGTTTGGCAGGAGGACTATATGTTCGTTACAATTGACGTGGTCTCTTTGTATACTTGTATTCCTCACGACAAGGGAGCTTTGGCAATCAAATTCTTTTTGGACAATTTTTCTACATATGATATTGCATTGAAGCGGTTCATTGAGGTCTCAGTTGACTATTTGCTGACCCATAATTATTTTCTGTTTGAGGGGGATTTCTATCTCCAGAGGCGTGGGACGGCGATGGGGGCCAAATTTGCCCCCTCCTATGCCAACCTATATTTGGGTTGGTGGGAGCTGTCCCACGTCTATGGAGATGGAAACCCCTTCAGAGATTATATACATTTTTTTGGTCGCTATATCGACGATATTTTGTTGATTTGGAAAGGTCCTAGAGACCTCCTTGACCCGTTTCTCAAATACTTACAGAACAACTCACTTAATTTACAGTTTACCATGGAAATTAATCCACATTCAATTCCTTTTTTGGATATTGAATTACATTCAAATGTTCAAAAATCCTGTATAGAAATTGAGTTGTTCAGAAAACCAATGGCTGGAAATACAATTTTGAATGCCAAATCATGTCATCCACATCATACTATTAAATCCATTCCCAAAAGTCAATACATGAGAATTAAACGTAACTGTACAAGCTCTACAAGTTATGAAAAACATTCTAGTGATTTGACTGACAGATTAGTCATGAGAGGTTATTCACGCATAGCCTTACTCCAAACTAAAAGTGATGTTGATCAGTTAGACAGAACAGACTTATTTGTGTCAGGCAAATCTAAGGCTTCAGATAAATTTAACAAATTAAAATTCATCACTTCCTACAGTATGGAATATGGTAAGATTTGTGACATAATCAGGAAAGCTCTCCCCATATTGACCACTGATGAAAGTTTGGTAGATATTGTTAGGGAGGGCATTTGCTTCGTGTCCCGCAAGGCACAAACCTTAGGGAACATGTTGTCTCCCTCTATGTTACCACGTCAACAGACTCAAAAAAACTGGCTCTCTATTAAACCTGGTTTTTACAAATGTGGAAGTAAACGGTGTAAGTCTTGTGCTTTTGCATCTTTTGGCACTACTTTTACATCTACGAATTATCAAAAGACATTTGAAATTCGGGAACATATGACGTGCAATTCTTCTTACGTTATATACCTTTTGACCTGTAGGGGGTGCTATAGGCAGTATGTAGGACAAACGACTCGTGCGTTAAAAGATCGCTTTTTAGAGCACTTACGCTCAATTGATGATCCAGAGTCCACTACGCCTATTTCCCTGCATTTCAAAAAACATCACCACTCTGACAGTTCACTGCTGACATTCCAGGCGATCCAACTGATTCCTAGGCACCCAAGAGGTGGCAATAGAGGTATTGCTCTCAGTAAAAGAGAAGTTTACTGGATTTTTCAGTTGGGCACTAGGGTGCCAGCAGGTTTAAACTTTGATTGGGATGTAAAACTATTTGTAGATCAATAGTATAATTTAAGTGTATTTTTACAGTGTTCACTAAATTCAACATAATTGTTGAAAAACATTTTTTTATATTTTTTGATAATGATTAAAAGACATTATTTAATAATTAAATAATTTATTTTTATTACTGTTATTATTCAGTTTATTATTTACATTTGTATTTAATTAATAGTGTCATATTTTTACATTTAGGATGTTTATTATGTCTTTTATTTTTTGTGTTAGTTTGAGTATTTATGTCAGGACAAAAATTTGTAGTTAAAAACACATACTTTGCTCATGCTAACCTGCCTTAAAGGATTAAGTTTACTTTAATTAACTAATTGATTGCTGTGAGTTAACAGCTGACCTGTATTTAAGGCAGTGTATCATGGGTAGTAAGTATGGTCACTGAGGATGTAATACAAGGAAACGCGTCTGACCAGTCTCTATATTTTTCTACCTTGCGGCCTGTCTATTGCTGTTTTTCAATCCTACCTGTTGGATATCGTTATGCCTAATTGTATATGTGAAGGAATTTCCAAATAAACAGGTATTAATATTTACTTACTTCTACCTTGCTGGGTGTTTTATTTGTGATTAAGTCTCACTGCTGCCGGGTGCGCCGGAAGTTTTTGCTTTTTGTATTGTCATTTGAGCGTTGATGGAGCGCTCAGCTTCCCTTGCACCGGAGCATTGTGAGTGAAAGAGGATACATCATCAGACGTCTAGTGTGTGTTTACTACGTGAAGAGCGTGAAGAGTGTAATGTGAGTGTGAACGGACACAGATACAGTCTGAGCGCTTTCCCAAGTTGAACTGGTCAGGATGTCCTGATAGTTTGCTATCATGAGCGCAGGATAGCAAAGGGGTGCGCAGGTTCAGAGTTATAAAGAAGATATCAGGAGCCGTGCAGTATTTGAAGTAGAGAGGTGTTAAGTTGAGCAACCACACAGGAAGGGGGTATGATGTGTTCAATAGGAGCTTCAGAAGAGTAGGTAGACTGAGGAAACTGACGGGAAAGGGTGTCAGCTTTTTTATTTTTGGTCCCAGGAAGATAAGAGACCACAAAGACCACAAAGTTAAAACGGGAAAAGAATAAGGCCCACTTGGCCTGTCGAGGATTGATTTTTTTGCTCACTGTTGGTTTCACCTCTATTATCTGCTCTCCATTTTAACATACAAACAGGCCTTTCTAGTGATATATCCTATATGGATATATAAAATAACAATAAATATTAATTTAATAATTAAAAAATGTTCTACTAGTGGTAGTGTAGCTAAAGAAAAATACCTCCAAATAAATTCACTATGTTGTCCTGATTTTAGGAATAACCTATATGTCTGTTTCCAAGTAATTTATAGCAAATATAGGCCAATATCTACAAAGATTAAATTATTGGTTTAACAGTAAAATGTGCTTTTGCTGGCATTGTAAGCTAAATAGCGGTCATCCAGTTCAAAACTGCTACACAAAAGTATAAATTTCTAAAATTTAGACACCCCAGGGTATTTATCTAAAGGTATTTTTTTTTATTAGATATTTTTATTACATTTTAAGAAACAATAACAATAAATCAGAGAAGAGGAAAACAGGATAAGTCTATAATCATTAGCGAAAAACAAAGATACAAAACAATTACTAGATTACTCATTGTACAGTCTTACGTTGGCTCTCTCCCATTGGGGTAGGAAAGAAGGAGGGAAGGAAAAGAAAAACTTGTCAGATAAAGGATGGAATCTCGCACTGGTTACATGTTGGAATAATGGTAGGATATAAGGGTAGAGTAATGGTGTTAGTAGCGTTAGTTTCTGGCTATCTAAGGAAATTGGGTTTCATACCCAGGTAGGGGTGTTTGGGTTGTGTAATTTCCTATATGGGTGTTTTCTGTTCCCATTTAAATATTATATCTAGAATAAAATCTTGTTTTCCTGAGGTGTAGTGTATTTTTTCCATAGCTAGGACGTGATCAACCTCTCGCAACCATAAAGAGTATGTGGGAACCTCATTTTTTCCCCAATACCTTGGAATTAACCTTTGTAGCACAGTTCAGCATGCACTAGAGGAGTGTTAAATGAGTTCTTTGGGATATTGTTGAGTAGTATCATGGTAGGAGAGAGTTCAAGATTAACCCCTAATGAGTTTTTGATACATTTACAGATGTCCCTCCAGTAAGCTCGGCTCAGGGGGCAGGACCACCAAATGTGGACAAGGTACCTATCTTTACAGTGTCTCTAGCAGAGGGGGGGATGTATTTGGGGATATACTATGTAATCTTTGTGTGAAATACCATATTGAGAGAAGTTTGTAATTATTTTCCATAATGACCTGTGAAAATGATGATTTTTTGACTGTAGTAAAGGCCCTGCTCCATTGCTCGGTGAGTGTAGTGTTTAGTTCCCTATCCCCTTTCATGATATAAGTCAACCTTTTATCAGGGAAAGCGTTATTGAGCAGTTTGTGGATTAGGGAGACATGCAATCTAGTTATATTAGGATTCATACAGAGTTTCTCAAAAGATGTGAAGGATCTTGTAAGGTCCAATCTGACCGGACTGGTTAAAATTGCATGGTGAGTCTGAAAGTAGGGGTACCAGTTTTGGAAAGGTGGGCCTTTATCTTGGGAGATATCTGCTTGAGAGCAAATCTGACCTTCAAATAAGAATAAGTGTGCTGGAATATTCGTAGGTCTGTCATTTATGTTGAGTGTCTCTGGGAATTTGAGTTGGCCGAAGAGTTGATTGCCTAGAATGGTTGTAAGGGGGGGGGGGGGGAGAATGGGGTGGAAATGTTTGTAGTTGTAGATAGTAATTTGTCCCAAACTTCTAAGGTGCTTGCTATGTAGTAGTTTGTGGACATGTCTCTCTGTCTGCATTTAGCTGTATTTAGAGGTATTTTGACAGATATTTAAAGGGACACTGAACCCAAATTTTTTCGTTCGGGATTCAGATAGAGCATGCAATTATTTTTTTTATAATCATTTTTATTATATATTTCAACACGTTTATACATTTTCATATGATTTCAAAGGAACAAGTAAAAAGAATAAGCAAACAATTGAAAACCAGACATCCATACATATAAGCAAAAAGAAAAGAAAAAAAGCCCTCTGATATTTTATGAGCTTTTCCGATCCATATTAACCTGATTAATAAGTTTAAATCTGTTAATCCTTGATCTTTAAAGTTTTTCTGTTGAAATATTTTTATTTTTATTTTTTTCTTCCTCCTATGTTATCTCAAATTCAAAAAATTAGGGAAGTCAATTTTCCCCCTCTCTCCCCTTTCCCTCTTTAACATATATATACAATCAACAGGAACATTCTGATATATTATTTATATTCTAAACAGCCCAATAGTACTCCTGAATTATCTTCATGTTATTATGGTGTTAATACACTTAAGAACAATCTTCTTAGTAACTCCACATTAAATCAATTTTGTACTATCATTATTGCAGTTAATGTTCGCAGCTGTTACCTTTCAACATACCAACCAAGAGGAAAAAGAAGGAAAAAAAAAAAAAGGGGGGGGGGAAAGAAAAAAGAAGAAAGAAAGAAAGGGGGAATTTCCTCAATCTTCCTCTCTCTCCCCCCCCCCCCAACAGCTCCCCTGAGTCTTATCCAGTTACCATATCTCCAATAAAACCAGCTCTGTATTTTGAAAGGGAAATATAATATAGTCTATCTCTGTAGTCGGGAGGGATTTAATAAATGGTGCCCATTTACCAAAGAATTTTCTAATGTCAGATTCATTATTAATATTCGTGTCACGTTGTTCTAAGATACATTGTTTTTGAGGTAGTTTTTTATTTCTGCCACACTGGGTATTTCTTTCGTCTTCCATTTTTTAAATATTAAGTATCTAGCTGCCAAGATAGAGACACTTATTATCTTTTCATTTAATTGTTGTTCTATCTGATTGTCAAAACAAAATATAATTAAGCTTGCTGACAGCTACAGAGGGGAAATCTTAAGAGAAGTATTGATCCAAAATTCAAGTTTGCGCCAGAATTGCCTGATCAAGGGACAGTTAAACATCATGTGTGTAAGATCCGCCACGACCAAAGAACATTTAGGACATTTAAAAAAATTTGTGTTCTGAAGCTTATGGCCTTTTTCTGGTGTATAGTGAAATTTATGTAATAACTTAAGATGCGCTTCTCTCCATGTCGCTGAAAGAGTGGCCTGTGCCACTTTGTGAATAGATTTTTGGATAAATTTACAATCAATATGTTCCTGAGCCATAATTAGTCTCCAATCTTGGGCAATTTTCTCTAATGTGTGTTTCCCTTCTCCGGCTCCTAAAAGATAATAACAATAAGAAATAGACATACGACCCTTCTTAACTAACGTGAGCCAGTCCTCTAGATCTCCCAATTCCCATTGCCACTCTCCCTCCTTCATTAGCTCCAATGCATAATGCCTTACTTGCAGAAATGCAAAAAACTCCTTATTAGAGAGATTAAAACTATTTTTAATTTCTTCAAATGTTTTGATACATTTATTCTCTTTATCGATAAATTGTATAATCGTATTCAGTCCAGCTGATTGCTAGTTTTTAAAAATTGCAGAGTCTAATCCGGCTTGGAATAATGGGTTCCCCATTAGGGGGAGATATTTAGAGACCTTACAGTTGAAAGAAAGAAGCTTCCCTATCCTCCACCAAGCCTTTAATGGATTAAAGATCGTTTTAATTTTCTTGATTCTGGATGGCATACCTTTTGGATCGCAGTGCAGCAATGCACGTGGGAGATATGGATCGCAGATACTTTCTTCCAATGCATTGTTCAAGACATAATTGTTGCAGGAGATCCAGTCTGCCGCCATTCGTGCTAGAAAAGCGAGATTGTAAAGCCGCAGGTCAGGTAGTGCAAAACCTGCAAATATTTTGGCGTGTGTTCATTTATTCAGGGCTATCCTGGATTTTCTCTTCTGCCAAATGAAACTTCTAAGCCAGCTATTTAGGCCTCGGATGTCCCTATCATAAAGTATTAATGCTGTGTTTTGAAATATGTACAATAGTTTGGGAAGAAGGACCATTTTGAACCAGACTATCCATCCTGAAATAGAGAAGGGTAAGTTTTCCCAACATCTAAGTTTATCTTTAATTATTGTCAGAATTGGGGGGATATTAAAGTTATATAAATCAAGTGGGTTCGTAGGTATTGCTATGCCTAAATACTTAAATGACTCCTTGACTGTTCTAAAAGGGCTATTCAGAAAAGAATCTTTATTCTTTCGGAGCCAATAGATCTCTGATTTCGTAACATTTATTTTGTAGCCAGAAAATAACTTAAATTGGTTAATAATTTGTAAGAGCTTAGGTATATTAACCTTAGTATTTGACAGATAGACAAGGATGTCATCAGCGTATAAAGCTAATTTCATCTCCTGTCTACCTATCACAACACCTTCCAACTGTGACCTAATCCTGATGGCCAATGATTCGATACACAAATTAAAAAGGAGAGGAGAGAGGGGACACCCCTGCCTAGTTCCTCTACTGAGCACGATTTGTGAAGAGACAATGTTATTGACAATTATACTAGTAGAAGGAAGGTTGTACAGATTTAAGATAAATTTAGGAAAATTTCCTTTAAACCCAAATTGACCCAGAGAAGTGAAAAGATGATCATGCTGTATCGAATCAAATGCCTTCTCCGCGTCGATTGTCACAATGGCTAAGTCTGGAGTTTGTTCCCCTTCCCCCCTCTCCTTCCTTTCATCATTATAGAAATGTTCTGTTACCACTAAGACCTCTCTGATTTTTGCTGAGGAATTCCGTGAATTTAAGAAGCCTGCTTGATCTTTGTTTATAATATTCAGCAATATCCCCTGTAATCTTTTGGCCAGAATTGACATAAAAACCTTGTAGTCAACATTTAATAGGGCTATCGGTCTGTATGACTCCCTTTGCACTGGATCTTTTCCGCCTTTGAGAATGAGAGTTGTAAAGGAAGCTGAGAAAGCTTTCGGCACCAATTCTCCTTTAATATACATAGCATTATATAAATTATTAAGATGGGGCGCAATCTCTAATGACAAAATCTTATAAAATTCACTTGGTAAACCATCCGGCCCTGCGGCCTTATTAGTAGCAGATTCAGAAATCACTTTCTCTACTTCCTCCACCCTTATCGGAGCATTAAGAGTCTCTATTGCTTCTACAGATACCTTGGGGCAGCCAATTTTATTCCAGAAATCCTCTGCCTGCATTGAGTCAGATTTTCTCAGGGAGTATACCTCTTGATAATATTTGGCCATTTCCTTATGTATATCTGTAATCTCCGTAAGAAGCTTCCCGTCTACAAGAAGTTTTTCGATAAATGATAACTTTTTGTCATTCTTAACCAAGTTAGCGAGTAGTTTACCAGATTTATTTCCGTATCTGTATAGTTTAGATTGTAGTTTTAAATCTGACTGGGTTTCTCTATAAATTGCAAATGTGTCTTTGTCATTTTTAGCCCGAATATAGCTTGCCCAGTTGGCCGGATTTTTAGTCAGAAGAAGGCGATTATATGAGTTAATCACAGCATTATTTAATTATTTTTCTCTGGATCTTATTTTTTTGCTTATCATTGCACTATAAGCAATGATTTCACCTCTCATAACCGCTTTAGCCGCTTCCCAAAGAATCAAGGGGCGTTCCCAGTATTCCCTATTACACTGAATATATTCCTCAAATTTGATCTTCAACTGTGCTTTAAATTTTGTATCTGATGCTAAGAAGGAGGGAAAGTGAAACCGCAAGGAACCCGATCTAGAGACTGCCAATTGAAAGTTCAGAGAAATTGGTCCATGGTCGGAAAGAAAAATAGGTAATATCTTTGCTCTTACTTTGGCTGTGCACAGCCTTTCATCGATTAGAAAAAAGTCAATTATTGACATGGTCTTATGTGCTTTAGATAGGCACGTGAATTCCCGAACATCGGGATTCTGAATCCTCCATATATCTCTGATATTCAAATTTTGTTTAATTTTCGCCAGCAATTTAGATTCTAAATTATCCTTTTTATTCTTTTTATGTTTCCCATTTTCCCTTAATCTATCCAGAGGGCAATGAGGGGCCATGTTAAAATCTCCTCCGAGAATTAGATATCCTTCCCTAAAGGAGAGGATTTTAGCTTGTAGCTGGTTCCAGAATTCTAGATCAATAATATTGGGTGCATATATATTACAAAGTGAAAAAATAACCTTATCAATTTTTATCTTTAAAAATAGGTATCTCCCCTCTGGGTCTGCCAAGACCCGAAGAGTTTCTGCCTTTAACCTTTTCCCCATCAGTATGGCCACCCCTCTTCTCCTGCCAGTGCCTGGTGAGGCGTAGACTTCTTTTACCCATCCCTGTTTGAGCTTCAGGGTTTCCTCCAGAGTTAGGTGAGTTTCCTGTAGGAAGACTATATCAGATTCAAGCCGTCTTGCGTGAGTTGAGATCGCTTTCCTTTTGATGGGAGTTGAAATGCCCCCCACGTTCCAGGAAATTACCTTAAAATTGGCGACTGGATTGCTCATTCACCTGAAGGGGGGGAGATGAGAAAGGAGAACAAGAGAGGAGGGAGGGAGAGGAGAGAGACATGAAGAAAGGGAAGAGTAAGGAGAGAAAGGAAAAAAAAAAAAAAAAAAAGAAAAAAAAAAAGAAAAGGGGAAAAAGGAACAGAAAGGATTCTGCCCATTCTAACAAGCTCTTATATCTGTATTTGCAAACCTTATCCATAATAAATTTTTACAGGGAGTGCAGAATTATTAGGCAAATGAGTATTTTGACCACATCATCCTCTTTATGCATTGGGGCCAAATTTCTTCTTTTAGTGGCTGTTTCAGCTGAATAATCTTGGAATAGAAGGATTTTGTTTTCCTTATAGGTTATGGGCTGATTTTTGCGAAAATGCTGGAGTATTGTGACCTTATCTTGGAAGTTAAGTAGCTTCGCTATTATAGGTCTAGGTCTGCTATCTTCCTGTCTATCTGCTATTCGTCTCCCCATTCTGTGTATCCTCTCTACTACTATCTGTGGATGATTGGGAGGGATCTTAAGCAGCTGTGCTAATACTTCAGGAATGAATGTGTTTAGCTCTTCAGATTGGCCCCCCTCAGGAACCCCTATGATGCGAATATTATTGCGCCTGGAGCGGTTTTCCAGGTCTTCAATTTTATTCTGCATTTTAGAAATAATTGCATTATTAGATTCAAGATTAGACCCCTGGGCTGAGGTGAGATCTTCCAAGTCAGATACTCTCTGTTCGGCTTCTTCTAATCTGTTAGAAAATAATTTTATCTCATGTCTAAGAAAATTAATATCTTGTTTGATCTCAGACCTTAATGCATCAAATTTAGGGGTTAATGCCTCGGAGATACTAGATACTAGGGCCTGTACATTAGTTAATTCATTTATAGCCGGGATAAAAGCTGCGGATATAGATGACTCCGAAGGTACTTCAACAGTGGCCTTTGTCCTCCTTTCTCTCTGCTTAGCTGCCATGACTGGTGAGGGAGTCCGGGAAGGGAGTGAAGGAATTTATCCATGTGCCGTGAAAATTTGTGAATAGGCCAATTTCGTGAGCGCTTACACCACGTGCTTTATCATGCAATCTTAATAATATAAGTGGGAAAAAAAAAAAAAAGGAGGGGACCCAACACCCAATCGAGTGCTAGTGACGTGACCCTGAGGTAATAAAATTAAGCCCAGGGAAAATCAGCGTGAATAAGACCTGGAGCAAAAGAAAGAATAGGGAGAAATAACCATCAAGGAAATCAAGGAAACAGGAGAAGAAAGGGGAGAAAAAAATAAAGAGAGGAGTTTTTGCTCAAGGATTAATCCTTAAAGAAAGTGAATGGGAATCACTTGACCAGCCAAGGCGTAGCATCTGAGGAGGACAAAATCAAATGAGAAAAGTAACTAAGGCGTATCAAGAGGAGCCCAGCTCCAGACTCCAAAGATGGGCTAAGATTAAGCTATATATACACAATATCGGGGTGAGGGAGGACTCAGTCAATCAGTACAGGAGATGGAGAGGGGGGGAGAGACCCTATGTTTCACTCCCTTCTTCCCTTCTCCTCCCTACTAGGGCAAAAAAAAATACAACCTTTAATTTATAGTGAAGGTAAGACTATATAGAGACAAAGATATTTGGTTCTATTAATTCACCTTTTAGTCAGGGTTAATGTTAAGACTTCTGAAATCATCCACCATGAACAAATTGGCTTTATGTAGCTAATTCTCTAATACCCCCAGAAAGTTTTATTGAATCTTAATAATGTTAACGTTTTGTATTTGGGTTGCAGTAAATATAAATTTTATATCAGTCTTATTTTTTTCTTTTTTTTTTTCCTTCTCCTTTAAGATAAGCAGAAAAATATAGTGTGAGGGCCTTTAAGCCTAACGCATTTAGGTATTACTATCTGTAGATAATTTAGAATGAGCTATATCTTAGTTTAATATAGAACTTTTCCAGTAATAGATTCTACAACCCCTTCGTCATACTCAATGTACTAGGGAGAGGAAAAAAAAAAAAAGAGTAAGATACTAAGGAACCTTTAAATACTATATGCATATAAATCCTTGAGCAAAGAACAATTTAGCATGTTATAAGCACTTCTCTAAAGAGCCCAGAATATTATGTTAGACCATTTATACCTTGTTAAACATAACCTCTTGTATCCAAACATAAAATATAATTTATATCAATTTTGTAACATTCTCATATGTTGCTATTAAGAAGCGAATGATTCTGAGATGCACGGTTTTTAAACCAGTGGATTTTGCCCAATTTTTATGCAAAATCTCATAGGTTTATTTAAACCAATATTAAGCAAAGTTTTTTTTTTTCTCTCTCTCTTTTCCCCTTCAAATGAAAAGAGTGGAAGTCCAGGATCCGGGGAAAAAAGAAGATAGGTTTTCCCTGTTAAATTAAACAATAAACGTTGCACATTTAAAGACCTCTCTTCTTCTTTCTTGCCCCCTTCTTTCCCTTTCCTTTTATAAAACAGCTAAACAATGTTTGTCCCAGCTCTCTTCTATGTCTTTTGAAACAGATTTTTTCTTCTTTTATAACTCCTGTTATTGAGGGTAAGGTGCCCCAGTAATGGCCTTCAGGTAAAAAGTCTCTTCCTGTGCCCCTTCCCGAGACCAAGTCTCAGACTCACCTCCTCCTCCAGCTCGCCACTGTCAGGAATTTTGTCGCCTTTGGCCTCTGCGGTGAGACTTGCCTGGTTGCTAAGGGATTCCCCCATTCCGCTCTGTCTTGGCGTCTATACCTCAGCCACCAGCCTACCTTCTCTCACGCAGCATCGGTGGGAGAGAAGGAGGTGGGGCCCGAACAAGAGGTCCGTCAGACGGGTGCACAATCCAAGTCGTATTCCTCCGCTCAGCCCCCGGTCTTCTTCTCCCCTACACCCCCTTTCGCGCAGCACCGGTGGGAGGGGGGGGGAGCTCCGCCAGAAGCCGGGTCAGATTCCACAAGGATCCCGGAACAGGGGGAACCGGCTCTTCTCAGTCAGCTACAGCTTCGCAGCAGGGAGTCTCCGCCGTCGCTAGAGGTAGGAGGGAGGAGGCAAGTGGAGGAAGCCAAAGTCTCTCAGGTGTGAAAAAAACAGTGAGATTTTTCCAGGAATCACAGGGAGTGCCGTAACTTTCACCTCTGTGTCAGTCCACTTTAGACCAATTCTTTCTCTGCCTCTTTGTTATAAGGGAAAAAGGTAATCGCTGTATTACGAGTCCTTGAAATAGTTAGGTATAAAGGACAATGCTGATATCCCCATGTATATTCTGATTGTAGGGTATATCTAACAGCTTGTTTGCTTAAGCAGCGGGGTGTAATGCCGCTACATGGGTTCCGTGAGTGGTGAAATTAGCTATCCAGAGAGCAGCCTCCCAGGCTTGGGAGAGACGCGAGAATCACCGCCAACAGCTGTGGGACTGGAGATCAGAGCTCAGCTTCACCTGCTTGCTCCTCCTCCACCGGAACCAGAACCTAGAGCATGCAATTTTAAGCAACTTTCTAATGTACTCCTATTATCAAATTTTCTTCATTCTCTTGGTATGTTTATTTGAAAAGCAAGAATGTAAGTTTAGATGCCGGCCCATTTTTGGTGAACAACCTGGGTTGTCCTTGCTGATTGGACAGCACCAATAAACAAGTGCTGTCCATGGTCCTGAACCAAACATTTGCTGGCTCCTTAGCTTAGATGCCTTCTTTTTCAAATAAAGATAGCAAGAGAACGAAGAAAAATTGATAATAGAAGTAAATTAGAAAGTTGCTTAAAATTGCATGCTCTATTTGAATCATGAAAGAAAAAATTTGGGTTCAGTGTCCCTTTAACCCTTTTATCACCAAGGGCAGAAAATCAAATTTAGGGGCTAAAAAACATACAAAAAAAACACTTCATTAAAATAAAATTATAAAAAATAAACTTTATTAAAATTAAATGTATTAAAAAAACACATAAAAAACACTTTATTAAAATAGATATTAAACTTTTTTGACTGTATGTGTTTACTGGGAGAGGAAGGGCCAAGACAAGCTATTGTTAACATACACTCTTTCAGCAACAGCATGAGACACACATTGAAAGCAGCGTGTATCTCATGAATGGAGGCACCCCACTGACAGGCATGGGATCACAGGGACATGCTCTCATTGTGATCACTAGCCTAGGGTGTCCTCCATTATGCTATTTCTGCAATGCCTCACTACTGAGCAATGCAGAAATTGTGCAGTTGCGCCGACAGAGGAGAGACAGGCAAGCTATCAGGGTTACGGAGCTGGTCCTTAAGGACTAACCGACCAGGTTGTTAAGGGGTTAAAGGGACATTATACACTTATTTTTTCTTTGCATAAATGTTTTGTAGATGATCTATTTATATAGCCCATGAAGTTTTTTTTTTAAATAAATGTATAGTTTTGCTTATTTTTAAATAACATTGCTCTGATTTTCAGACTCCTAACCAAGCCCCAAAGTTTTATGAGAATACTGTCAGCTACCTTCTCCAGCTTGCTCCTGTTTGTGTAAAGGGTCTTTTCATATGCAAAAGAAGGGGGAGGGGGGGGGAGTGTCTTATTTGCCACTTGCAGTGGGCTTTCCAACTACCTTTTCAACAGAGCCAAACTGACAGCTTCTAAGTAAGTTTTTAAACATTTTTATACTGGACTTTTATATCAGTATCTGTGCATCTTATTCTTTATAGTAGTGTCTATTACATGCAGTTATATGAAAATGAGTGTATACTATCCCTTTAAGGCTAGCTCTGATTTTATCTGTTTCTAATTGGCTTTAACTGACAACAACTGAAAACAATTCAATCTATACTAACTTCATGACAGTGGTTAACCTTGTTGCCTGTAGACTAAAACACAGACTGGCTCCTCCAAATAAGGCAAATGGTGGGCGGAGTTTAGCTATTAAAAATAATTGCAGTAAAACGTATGTTAATTAATTTGTTTTAAAAACGTTAAGACATGGGTGATATATTATCCTATAGCAACACAACAGAAATGTATTTTAATTAGAAGGTGTTTAATGTCTCTTTAAAATGACTTTACTGTGCCTTTAACAATCTGGCATGAGCAATGATTATACATATAATATATGAATATGAATATAACAAAATCAGAAGTAATCTTCATAAAGTATACTTGTGTACCATCATAATAATCAATATGGTAAAATTAAATTAAAAAGAAAAACAATAAACCTTAAATAAATCAAAACAAATAAACCAAAAACATTCACATTCTCCACTAAAGTTTAAGTACTATAGGGACGATTTATCAAGTGTCTGGCGGACATGATCCGCTGTAGCGAATCATGTCCGCCAGACATCGATAAATGCTGACAGCATACGCTGTCGGCATTTATCAATGAACAACCAGTTCTGATAAATGCCCCCCTCCCCTGCAGATTTGCGGTCAATCGGCCAACCAGATTTGCGGTCAATCAGCCAATCAGATCATATGTGATATGGGCGGATTGATGCCTGCCGCCTCAGAGGAGGCGTATGAGTTAAGGAGCAGTGGTCTTAAGACCACTGCGTCTTAACTCCTGTTTCCGGCGAGCCTGAAGGCTCGCACGGAAACAGGGGTATACGTAGGGTTACCACCTCAGCCATGTTTTCCTGGACACTTATGAGTTACACATGCTGCAGGGTGTGCAGGGAGGAACATGTATTGTGTTTCTGGACAGCACTATTCATATTCCTCCCTGCACACCCTGCAGCATGTGTAACGTATACGTGTTCTGTATTTTAAGGGACGGGTGGCAACCCTAGGTATACGGCCCAATTTGGG
Source organism: Bombina bombina (assembly GCF_027579735.1). Classification (NCBI taxonomy): domain Eukaryota; kingdom Metazoa; phylum Chordata; class Amphibia; order Anura; family Bombinatoridae; genus Bombina; species Bombina bombina. Next base: position 187,267,088 of record NC_069499.1, on the reverse strand, counting down.
CCATGATAAATCGGCCCCTATGTCTCTAATATCCTGGTAATATTAGTAGTGGGTTCTGGAGTCTAAAGAATATATTTATCTTTCCCGTATTTATTCTCCTTCTAGGTACATATTAGGCTTAGAAAGAGAAGGACCACCTCTCCCCTGAATGTTTTGGTCCCATACAAATCATAATTTATTTTACCAAAATAACCAAAACACAGATGACATTACAAATTTGGTTATGCTTGCAAGTAACAGTTGAAAACATTAAAAAAACTTCTGATTAGTTTTTGGACACTTTCCCAGAATCAGACTGTTGCAGCTGATGCACCCAGAGCATCTATTACAAACAGCTATTGGTTTACTTATGTCCTTGACATGATCATGTGTCCCTCAAATTCCTGCCACAATAACAACCCACTCTAGGAGGATCAGATTTAGCAAAATGCAGAGTAAGATCCGTTTAAAAAAATATGCCAATGCCAGCCAGTATTCCCTTCTCCCTACTCTATGTAATAGTAAATGTGAGTCTATTACTTTTATTACATTTTTTTTTCTTCCAGAAGCTCTTTCTGGATATGTAAAGTTACTTCACATTTCACTCTGTTTAGGTTGCCACATAGGGGCCGATTTATCAAATGTCAGGCGGAGCAGACATGATTTGCTGTAGCGAATCATGTCCGCCCAACATCGCTAAATGCCGACAGCATACACTGTCATTGCACAAGCATTTCTGGTGCAATACCACCCCTTGCACATTCACTGCCAATCGGCCTCTAGCAGGGGGTGTCAATCATTCTGAATGTTTCTGATTGGTATGATTGCAGTCCACTGCTTCTTAAATCCTGTTTCCACAACATCTGCTGCTTGATAAATCGGCGCCATACTCTCAACCTTTAATCTAAAACTACCCATTCAGTGTTTAGGATTAGCCCTAAGAAGGGCTGGTGGATGAGTATTTATTATATGCACAAGCATATTCTTGTCTGTGTCCTTCTTAAAAATCTTCCATCCCATTTGTAGATTATCATGCCTAGAATATTTATAGCGCCTATACTATAGTTCATTTTAAAGCGTAGGGTCCATGGCATACCATTAAAGGAACAGTTAAGTCAAAATTAAACTTCTATGATTCATATAGTGCATGCAATTTTAAACAACTTTCCAGTTTACTTCTGTTATTAAATTTGCTTTGTGCTCATGGTATCTTTGATTGAAGAGTAAAACTAGTTAGGCTCATAAGTGCTCAGGAGTGTGCACGTGTCTTTAGTACTCTATGGCAGCAGTGTTGTGCAACATTATTTGTAGCTTTGTTATACAATGTTGCAAAACACTGCTGCTATAGGTACTAAAGACACGTGCACTCTCCTGAGCCTACCTTATTTGATAACAGAAGAAGTAAATTGGAAATTAGTTTAAAATTGCATGCTCTATCTGAATCATGAAAGTTTAATTTCGAATGTACTGTCCCTTTCAATGAGGACATATGTAAGTGCTAGTAGTAGTACTCTTGAGTCTTTATATGGCACTAAAGATTGAAGCAGGGTTCCAACTACATATTGCAGTCTGCTGGATTCTTTAAATATGAAGCACAGGGAGTACATCGTAAACTGCTCAAGTAAATAGCGTTTTAATATTTGATATATGTCCTTAACCTAAGCAGAGATTTTTTCACCATTATACAACACGTAGATCATACGCAGCGTTTTAACAACACTTGCATTGCATGATACATTATTATCATTGATGACCAGGAACTACCAGCATTCTTTGCTTTTCTTTGGTGAAGTGAAGGCTTTTGGGAGTTGAAGTCAATTATTTTCTATAACCATTCCTTACTCCAAGTGCAGCGATCCAAAATAAACTACATTTCCCACCATTCGTTAGGTCCGCCTAAAGTGAGGTCACTGTTGTGTAATTCTGCCTTGGTAAATAAACCCGAAGTTCACTGCGATCAGCTGATTCGAGCTTTGGGAAGTCGGTAGGGAACCGGCTGGGCAGCGCAGTGACTGTATTTTATTTCCCTCCGATTGTCTGCCCGGTCTCCTGCTATGTCTTTTAGGGGCGCCGCGAGAGGTGACGTTGTAACCGGCTTCTAGGAGGAGCTGCTATTATTCCTGAGTCACTACCGGGTGCTGGGTTCAGTTTGTAAACAATAGGTCTCTACTGTGCTTACCGTGTCCTGGTCTCAATTAATCTATCCAAGACTCCGCTGGCTTTCTGTGTCTTTGCCTACTAGGCCCTGGGTCCAGGTCAACAGTCTTCCAGACTCCTACTGGAGCGATCAGTAGTCTCCGTATATGGGTTTGAGTACCTGCTATTAATTTGCTTTCGTTATATGCTTTCTCTGTTTAAATTTACCGATAACGAGACTATCCAACAAGTAGATGCTGTTTCAATATTTATAGCAACTTGAACGTATCTTTGTACAGATACTTTTTATACGTAATCTTCATTTAATAATGACATCACCTATCCAATGTCATGCCACTCCAATCTTATTTTAAAATTTATCTTATCACTTTATAATACACGTTTACCCCTAGTGACCCTAAGGGCACCTTACTGAAATAGAATGTTGTTTTTTGTAGGTAGATTCACCTAGATGGTTCCTTTTCCCTGGAATTGTTAGGACGATTTCTCCACATCAGTTGTCAACAGGATATAAATATCTCAGGTGGAAAGGCTTTTACACACTTTATTTTATTCGTCACAAATTACATTTGGCCTTCTAATAACAATATTTTGCATTATGTTTTAATCAAGTATATTTCTGCTACATACATTTTTATTAACCCCCTTATATTTTTATATGCATATTTAACAAACTTGCAAATGCAGCCCTTCTGTTAATATTTCCTTTAGGATATAATACTTTATTTTGAAAGGCAGCTGTTTGCTATTTTGTTATAGTCTGATAATCCAGTTTGCCTATTTATATTTCTATATAAATATATTTTTAGCTAAAAATTAAACTAGAGGATCTCCTATTCTGAGACGGTGTAAATCTATCATTATCTATCCACCTGTCCTTAATCTGCTTGTGTTTGTTCTCTTGATATATTTGTAAAATGAGTGCTCATGGGCCAGCAGCAAATAAATGTGGGGTCCCTGGCATTATGTGTCAGGAAAATTTTGCCTGTGGTGGTAATGAAGAAGCGGTTTTTGAATGTGATGAATGTAATAGTATGCAATGCCAGCAGTGTGAAGAAGGACTGCACAAACAAGAGAGGCTACAAAACCATGAAAGGACCCACATAACCCCCGGCTATGTCCCTTTCTGTGGAGCTTGCAAAGTCACTAGTGGGACTACAGGCAATAGACAGCGGGCATCTGTTAGGTGCTTGTCCTGCAAGATCAACCTCTGTACTGAATGCCAGAAGCGAACACACTCTGGGGGAAACAAGAGAAAACATCCACTGACAATATACCAAGTTCCAAAGAGCAGTGATTTACAAGATAGTGTAAAGGTAGATGAGGAGATGCAAAGAAAGAAATTGACGGAAAATGTTGTCAGTTTTCTACTTGTTGATGAAACTGAACAAATTCAGGTAGGTAAAACAGAGTTTGGAACTCATTGAGAAGTTGCTGAATTTGTGTCTATTTTAAAGGGAAACTAAACCCACATGTTTCAGATAGAGCATGCAATTTTAAGCATCTTTCTAATTTACTCCTATTATCAAATTTTCTTCATTCTCTTGGTGTCTTTATTTGAAAAAGCAGGAATGAAAGCTTAGGAGCTGGCCTATTTTGGGTTCAGCACCCTGGATAGTGCTTGCTGATTGGTGGCTACATTTAAGCAAAAAAAACAAAAAAAAACCCCCAAGAGAATGAAGAAAAATTGATACTAGGAGTAAATTAGAAAGATGCTAAAAATTGCTGCTCTATCTGAATCATAAAGGAAAAAAAAAATGTGTTTAGTGTCCCTTTAATGTATAGTGGGTTTTTGTGCGTACAACCGTATTCTATATAGATAGAAAAATTAAAATAGCTTTTGATGGTAGATCAGATCAGAACTTGAAGGTCCTTCAAGTTTACCCATATTTCCTTCTGAAATGTAGACTTAATTCACTCTCTTTATAGGCTTGTGTCATCACAGCAAGGGTATCTGGACACCCCTTTGATGTCCAATGTTTATCAAGGGTGTTAAACAGAAGTAGTTCAGTGGGAGAAGTTATAGCAAGCAAAATATGTGTGAGCATAAACAATGTAATGGTTGAAAGATACACATGATCCACTATTGTATATACATTAAATCCCAGCAACCATTGAGCAACTTTTCATTTTGCATTGTTTTTCATATATGTTTGTACAGTAAACCTTATCTGGCTCCTAGACATAAATAAATTGGCCAATCCCATGCTAGGCATAATTTTATAATATGTTGTTCTCTTTTAGCATTTTTAAAATAATGAATTTCTAAAGTACAAGTATCCCAAAGCAAAAACGGTTGGAAGTTACTGTTACACAAGTCTGTGAAGACAACCTTCAATTTTTACATTTTATTAAAGGTCCATAAAACCATTAGGTATTCTGGAAAATCCCATATTATTCTTTATCTTGACTAAAATATAAATTGCTTTGTACTTTCCACCATAACCTATTTCCATTATCTCTGTAGAATCAAACTGTTTTACACTGAGGACAAACCATTACTATTTACTATGGATTATGTGTCTTTCAAGCATTATTGTCTTAAAAGAGAAGTAAAATTAATTTTTTCATATTGCTTTTTATTTACTTGAAATTAAAGGTTGAGGATGAAGATGAATTTGTGAAAAAGTTGGACTGCAACCCAGATGATGTACTGAAAGTTGTTTCGATTTTTGGAAATACTGGAGATGGCAAATCACACACTCTCAACCACACTTTCTTTTACGGCCGTGAAGTATTTAAGACTTCTCCTGCCCAAGAATCATGCACTGTTGGTGTATGGGCAGCTTTTGATCCAGTTCATAAAGTAGTAGTAATTGACACTGAGGGTTTGCTTGGAGCCACTGTTAACCTAAGTCAGAGAACACGTTTGCTGCTAAAAGTCTTGGCCATTTCAGACACAGTCATCTACAGAACTCATGCCGATCGCTTGCACAATGACCTCTTCAAATTTCTTGGGGATGCTTCTGAAGCCTACTTGAAACATTTTACAAAAGAGCTAAAAGCCACAACTGCACGTTGTGGTCTGGATGTGCCACTATCTACTTTGGGTCCAGGAGTCGTTATCTTTCATGAAACCGTGCACACCAAGCTTCTGGGGTCAGGTACGTAATACACATAACTACATTAGAAACAGAAGTCATCCACCTATAATGCTCTTTCTATCCACAATTTTGTTTTGTTTTTTAAGAATTTTACTAAAGGCTAATATTACAATTCATCACAATTAGAAGGACAGCTGCTGTCCTGTAAGTTGTTTGTTTTTAAAGTGAGTATAGTTTGAAGAGAGTATTAAGATGAAATAGAGGATAGGAAGGAAGTGATAAATAGTAATATAATATAAATGATAGTTATAGATAATAAAATATGTTTAAAGAGTTTAGAAGTGGTCACTGTATAACAGGGTAGTAAGCCACCATAAGACAAATTGATATGGTAGCATTTGTGGACAATTTGTTTTTTAGAGTACATCTTTATTTTAGCCTAGAGGTTGTGCTTTGACCTTAAATAGATTGACTTTGGAATTAAACATACGATACTGTAAGGTGGCTATATGTGGGGACAAAATAATAATAAAAAAACAACTTTGACATTTGGTTCTGCACCAGTAATGCTCAACTATCCTCTGGTCAGTACTGGTGAACTCTTGGGACTTTAGCCCATAGTAATCCCACTCCAATACACCTGGTTTAGATGTAAAAATAAACTTCTTGCTACATTCAGTATATTTGATAAATCATGGTCACATCAGATCAATCATCTATGTACTACTTGATGTAAATGGTTTTTAATGTGTTTAGAGCAATTATTGTTCTAAATAGGAGTGAATTAAAAAAACAAAGTCCAGCTCTTATTTGCTCTCTAAAAAATAATTCACATAAGAATCTTTCTGTCCACAATTATTTTAAAGAGACACTAAACTGTATTTAAAAAGAGAGAAGAGCAGCACACACTACTTAAAGTGACAGTAAGCACCTTATAATTACAAGGCATTTCTGTTGTGTTTCTAAAGAATAACATATCAGCCAAGTCCAAACAGTTTTATAACCAATTCAAATCCTTTTTACTGTACTTATTTTTCAATAGCCAAAATCTATCCACCATTTGCCTTATTTGGAGGAACAAATGTTAGATTTAGTCTTCAGACCACAAGGCTCACCACTGTCGTAATGTTAGTATAAAGTGTACTGTTTTGCAGTTTTTATCTGAAAAATCCAAAAATGGATAGATATGTAACATAGTTAGCATTTCAAGTTCTGAGCATTAGCAAATACTCACTTTTCAGACCTAAATTACTTAGAAAGGGGTCTAAAAAAATAAAGTAGGTTAAATTATGCATAGCTAAAAATAAAGTAGTGGTTAAATTATGCATAGCTAAACATTTTATATTGAAATCTTAAGGTGTTTACTGTCCCTTTTTAAAAAGGTATTAAACACTAAAAAAAAATGCTATAATAAACCCTGTATTCAAAGTAAAGTTTAGCCAGAGAATAATGCAGATATTATTATTATATTTTTTTTTTTTTTTTTTTTTTTTTTTTTTTTTTAAAACCCTTTGAGTGCTAAGCCTTTTCCCACTTGAGTGCTAAGCCTTTTCCCACTTGAGTGCTAAGCTGGAATTTAGGATTTTTTTTTTTTTTTTTTTTTTTTTTTTAGGCGATTACCTTTTCAACAGTGGGTCTTGGGGGTCTGTAGCTGCTTAGATACCCAAGATAAAGGCAGCTAAGCAGAATGCCCCTTTCCCTATACTGTCTATTGTGAATTTTAAATAAAACTGCCCTGTGACATCATCATGTCATTGCGCTTGACGTCACCGCACAAAACGTGAAGCCCTGGCGATGCCAGGGGTAGGAGCGGGTGGGAGCCCTCAGATTTCCCTCAAGGTGGGAGAGTGCTAGCGACGGCTCTGAGCCGTCGTTGGCACCTGACTGAGACAATTTGCGATGGCTCAGAGCCATCGTTAGCACTCAAGGGGTTAATTTATATTAGTTGGCTTAATATTGAAAAATAAGTGTAACATTTTAATGTCCATAAAATCATGTACACCTAGATGTTGTTGTAACCAGGGTTTTCTTCTCTACTGAAGCCAGTTAGGGACAGGTATAAATAGGTGACTGGAATCTGGAACTAATGTTTGTGTGGAAAAGGGACAGTTTACTCAAAAAAATTCTCCCCTTAAATTTGTTCCCAAATATCCACTTTACCTGCTGGATTGTTAACAAGTATTTCCTTTACCCTTATATTGGCATTTGAAATAGTTGAATTAGCTTGTGGTATCTCCACCTATTCTGAACGTTTTTGGCCTCAGGTCCAAGCTATACATAAGATGTGTAAACACAGCCAGCAGAAGAAATTACACTCCCAGTGGGGTATAGAAGAAATAAGGTAATACAATGTTAGTTTTCCATTGTTCTCTCCAAGTATTGGTGATTGGTTTATAGACGGATATAAGATAAAGAAGCAGGTATATTTACACAATGTGATAAAGTAATGAGATCTGATTATACCTACAAGCTCAAATCATTTTATTAGGTTGTGGCTTCAAAACACAAAACCAGCTAATTCATATACACAAATAAACCTTAAAAGGCAAATCTCATACATTTTATACTCTGCAGCTGGTAAAAAAAGTAATTAGCAACACATTAAGGGAAAAACAATTTTACGGTATACTGTTCCTTTAAGTCTGGAGTTTGAGCTTCATTTTTAACAAGAATTGGAAATCCTACAACTTTCAAAGTTCTAGAAAAAAGGGACAACATAATTAGTTATTTTAATACTTTCTTTTTTCTTTTTACTACATATAGTTATAACATTATATTACAGTCTCAGTGTTAAATATCCCTTAAAGGGACATGACACCCACATTTTTTCTTTCATGATTTAGAAAGAGAATGCAATTTTAAACATCTTTCTAATTTACTTATATTATCTAATTTGTTTTATTCTCTTGATATTCTTTGCTGAAAAGCATATCTAGATATGCTCAGCAGCTGCTGATTGGTTGCTGCACATAGAAGCTTCGTGTGATTGGTTCACCATGTGCATTGCTTTTTCTTCAACTAAGGATATCTAAAAAATGAAGCAAAATAAATAATAGAAGTAAATTGTAATGTTGTTTAAATTTCTATTCTCTATCTGAATCCTGAAAGAAAGATTTTGGGTTTAGTGGTCCTTTAAACACTCCAGACCTTCTTACAATTTTCATAAGGTTACTTTTGCACCCTACCAACTAGACAAGAGTGCACAAACTGATCGGCGTGTAGGCTAAGAACCACAGAACAGCAGTCTCTTCAAAATAAACAAATAAGGGGCAGGTGGCATGGGCAAGTAATGGCTGTCGAATTGTGGGCCACATTACGAGTGGAGCGCTAACAGTTACGAGCGATAAGAGGTTTATCATGGGTGTTTTTGCGCATCAGAAGTTTGATCACTATTTATGGTGTAGCTTCCTTCTTACATTTTAGTGTCAATATGACTTATGTAAGAAACATTTTTCTGTTCACGTGTAAGTCAGAATATCTTACATTCCAATAATCTGCTGACTTCATTTAATATCAATTACAATTCATAGCTTCTTTATCATATCCTGTGTATATGTAGATGAAGTTACTGAAAAAATCAAATTAGTTCTATTCTCATGCGTAGTGTACAAACCAGGGTTGTAATAGTTTTACATTTTCAAACTTGTTTTCCAACATTGACTATACGTTTAAAGTGATAGTAATTCCTAGCGTTTGTGAAACGCTAGGATTTACCAGTGCAACAAATAAAGAGGACTTTCAGTCATGAAGTATAAAATAAAAGAAGTTTGTTGCGCTGAGCGCCTCAGGCCGCCCACGGCAGAACAATATTGATATTTTTCAGTGAGGTGCTCTTAGCCAATAGCGTGCTAGCTATCCGACATGATGCCAGCTGGCCCGCACGGCTATTGTCTAAGAGTTGGAAACGTCAACTCATTGACAAAATAGTGTTCTGCTGCGGACGGCCTGAGGGACTCAGCATGGCGAACTCTGCAGACAAAGGGGGGGGGGGGGGATCAGGGAGGTGGGAGGGCGAGGGGGATATAATAATAATAATAATAATAATAATTAAAAAAAAAAAAAAAAAACTAAACTGCAGACTGTCTGCCAGCACCTAAGATGGTGACCAATGGGGGTTTGGGGGGATTAGGGAGGGAGGCAAAAGAGCTGGGTGGGAGGGTAATTACTACACTGCTTCTAAAATTAACCTTACAAGCTACCTAATGCTACTTATGAACAAAGGGGATCCCAGAGAAACTTTTACAATCATTTGTGTCATGATTGCACAAGCAGTATATAAATAATTTAAGTGAGAAACCCAAAGTTTGTGAAAGTGTTTTTTTTTTTTTTTTTTTATAATCACATTTGGCGGTGAAATGGTGTCATGAAATATACCAAGATCAATATTTTGGATTGTCTAATTAAAATATATATATCGTTTTGACAGGTTAAAAATAAAGAGTAGTGAAAGAGTTAGTTAAGAGTAAAGTCATATGAAACATTCAGTTTTAACCAACTTTCAAATTTATGTTTACTGTCAAATTAGCTTTGTTTTCTTGGTATCCTTTTTTTGAAGAGTAAACCTAGGTGGGCTCAGGGGCAGCAATGCATTGTTGGGAGCTAGCTACTAATTGGTGACTGTTCATATATGCTTGTCATTGGCTCACCTTGTGTTCAGCTAGCTCCCAGTAGTACACTGCTGCTCCTGACCCTACTCTCAATGGATACCAAAAGTTCAAAGCTATTTTTTTTTTTTTTAAATTAAGTACACTGGAAAGTTGTTTAAAGATGTATGTTCTGCCTGACAGTTTAGTTTTTACTGTCCCTTTAATAGTTTAATTGCAGGTTTGTAAGTTCTCTGGGAAAAGGACATTTTTAATACTTTATGAATTTTCTTTATAGGAACTTTTTAATTTGCTATTAATTTTGATAGCACAGTTATTACAACTACTTAATAATTTTCTTTATGATACTTTCTGTATATACTTTGCATGGATCACGGAAACCATGTATACAGTGTCCCTTTAAGAAGGAACCATTGATCACAGCTTCCCATTGTGAAATCCACAGAGTGACTGCCTGTTGTGGACAAGCCCTTTTGTTGAAATGATTATATGTCTGTCATGTGCAAATTCTCTTGGCATGACTGTTTAATATTTGTATTATTATTCTTTCTAAATTGAATGCTCCACCTTCAGTTGTCAATTTATGTGTTCCCTTTTTGACATGATTTGTATAAATACTTTTTTTCATGAAGTTCTGCTTTAATTCCATATTATGTTTTTGAGCAATGCTGCTGTTGAGGTATCACCATATGATGCTAATGCTGAATATGCCCTTAAACATTACCTATACATATCAGTATGTGAACACATAAATACAGGCAATGTTTCCAAATATCTCAAACCATGTCAATAAAAAGCCAAAGCAGTGAACAAATGTATATCCTAAATCTATCAGACACAGAACAGAAAATGTCTGCATACTAACTCAACCAATCACACAGGAAGCCATAGTTTATCATATGCATCCTCTGTAATTGTTGGGTGACTCTTGAACCTTTTCACACCATGATTCAGATGCTTATGGTCAGTCCCAAGTTGTCCTGAACGTTAACTTATCAAAATTCACTCAAGTATAAAACAGAAGTGTAAACCAGTAACAGTCAGTTTCCTGGTGTACAAACAAAACTATAACAATTTAATACTGAAAAAACACAGAGAATGGAAAAAAATGCTTATGTGGCCCAATACAAAAGTGTTTCAAATTTCAAATTGTCATGCAATGTATAACATGTTAGTAATAGTGGTAACACAGTGTTGAAGCAAGTACTCACTCATGTAAAGTCCAAGATAATAGCAGGTGTAAAACATAGCATTTATTCCATGTTGCATTAAAAATCAAAATTGGACAGAGCGGTACTAGAGAGATAGAGAGTGATACCTCTGACCCTCCACATGCGTCACCTGAAGCGTTTCGCAGAGGCTTTCTCAAAGGTCACATGATATTGAACTGGAAGCGCCAGCTTTTAAATGTATGGCCGATTCCGTCACTGAGCTCAACAGCCACTGTCCAAACCAGAAGTGACGTATCGGCCGTGATTTAGCCAGTAACAAAATTCAGTCTTGTGTGTGTGTGTGTGTGTGTGTGTGTAAGGAGTTACTAGGTAGAATACATTAAACATATTTTACACAAACGGATACAATTGTTGCTCTTGTTACTTGACTGACATTTCCAGCGGTAGTCAGAATTTAAAGGCTCGTATTAGGCAACAAAAGTATCTTTGTAATGAACAGTGATATTTATGTTCCATAGATCTAAGGCATAAAAACTTAATATATTAAAAATAATACATGTATATGCACCAGAAAGACTGGAGAATTTCCGAGAATTCCAGGGGAAAAAATATATACAAATACATATTACGCTTAAATAATATGGTGTTTTATTGCCTATACATATACAGTCATAACTTCACACAATATAATATAACAAAATATAGTATAATATAGTTAATTTCATCATGGACTGTGATTAGACATAATGTGTTTGTAAATGTTTGGCCAAATGCCGTAACTAACCCTTCCATTTTTGCTTTTAATCTTAGCTGTGAGCTTGTAAGTGAGTGCTGGACTTTCTCTGGCCTAGATTTAGAGTTCGGCGGTAGCCGTCAAAACCAGCGTTAGAGGCTCCTAACGCTGGTTTTGGCCGCCCGCTGGTATTTGGAGTCAGTGATTAAAGGGTCTAACGCTCACTTTACAGCCGCGACTTTTCCATACCGCAGATCCCCCTACGCCATTTGCGTAGCCTATCTTTTCAATGGGATCTTTCTAACGCCGGTATTTAGAGTCGTTTCTGAAGTGAGCGTTAGAGCTCTAACGACAAGATTCCAGCCGCCTGAAAAAAGCAGGAGTTAAGAGCTTTCTGGCTAACGCCGGTTCATAAAGCTCTTAACTACTGTACCCTAAACTACACTAACACCCATAAACTACCTATGTACCCCTAAACCGAGGTCCCCCCACATCGCCGCCACTCGATTAAAATTTTTAACCCCTAATCTGCCGACCGCCACCTACGTTATACTTATGTACCCCTAATCTGCTGCCCCTAACCCCGCCGACCCCTATATTATATTTATTAACCCCTAACTTGCCCCACACAACGTCGCCGCAAGCTACTTAAAATAATTAACCCCTAATCTTCCGACCGCAAATCGCCGCCACCTACGTTATCCCTATGTACCCCTAATCTTCTGCCCCTAACATCGCCGACCCCTATGTTATATTTATTAACCCCTAATCTGCCCCCCACAACGTCGCCGACACCTACCTACACTTATTAACCCCTAATCTGCCGAGCGGACCTGAGCGCTACTATAATAAAGTTATTAACCCCTAATCCGCCTCACTAACCCTATCATAAATAGTATTAACCCCTAATCTGCCCTCCCTAACATCGCCGACACCTACCTTCAATTATTAACCCCTAATCTGCCGACCGGAGCTCACCGCTATTCTAATAAATGTATTAACCCCTAAAGCTAAGTCTAACCCTAACACTAACACCCCCCTAAGTTAAATATAATTTTTATCTAACGAAATAAATTAACTCTTATTAAATAAATGATTCCTATTTAAAGCTAAATACTTACCTGTAAAATAAATCCTAATATAGCTACAATATAAATTACATTTATATTATAGCTATTTTAGGATTAATATTTATTTTACAGGTAACTTTGTATTTATTTTAACCAGGTACAATAGCTATTAAATAGTTAAGAACTATTTAATAGTTACCTAGTTAAAATAATTACAAATTTACCTGTAAAATAAATCCTAACCTAAGATATAATTAAACCTAACACTACCCTATCAATAAAATAATTAAATAAACTACCTACAATTACCTACAATTAACCTAACACTACACTATCAATAAATTAATTAAACACAATTGCTACAAATAAATACAATTAAATAAACTATCTAAAGTACAAAAAATAAAAAAGAACTAAGTTACAGAAAATAAAAAAATATTTACAAACATAAGAAAAATATTACAACAATTTTAAACTAATTACACCTACTCTAAGCCCCCTAATAAAATAACAAAGACCCCCAAAATAAAAAATTCCCTACCCTATTCTAAAATACAAAAATTACAAGCTCTTTTACCTTACCAGCCCTGAACAGGGCCCTTTGCGGGGCATGCCCCAAGAATTTCAGCTCTTTTGCCTGTAAAAAAAAACATACAATACCCCCCCCCCAACATTACAACCCACCACCCACATACCCCTAATCTAACCCAAACCCCCTTAAATAAACCTAACACTAATCCCCTGAAGATCTTCCTACCTTGTCTTCACCATCCAGGTATCACCGATCCGTCCTGGCTCCAAGATCTTCATCCAACCCAAGCGGGGGTTGGCGATCCATAATCCGGTGCTCCAAAGTCTTCCTCCTATCCGGCAAGAAGAGGACATCCGGACCGGCAAACATCTTCTCCAAGCGGCATCTTCTATGTTCTTCCATCCGATGACGACCGGCTCCATCTTGAAGACCTCCAGCGCGGATCCATCCTCTTCTTCCGACGACTAGACGACGAATGACGGTTCCTTTAAGGGACGTCATCCAAGATGGCGTCCCTCGAATTCCGATTGGCTGATAGGATTCTATCAGCCAATCGGAATTAAGGTAGGAATTTTCTGATTGGCTGATGGAATCAGCCAATCAGAATCAAGTTCAATCCGATTGGCTGATCCAATCAGCCAATCAGATTGAGCTCGCATTCTATTGGCTGTTCCGATCAGCCAATACAATATCTTTTAACATGCGGCTTGAACACCTTACATATTGCTCATAACAAATTTTACAAGTTATTTGATATATGATGTACCGTGAGGTACAGTCTAGATGGTATTTTGATTTTATAATCCTTTTCTGTTTGATTTGATGAAAAAGTGTCTCCTGTTGTGATATATGTAAATGTAAGGCAGGGATGACGCCCACATTTATAACAACCTTTTCTACTGAGCCAACATTGTCTCGTTTTTGAGGTTTTACTGGTGAATACATATTCTGCCACTTTGTCTCCTATAGTGGGAGATCTTTTGGGTATATACCTACAACCATGGCATAAGATCTCCTTTAAGGTTGAATCAGTTTGAAGAATATTTAAATTTGATTTTATTATTTTGACAATCTGATTGTATTGCCTGCTGTATGCAGTAATAAAATGTATTCCCTTTTGTGTCTTGCTCATTCTTGTATTTTTCTTTTGGGGTTTTGTTTTTAACAACTTGTCCCTATTTCTTTCTCTGATGCCTAGTCTTATGGTTTCCAAATCATGTCTGTTATATCCTCTTAGTATGAGTCTTTGTACTAATTCCAATTAGTATGAGTGTGATCTCAAAATTGTGTTGCCACTAATTTTCTTTTCTGTATAATTCTATATCTATAAAAAAAATTTTTGGTGTGATCTCCTTTTAATTTCACATCCAAAAACTGAATACTGGGTGTATCAAAATTTGTAAGTGAAGTGTAGGTTAGAATCATTGTTGTTCATAAAGGAAACTAAATCCTTAGCTGAGTTTTGGGTCCCCATCCCATATGATCAACAAAACGTCAATATATCTGGTATAATGAATAATATTGGTGGAAAAAAACATTTCTATGTGAAAAAAATATAATGCGCTTCAAACCATGCAAGAAAGATATTCGCATATGAGGGGGTGATTTTCGCCCCCATGACTGACACATTTTTGTAAATAAAAAGAACCATTGAATTGAAAAAAATTGTGTCAAAAGAAAGTTTAGAACTTCTAGGATATATTATACTAGTTCATCTTGGAACTTAGCGTACAAATTCAAAATATGTCTCACTGCTTTGATACCCAGTGTGTGGGGACTACAGGAGTATAAAGAGCTTGCGTCTTATTAACCAAGCCCATGTGGGGTGCCATTGTGTATTCTTTAATTTAGTTGAGTAAGTGTGTAGCCAGGGAGCTGGGGGACAATAGTCTGTAGTAAATTGTCTACCCATTCCCCCAAGTGTTCCATTAGTGACCCCACTCCGGAGACAATGGGTCTCCCAGGGGGGTGTTGTGAGTCTTTATGTATTTTGGGGACCAATCTGAAGTTTGGTATTATTGGATTATCTTGCAATAGATATTCATCCAAGATGCCCAAAAATTTCCTTTGTCAATTTTATGTATCATTTCATTACTGAATTTTTCTGTTGGGTTATGTAATAATTTTGTGTATGTATCTGTATCAATTGGTTGTCTTGTTGCTTCAGTGTGATAGTCAATTTTGTTTTGTACTATTATAGACTAACCTTGTCTGCCATGGTTATAGAAATGTCATTGTTTAAAATTTTTTCTAATGCTTTTCTCTTTTAGTGACAAGTTGTTTTTGAAGTTATGTATGTTAGTTTTTTTGTAATATTCTCATTGAGTGCAATTATGTCACTGTATAGTTTCTCTTGAAACATGTCTAACTCTATCCCTGGTTTGTACTGGGTAGAAATTACTTTTATTCTTAAGGTGTTTATTGGCTGTTTTATATTTCTCAATATTGTCTATCTTTCTGTCAGATTCTAATTGTATTTCTAATAGGGATTGTACTGTACATACATCTACAAAGTTTAAACTAACTATAGAAAGTGAGGGGACTATATTTATTACATCGGAAAACTCATTTGGGGGATCATTGGAGAAGTCCTTTTCATGTTTAACCTAAAAAAAAATTTTTAGTATAATTTTCCTCAAAATTTGTTGATGTCCACACTGGTATAAAATAGGTTAAAATTCAAAGCTGGGGAGAAACCAAGTCCTTTTTCCAAAATGCTCTGCTCAGCTATACTTAGGGTATAATCAGATACATTGATCATAGTCCGTATTTCTTCTTCTGGTTGTCCCTCTTGTTCCTTAATACACATTGGTATCTGTTTGATGAATTTGCGTTGTCTTCTTCCATTGGTTTGTTCCCTCCTTCAGCTGCACCGTTTTTTGACTCCTCAAGATTAATGGATATGTTGGTAACATTACTTGCTCCCAATTCAGTGGATTCCAAAGATCTTGTAATGGGGGTTAATGCTGTATAATTTGATCCAGATAGAGTAGATTCAGAGAATCTAACTTCTGTTTATTTCTGTTTTTTTGTTTTTGTTACCATGTCCTTTGGGACCTGTGTTTTGTTTGTTATGTCAATAATTATTTTTATTATTTCTGGATCTCCTTATGGTCTGAGTACAGTTTTATAAACCACTTTCAATGAGTAGTCCTTTTCGTCCCTTGCGTACTTGGTGTTATTTTTAACTATTTGTTCATTCTCCACCTTCATCAACTCATTCCCAAGTTGTTCATCAAATTCTTGATACTTTTGATCCTTGGTGCATTGCACCATTTTCATTTTGTAATTCTTTGAATTCTCCAAGAGCTATATTTATATTTCTTTCTCTTGTTAAGTGTATCCAGTCCACGGATCATCCATTACTTATGGAATATATTCTCCTTCCCAACAGGAAGCTGCAAGAGTCCACCCACAGCAAAGCTGCTATATAGCTCCTCCCCTAACTGCCATATACAGTCATTCTCTTGCAAGCCTCAACATAGATAGGAGGTTGTGAGAGTCTGTGGTGCTTTCTACTTAGTTTATTCTTCAATCAAAAGTTTGTTATTTTTAAATGGCACCGGAGTGTGCTGTTTATCTCAGGCAGTATTTGGAAGAAGAATCTGCCTGCGTTTTTCTATGATCTTAGCAGACGTAACTAAGATCCATTTGCTGTTCTCACACATTCTGAGGAGTGAGGTACTTCAGAGGGGGAATGGCGTGCAGGTTTTCCTGCAGATAAGGTATGTGCAGTAAAATATTTTTCTAGGAATGGAATTGACTAAGAAAATACTGCTGATACCGAAGTAATGTAAGTAAAGCCTTAAATGCAGCGATAGCGACTGGTATCAGGCTTATTAATAGAGATACATACTCTTGTAAAAATGTGTTTTAAAACGTTTGCTGGCATGTTTAATCGTTTTTTAACATATGTTTGGTGATAAAACTTATTGGGGCCTAAGTTTTTTCCACATGGCTGGCTTAAATTTTGCATAGAAACAGTTTCCTGAGACTTTCCACTGTTATAGTATAAAAGTTACAGTTGGTGCAGTTAAAATTACAAACAGTGACATTCAGCTTCCCTCAGCAGTCCCCTGCATGCTATAGGACATCTCTGAAGGGCTCAAAAGGGCTTCAAAAGTAGGAGCTGTTATGACTGTTTAAAACATATTTTTCGTTTTGTTAATCTGTTTTTTGTATTAAGGGGTTAATCATCCATTTGCAAGTGGGTGCAATGCTCTGCTAACTTGTTACATACACTGTAAAAATTTTGTTAGTTTAACTGCCTTTTTTCACTGTTATTTCAAATTTTGGCAAAATTTGTTTCTCTTAAAGGCACAGTAACGTTTTATATATTTGCTTGTTAACTTGATTTAAAGTGTTTTCCAAGCTTACTAGTCTCATTATTAGTCTGTTCTAACATGTCTGACATAGAGGAAGCTCTGTGTTCATTATGTTTTAAAGCCATGGTGGAACCCCATCTTAGAATGTGTACCAGATGTACTGATTTCATGTTAAACAATAAAGATCATTTTTTGTCTTTAAAAACATTATCACCAGAGGATTCTGTCGTGGGGGTAGTTATGCCGACTAACTCTCCCCACGTGTCAGACCTTTTGACTCCCGCTTTAGGGACTCACGCTCAAATGGCGCCAAGTACATCAAGGGCACCCATAGCGTTTCTTTACCAGGGGATTCTGTCGAGGGGAAAGTTATGCCGACTAACTCTCCCCACGTGTCAGACCCTTCGACTCCCGCTTCAGGGACTCACGCTCAAATGGCGCCAAGTACATCAAGGGCGCCCATAGCGTTTATTTTACAAGACATGGCAAAGGTGGTGAATAATATTCTGGCAGCAGTATTAGTCAGACTACCTGAAATTAAAGGAAAGCAGTTAGCTCTGGGGGTAGATACAGAGCATACAGACGCTTTAAGAACCATGTATGATACTACCTCACAATATGCTTAGTCTGTGGGTGATTTTTTTTTTTTTTTTACTCAGGGAAGATGATTTAACCTGATTCTGATATTTCTACATTTAAAATTTATGCTTGAGAACCTCCACTTGTTGCTCAGGGAGGCTTTGGCTGCTCTGAATGAATGTGTACAATCGCAGGGCCAGAGAAATTGTGTAGACTGGATAAATAATATGCAGTGCCGGTGTGTACTGATGTTTTTCCAATACCTAAAGAGGTTTACTAAAAATTTTTTTTTTAATAAGGAATGGGATAGACCAGGTGTGCCGTTCTCTTCCCCTCCTATTTTTTAGAAGAATGTTTTCTAAAAGTTACCACCACACGGGACTTCTGGCAGACAGTTCCTAAGGTGGAGAGAAGAGTTTCTACTCTAGCTAAGCGTACCACTACCTCTGACGGGGACAGTTGTGCTTTTTAGATCCAATGGATAAAAAATGTTTATTCAACAGGGTTTTATCCTGCAGCCCCTTGCATACATTGCTTCTGTCACTGCTGCTGCGGCGTTCTGGGTTGAGTCTCTTGATGAGGCTTTACAGTTAAGCGACTCCATTGGATGAATATATTTGACAAGCTTATGCTAGCCAATTCCTTTGTTTTCTGATGCCTTGTTCATTTGACTAGACTAACGGCTAAGAATTCTGTTTTTTACTATACTAGTGCGCTATGGCTTATATCATGGTCAGCTGTCGTGACTTTAATAAATAAGCTACTTAACTTCCCTTCAAGGGGCAGACCCTATTCGGGCCTGGTTTGAAGGAGATTATTGCTTATATCACTGGAGGAAAAGGTCATGCCCTTCCTCAGGATAGGTCTAAATCAAGGGCAAAAAAAAAAAAAAAAGTCTAATTTTCGTACCTTTTAAAAACTTCAGGGCAGGTGTGGCATCCTCTTCCTCTAAGGCAAAACAAGAGGGAATTTTTGCTCTGTCCAAGGCGGTCTGGAGACAATCGGACCTGGAACAAAGATAAGCAGGCCAAGGAGCCTGCTGCTGCCTCTAAGGCAGCATGAAGGAACGGACCCCTATCCGGTAACGGATCCTATAGGGGGCAGACTTTCATTCTTTGCCCAGGCGTGGGCAAGAGATGCCCAGGATCCCTAGGCATTGGAATTTATATCCCAGAGATATCTTCTGGATTTCAAAGATTCCCCCCCAAAAAAAGGGGAGATTTCGCCTTTCACAATTATCTGCAAACCAGATAAAGAAGGAGGCATTCTTACATTGTGTACGAGATCCATCCAGTTCCAAGAGAGGAACAGGGACAGAGTTTTTACTCAAATCTGTTTGTGGTTCCCAAGGAGAGGGAACCTTCAGACCTATTTTGGATCTAAAGATCTTAAACAAATTCCTCAGAATTCCGTCATTTAAGATGGAAACTATTCGTACCATCTTAACTATGATCCAGGAGAGTCAATAGAGGACTACAATGGATTTGAAGGATGCTTATCCTCACATTGTGATGCATAAAGATCACCATCGTTTTTCAGGTTTGCCTTTCTAGACAGGCATTACCAGTTTGTAGCTCTTTCCTTTGGGATATCTACAGCCCCAAGAATCTTTATGGAGGTTCTGGGGTCGCTTTGGCGGTCCTTAGACCGCGGGGCATAGAAGTGGCCCCTTATTTAGACGACATCCTGATACAGGCGTCAAACATCCAAATTGCCCAGTCTCATATGGACGTAGTACTGGCATTTCTGAGATCACATGGGTGGAAAGTGAACAAGGAAAGAGTTCTCTATCCCCAATCTCAAGGGTTTCCCTCCTAGGGACTCTGATAGATTCTGTAGAAATGAAAATTTACCTGACGGAGTCCAGGTTGTCAAAGTTTCTAAATTTCTGCCGTGTTTTTTTCATCCCATCCGCGCCCTTCGGTGGCTCAGTACATGAATGAAATCGGCTTAATGGTAGCGGCAAGGGACATAGTACCGTTTGCACGTCTACATTTCAGACCGCTGCAACTATGCATGCTCAGTCAGAGGAACGGGGATTACACAGATTTGTCCCCCTGTTAAACCTGGACCAAGAGACCAGAGATTCTCTTCTCTGGTGACTATGTCGGGTCCATCTGTCCAAGGGTATGACCTTCCGCAGGTCAGATGGGACAATTGTTACAATAGATGCCAGCCTTTTAGGTTGGGATGCAGTCTGGAACTCCCTGAAGGCTCAGGGATAGTGGACTTAGGAGGAGACCCTCCTTCTAATAAATATTCTGGAACTGGGAGTGATATTCCATGCTCTTCAGACTTGGCCTCAGTTAGCAACTCTGAGGTACATCATACTCAGTCGGACAATATACACGACTGTGGCTTACATCAGCCATCAAGGGGGAACAGAAGTTCCCTAGCGATGTTAGAAGTCTTACAATAATTCACTGGACAGAGACTCACTCTTGTCTATCAGCTATCCATATCCCAGGTGTTGAGAACTGGGAGGTGGATTTTCTAAGTCGTCAGACTTTTCTTCCGGGGGAGTGGGATTTCCTCCGGAGGTCAAGACCAAGCAGGAGAGGGCTTTGGTGTTTTTGACAGCGCCTGCGTAGCCACGCAGGACCTGGTATGCAGATCTGGTGGACATGTCATCCTTTCCATCACGGTCTCTGCTTCAGAGACAGGTCCCTCTACCTCAGGGTCCTTTCAACCATCTAAATAGAATCAATCTGAGATGGACTGCCTGGAGACTGAACGCTTGATGTTATCAAAGCATGGCTTCTCCGAGTCAGTCATTGATACCTTAATACAGACATGAAAGCCTGTCTCTAGGAAAATTGAACATAGATATGGTGTAAATATCTGATTGTTATGAATCCAAGGGTTACTCATGGAGTAAAGTCTGGATTCCCAGGATATTATCTTTTCTCCAAGATGTTTTTGAGAAAAGGGTTGTCAGCTAATTCCTTAAAAGGGGACAGATTTTTACTCTGTCTATTTTTTTGCACAAGCGTCTGGCAGGTATTCTAGACGTTCAGGCATTTGGTCAGGCTTTGGTTAGATCCAAGCCTGTGTTTAAAACTGTTGCTCCGCCATGGAGCTTAAACCTGATTCTTAAGGTTCTTCAAGAAGTTCCGTTTGAACCTTTTTTGTTCCATAGATATCAATCTTTATCTTGGAAAGTTCCTTTTGGGTAGCTAATTCCTCGACTCGTAGAGTCTCCAAGTTATCTGTGTTACAATGTGATTCTCCTTATCTGGTCCTTCGTACGGATAAGGTAGTCCTGCGTACCAACCTGGGTTTTTTCCTAAGGTGGTATCTAACAAGTACATCACTCAAGAGATAGTTGTTCCATGCTTGTATCCTAATCCTTCCTCAAAGAAGGAACGTCTATTACACAATATTGGACGTGGTTTGTGCTTTAAAGTTTTACTTACAAGCTACTACAGTTTTCATCAAACGTTCACCTTGTTTGTTGTCTATTCTGGACAGAGGAGAGGTCAAAAGACTTCAGCAGCCTCTCTGTCTTTTTGGTTAAAAAGCATAATTCATTTAGCTTATGAGACTGCTGGACAGCAGCCTCCTGAAGGGATTACAGCTCATTCTACTAGAGCTGTGGTTTTCACTTGGGCCTTTTTTAAATGTGGCTTCTGTTGAACAGATTTACAAGACGGAGTCTTGGTCTGCGCTTCATACTTTTCAAATTTAACAAATTTGATACCTTGCTTCTTCGGAGGCTATTTTTGGGAGAAAGGTTTTTTTACAGGCAGTGGTAACTTCCGTTTAAGTACCTGCCTTGTCCCTCCCATCATCTGTGTACTTTAGCTTTGGTATTGGTATTCCATAAGTAATGGATGATCCGTGGACTGGATACACTTAACAAGAGAAAACATAATTTATGCTTACCTGATAAATTTATTTCTCTTGTAGTGTATCCAGTCCACGGCCCGCCCTGTCACTTTAAGGCAGGTAATTTTTTCATTTGAACTACAGTCACCACTGCACCCTATGGTTTTTCCTTTCTCTGCATGTTTTCGGTCGAATGACTGAATATGGCAGTTAGGGGAGGAGCTATATAGCAGCTTTGCTGTGGGTGGACTCTTGCAGCTTCCTGTTGGGAAGGAGAATATATTCCATAAGTAATGGATGATCCGTGGACTGGATACACTACAAGAGAAATAAATTTATCAGGTAAGCATAAATTATGTTTTTTTTGTGTTTCTGTTTAGCATTTGTGACATCAATTTTAAAGAACACTCAGTGAGTGTGGTATTCCATCATGAACTCTTCTTTATCTCTGTCTGCTATAGGGAACTTTTTCATGCGCATACTTCTAGGTATGATCTGATGTTTTATGTATTTATCCAGATATAGTATTTCATACCAGAGTTTTATTTCCCTGATTCTCAATTTCTCCATGTTCAAAAACAAGAATGTTAACGATCTGGCTAAGGGGGTCAGAAGTATTATCAATAGCATCACTTGTAAGTTTTCTTTGAAATATATCTTGTAAAGCTGTGCTTTTCTCCATTTTGGAGTGTAAAGATGCTTGAAATATTCTCTCTAATCACATAGATTTTAAGGCCAACTTTGGATCTATATAGTTAGAACTGATATAGTGAAAAAAGTCCTTGTTTTAGGGAGACACTAGAGTGTAATGAGGAGCAAAAAAACAGTGCAGCTGTATAATACTCTGTGTGTTTTTTTTGTTTGTTTTTGTAGCTTGTTTGCTTCTCATGTGACATGATTAGCAAAGGCTTGTGCAATTATCAGTCCAATCAGTATGCATACAGACTGATTGTTATACGGCTATTGGAGCCCAAATATATTCAAACAAGACATGATAGTAAGAGGATATAACGGACATGATTTGGAAACCATGAGACTAGACATCAGAGGTAAAAAAAAAGGGACAAGTTGTTAAAAACAAAACCCCCCCAAAAAAATACAAGAATGAGCAAGACGCAAAAGGGAATACATTTTTTTACTACATACAGCAGGTAATACAATCAAATTGTCAAATTAATAAAATAAAAAATAAAATAAATATTCTTCAAACTGATTCAACTTTTAAAAGAGATCTTATCCCATGGTTCTAGGTATATTCCCAAAAGATCTCCCACTATAGGAGACAAAGTGGCAGAATATGTATTCACCAGTAAAACCTAAAAAACGAGAGAAAGTTGACTCGGTAGAAAAGGTTGTTATAAATGTGGGCGTTATCCCTGCCTTACATGCCCAGAGACAGAACTTTTTTTCCCTTTCTGCGATGAGATTTTTTTAGTGAAAACTTTTCTGCAGGTCATTTTTAAATAAAATAAAATTTTAAATTTGTCAGTTACACTAAAGCACCAGATCAACTGCAATGTGTTGGTTAACTGGAGAATAAAGCAATATTTAAAGTTGTATAATCTAGTGAAGTAGTTGAAAATTGCATTGCAAATTAGCTGCAGACAAAAAAAGTAACTGTAAAATTTCTCTTGAATTAATTTGTTTCCTTTTCTCTTAGTCTAACATAGAAATGTCGTAATAAAAAAGGTGCATTGCTCATACGAACAGCTTACATTCAGAGAAAAACAGCTTCGCAGACTGTGAAAAGCTAGGGAACGAGCTTGCAAAAATCGCAGAGCCAGACAACATTCAATGCACTGCTGCTTTGCAGCACTACTGCATATTTGATTGTTGTCTTCAAACAGCACTTTGCTCTGGATGCACTGTGTTAAGGAAAACTTATACAATGCAGCCAGAGAACAGCTCTGTTTAAAAAGAACAGTCTAATTTGGAGCAGCACTGAAAAGTTACAAGTGCTAAGTTCCTGTTCTTTCTGCAGACATGCTGCATTTTCTGCGATGACATCTCAGATCACTCTATGTTCTGCTTTGGGGCTTACATGTACATATATCACAACAGGAGACACTTTTTTTTTTTTTTGTCAAGTCAAACAGAAAAGGAATATAAAATCAAATACTGTCTAGACTGTACCCCAAGGTACATCATATATCTAATAGCTTGTAAAAAATGTCATGAGCAATATGTAGGCTGTTCAAGCCGCATGTTAAGAGAACGAGAGAGCATTTAAATGACATTCAAACAGATCCTCCAAAGATTAGGGTAGCCAAACATTTTACAATGAATGACAATCCCACACAGGCATTTCAAATCCAAGCCATTGAGTTTATACCTAAGTCACTTAGAAGAGGGGACAGATTCAAAAAAACTATTGTTTAGGGAGGCTAAGTAGATTTTCTTCTTACAAACCAAAAGGTATTAATGCAAGAGTGAATCTGGAAAAAAGATTAATTTCCCCTGCTACAAGAGTAGTGTTCTTAGGGACCATAATAGATTCTCTATTGATAATGATTTTTCTGACAGAGGTCAGGAAAAACAAAATAATTTCCTCTTGCCTCTCTCTTCAGGCTACTGCTCATCCTTCGTGGCTCAATGTATTGAGGTAATTGGTCTGATGGTGGCTTCCATGGACATCATTCCTTTTGCTCAATTGCATTTGAGAGCTCTCCAGTTGTGCATGCTCAGACAATGGAATGGTGACCATGCAGGTCTATCTCAGAGAATAGAGTTAGATCAGTCATCAAGGGATTCTCTCCCATGGTGTATTTCTCATAAACATCTGTCTCAGGGCACATGCTTTCGGAGACCTTCCTGGATGATCGTGATTACGGACGCCAGCCTGCTGGGGAGTAGTCTGGAACTTGTTAAAAGCTCAGGGCCTTTGGACTCGGGAGGAGTCTGCTCTTCCCATTAACATCTTGGAGTTGAGGGCGATTTACAATGCTCTATTGACTTGACCTCAGTTGTCCTAAGCCCAGTTTATCAGGTTACAGTCAGACAACATAACCTCTGTGGCTTACATCAATCACCAGGGAGGAACTTGGGAGTTCCTTAGCCATGAAGGGGGTTACTGTGATTCTTCAGTGGGCAGAGACCCAAAATTGCTGTCTGCCATCCACATTCCATGAGTAGACAACTGGGAAGTGGATTTTCTGAGCAGACAGACTTTTCATCCTGGGGAGTGGCAAATGCAAGATAAGACAATACAATAGCATGTACTCTGAATTTCAAATGAGTAGTAGATTTTTTTTTTTCTTCTAACAAATTTCAAAGTTATCTATATTTCCACTCCCCCTGTACCTTGTGATAGCATTCAGCCAATATACATATATTCTGTGAATTCTTGCACATGCTCAGTAGGAGCTGGTGACTCAAAAAGTGTAAATATAAAAAGACTGTGCACATTTTTTTTTTTTTTAATGGAAGTAAATTGGAAAGTTGTTTAAAATTTACATGCTGTATCTGAATCATGAAAAGTTAATTTGACCTGAGTGTCCCTTTAAATTCTTCTTACAGATGACAAAGGATTTTCACCAGTTCTCTGCCCTCTTTGTCTGTTTCTCTGGGAAACGTAAAGGTCAGAAAGCTACTGCTACTACTCCTTTTTTTTTTTTGTTTTTTTGTTACAAAGTATAATTCGTTTGGCTTATGAGACTGCTGGACAGCAGCCTCCTGAGAGAATTATGGCTCATTCCACAAGAGCTGTTTCCTCTTTTTGGGCTTTCATAAATAAAATTAATTTCTGTGGAACAAATTTGCAAGGCTGCAACTTGGTCTTCTCTATATACTTTTTCCAAATTTGATACTTTTGCCTCGGCTGAGGCTTCTTTTGGGAGAGAGGTTTTTTTTTAAGTGATGGTGCCTTCTGTTTAGGACTGCCTGTCTTGTCCCTTCCTATTTATCCGTGTCCTCTAGCTTGAGTATTGGTTCCCAACAGAAATTACTCAAGCCGCGGACTCCCCATATCTAATGAAAGAAAAACAAAATTTATGCTTACCTGATAAATGTATTTATTTCCGGATATGGTGAGTCCACGGTCCTATCCTTTATTTTAAGACAGTTGTTCTTTTGACTATAACCTCAGGCACCTCTACACCTTGTGTTACTCATTTTTCTCCATTTCCTTCGGTCGAATGACTGTTGGTTGTGGATAAGGGATTAATACTTAGCAGTTTAACTGTGGTGCTCTTTGCCTCCTCCTGCTGGCCAGGAGTGATATTCCCAACAGTAATTACTCAAGCCATGGACTCACCATATCCGGAAATAAATACATTTATCAGGTAAGCATAAAGTTTGTTTTTTGCCTCTAAACTTTTCTCTCCTTTAAAGAGGTGACATTTACACCTCTAAACCAATAGCCGTGCATGTCAGCTGACAGTGTTCTGTATCCTAGCATGGCTACTGGTTATAGGTGCAAATGTCACCTCTTTGAAGGAGAGCGATGTGCTGTGGGTGGCCGGAGCCTCTGAGTTTTATTGCTAGGAATCTGAAAATTCCCTTTTGATGGTTGATATACACCACTGCTGTGACTGATAATGGTGATAAGTCTTTGATTTTAGATGAGGCCACGTCTGTAGAGCCATGAAGATTGTCAGTTTCAGAATGTTGATTGGTAACCTTGGCTCATGAGGAGACCAAATCCCTTGTGCTCTCCTAGACTAAGAGATTGCACTGCAACTTGAGGGACAAGGAAACAAGGGGTTAATCCAAAACCACTGTAACCAGCGTACAACACAGGGTTAACTAAACTTGTCGGTGATGGTCAATTTACTATAGGCAGTGCAAAATTTCCACCTCTGCCACACACAGAGCTACTTGCTAAGCTATGACAAAAGGGAGTGTGGGCATGAAGGGGTTCCCAAATCCTTACCAGGGCATAACAACCAACCCACATTATCCCCCAAATCCTACCTACACCACCCACAAAATTAATATTGACAAATATCCACCTCTGACAACAGGGTATGAAGGGGATAAGCTCACAGGGTCTCCAGCTGCCTTATCCCAAATCCTTACCAGGTAATAAGAGCCAACCCACATTTATAGGGGCAGTATACTGTAATTGTATTTTTCCATTTTAATGTGTTTCTTATGACTTGTTATATCAGCAACACACAATGTATGAGAAATTGCTTCTTTAGGTTTAATTTTGTATTAAAAATAGCAGTTTTTTTTTCTTTTTGCACCACAACCCATCAAAATGGGTTGAGTTTGCAGACCTTATTATGTTATCACTTTTTCTACACATAAATGGTTATCTCCATTTGAATACCAAATCACAATAGTTAAAGAGAACAATTGGAAATGAACATTGTATTACTTATCATCTAGTATCTCACCTACCTCCCACTGGGAGTGTAAATTCTTCTGCTGGCTCTGTTTACACATTTGTTTTATAGCCTTTACTTAAGTATATAAACTTTTAGTATAGGTAGATGTTAGGCAGGTAAATGGAAAATTAGATTTAATACGGGAAAATGCCAGGTTCTACATTTTGGAAGTAAAAATAAGCAGGCAACATATTATTTAATTGGGACAAGACTTGGCCAAATAGAGGAGGAAAGGGATTTGGGAGTAGTAATAGATAACAAGCTAAAGATGGGTGCACAATGTAGGGCAGCGGCTACAAAGGCTAATAATATACTAGCATGTATTAAGAGGCATTAAATCAAAGGGAGGAAAGCTTAATTCTGTCACTATATAAATCCCTGGTAAGACCTCACCTTGAGTATGGAGTGCAATTCTGGGGACCAATCACAAAAAAAGATATTGCAGAACTAGAAAAAGTTCAGAGAAGGGCCACAAAGCTAATAAGGGGAATGGAGAATTTAAAGGGACAGTTCACCCAAAAACTTTCTCCCCTTTAAATTATTCCCAATGATCCTTTTTACCTGCTAGAGTGTATTAAATTGGTTGCAAGTAGCTCCTTTACTCATATTTCAGCATTTGAAATAGCTGAATTAGCTTGTGGTTTCCCAACCTATACTGAAAGTTTTGATACTGGCGTATACACTATTGACAAGCCTAAGTAAACACAGCCAGCAGAAGAGATTACACCCTTAGTAGGGGGAATGATAGTTAAGTAATAAAATGATAATTTTCCATTGTTCTCTCTATGTATTGAGCTTTGGTGTTCCAGACAAATATAAGATAAGGAAGCAAGTCTGTGTACATAAAAGTGATAACATAATGAGATCTGATATTACCTGAAGCTCAACCCATTGTAATAGGCTGTGGTTTCAAAGCACAAAACCAGCTACTTCAGATATACAAATAAACCCAAAAATGCAATTTCTCAAATATTTTATACTCTGCAGTTGGTATAACAAGTAATTTAAAATACATTTATGGAAAAACAAATTTACAGTGTACTGTCCCTTTAAGCTATGAGAAGAGGCTAGCCAAACTGGGTCTGTTTCCTTTAGAAAAACGGTGCTTGAGAGGTGACATGATTACTTTATATAAATATATTCAAGGCCCATATACAGAGATGGCAGAAACTCTATTTATTCCAAGAAAATTGTTTGGGCTAAGAGGTCACAATTTAAGGCTGGAGGAAATAATATTGTGGAACTCGTTACCAAAGGAGGCAGTGAATGCCAATACTCTAGATACATTTTAAAAATTGTTTGGATACATTTCTGTCTAGAAACAAAATTTATGGATATGCTAGTATTAAAGGGACAATCAAGTCCCAAAAAAACCTTCATGATTTAAATAAAGCATGAAATTTTAAACAACTTCCCAGTTTACTTTTAGCACCAATTTTGCTTTGTTCTCTTGGTATTCTTAGTTGAAAGCTAAACCTAGGAGGTTCATATGCTAATTTCTTAGACCTTGAAGACTGCCTCTAATCTTAATTCATTTTGACCACTAAAGGGCATTAGTTCATGTGTTTCATATAGATAACATTGAGCTCATGCACGTGAAGTGACCTAGGAGTGAGCACTGATTGGCTAAAATGCAAGTCTGTCAAAAGAACTGAAATAAGGGGGCAGTCGGCAGAAGCTTAGACACAAGGTACTTACAGAGATAAAATGTGTATTATTATAACTGTGTTGGTTATGCAAAACTTTCTTTTTAAACAACAAATATTCTAGTGTTGACTGTCCCTTTTTAAAATAGGTCACCTTTTAGTGGGATTATTTAAGTTTAACTGGAGCTTTTTGTAAGTATTTTAGATTTGTATAGGTTGAACTTGATGGACTTCGGTCTTTTTTTCAACCTCATCTACTATGTTACTATGTAGGGCAAGTTCAGTTATTTCAAACGATTTAATATATTCCTGCAGGTAAAATGGATTATTGGGAACATATTAAATGGGAGACTGTCCTTTTTTTTTTTTAATCCCCAAAATCCTGCCTACCCCCCCCCCCCCCAAACATGAACATTATCTGCCACTACCCAAAAACAACTTATTCATGGCTTATTGGGTTACCCCTAAATTACAGTTGCATTAAAACATATTAAAATATATATATATATATATACACACACACACACACACACACACACACACACACACACACACACACACACACACACTCCCAAGCCTAAGGAACCCGTGAATTAAGTTTAATATTTTTCATGACCAAATTAGCACCAAAACATTATACCCCAGTTAAACTGATTGGCATTTTCCACGTTGCCCCTGCCCCTACCTAGTCATATTGGATTCTTTTCCCAGCACATAAAGTATGTGATTATGGATAGCTATATTGTGTTCTGCAAAGAGTTATATTCATATTTAATATTGCTGGCCTCACACCTTAAGTCTCCACCATGCTGGGTTTTAAGCCATAAACAATTGGATAGTGTCAAATAATTTTTCTGCATTAACCCCTGAAAATCTAAAAGAAAAAAATAGAATAAACAAACAAACATGCCTTTGCAGGACAAAATGACACCCCCAGAGAAATGGATTGGTGATTTATCCACCAGGACAGATCATCTCACAGTGAATCAAAAAATATTCTTTGAGATAGCCGATTGTAATCCTTGCACCATTGTTTTAGCATGTAATGGTAAAGAGGGGGCATTTGGAATCTTCGTGCAAAGGGAACAGCATACGATGCTGCAACTATCAAATCCAATACTTCCATACATTGAGCTGCTGATGGAAGAAATGTAGACAGAGGGGTTGAACATGCTGTTTGGATTTGCATTGATCCACAAGAGAAAAACACATGGTTACAGGTTCTGACTCCCTTATATTAAACCCTTATTTGAGGAGAAACGTAACTTTATTTTTTTTGAATAATGATTCTCCAACCATGTCTGTGTTGCAATTTTAAAATAAAGAGGCGGAGCTTGTTCTGGTGCAACACATTTATTTTGTGATTCTCCTCTGAAACAGATAAATAACTCTGCTTTACTCTGGGCACTCTGGTGCTATGTCTCTCTTGACAGCATTCAGTGCTTGCTTCAGGATTACTGAGGTGTTTCCATGGTAACAATTAGTTACTGTGACTGAGAACATAGTGATCACCACCTGCTGGTAGGAGGTTAAAATAGCAGCACAAGAACTATGAACAACAGTAATGAATTTATCAATGATAACAAATAAAACAAATGTTTAATAAAATTGCTTAATACTCAATTCTGCATACTGTATTCTTTTGGGGTGCAATGCATTTAATACCATTTTTAATACACAGAGTGCCACACTCTCCCCCACAAAATTAAATG
This sequence comes from Bombina bombina, assembly GCF_027579735.1. Lineage (NCBI taxonomy): Eukaryota > Metazoa > Chordata > Amphibia > Anura > Bombinatoridae > Bombina > Bombina bombina. The sequence goes on along the minus strand of NC_069499.1, from coordinate 187,236,377 downwards.
TCATTAGACATTTCCTCTTTAGACATTAGATCTGTGTATTCTAAGAACTGGCCGTTTAGAAGTTCTTTAACAAAAAAAATAAAAATAAAATAATAATAATATATATATATATATATATATATATATATATATATATATATATATATATATATATATATATATATATATATATATATATATATATACATACATACATACACACACACCCTAAATCTGGTAGTTACACTTCTTACTGTCTACCAAGGGTCATGGATAAAGCTCATGGTGCACTATAAGCCTGGACCATAATGCTATTGCAATGTTCAGTTCCCAGTAGAGAATTGAAGAACAACTGTTCACTTAAACCAGTTTCTTTTCATTACTGTAGGTCCCGTCTCAGCACCCCTTTTAAGTATTCAGGCAGCTGTGTCTTTACTCTGTGTATCCCCGTGACAAGTGTCCTGTTCACAGCGAAAACAGTGAGTACATGTGGCTCCTGCTTTGTACATCCGGCATTCCTTACAACCTCTCTGTCTTCCTTGTGTCTGAGTCATTGGAAACTCTCTCTTGGTCGTGGTCGACTGCTTTATTTCAAACACACCTGCCTTGAGATCTTCAATCAGCTTATAGGGATCTGGACTAGATTCTTTGAGATTTTCTGGCATCTTCTTCAAGTCTCAAGCAGTTTCACCCCTTTCTGTTGCACATATCTCTTTTTAACTCTGTTGATACTCTAGACAAGGATTTGCTGTCATGGGAGTGTACTTCTGTGTGGAGTTCATTAAGTCGTGGACCTTTTTACATAAGTAGTTTTCTTTAACTTTTGTTTTCTTTCCACCTCTAAATTAGCTGCTTTCAATCAGTACTTCATCTGTGACAGTGATATCATTAAGGTAAGGTTTTACATGAAACTTTATGGCATCACTCAGGAGACCAGTTTTAATAGAACGAAGAAACTTCTGTTGCAATAGGTTTCTACTGTACTGGTCTTCAGTTTCTTTGTCACTTGACTTCCACCGTAGCTTTTCTTTCAACTCAATTGCTCTGAAGAAGAAGTTCTTAGCTGACTTTTTGGGTTCTTGAGAGATATTCATCAGCTTATGGAACATATCAGAGGAGGTCTCTTCCTTAAAGTGTCCCTTGAGGATAGTCTTCAACATGCTTAGAGTAAGTCCACTCTTAATCTCCAACATATCTCTGAGATGAAGTCTAGGGCTGACTACCAGTATCACTGCCTCAATAATCTCCACTTCAGAATGTTTCTTCCGGATTCCTGCTTCAATCTGGTGGGCCAGGCTTGTGTAGGACAGTTTATCTTTCTGTCCCCCTTCTCCAATCTGTCCACAAATTCTGAATTCCCGCCGGAGGGTTACTTCTGGCAACGGTACTGTCACTTTCCCCACTTTTCTCACACTTCCGCTGTTCACGCTGATTCTATTCTCTAATGTTCTCATCTCCTCTTCTAATGCTTTGCAAACTTCCTCCTGAGATTGTTGTAGTTGTAGGTATTTATCTCTTAGATCTCTCAACTGAGTGGGTTCCGCTACCATTGGTTCAGCCACACCCTGCTTACTTTCTGTAATAAACATCAGGAGGTCTTTCAAGTACTGACAAACTTCCTCTTGACTGCCTTCAATCTCCACCAAGACACTCTCTCTCTATCTCTATCATCTAGTCTGGACTTGGTGAGGAAACCTGCCCCGCTTTCATCCGGGCACTTTAGAAATTGGCAAACTTCAACAAGACTAGCTTTCTCTATCTGAAGTAGCATTGTGCTCGCTTCATCTTGCAATGGCTCCATTTTCTAACTTTATTTTCAAAGGATTTTCTAGTGACTTCTAGATTCGTCCCTGGTAAAAGGAGTAGTGTCTTTTTCTTGCATTAATTTACTCCTGCTGGCTGACTCACCAAAATATGTTGCAATTTTAGAATAAAGAGGCGGAGATTGTTCTGGTGTAACACATTTATTTTGTGATTCTCATCTGAAACAGATAAATTACTCTGGGCACTCTGGTGCTATGTCTCTTTACTGCATTCAGTGCTTGCTTCAGGATTACTGAACCACTGAGGCGTTTTCATGGTAACAATTAGTTACTGTGATGGAACATAGCGATTGCCACCTACTGGTAGGAGGTTAAAATAGGAGCACAAGTACTATGAACAATGCAGTAATGAATTTGTCAACAATAACAAATAAAAAAAATGTTTAATAAAATTGCTTAATACTCCATTCTCCATACTGTATTCTTTTGAGCTGCAATGAGTTTAATACCCTTTTAATACACAGAGTGCCACATCCGCAAAAGAACAGTAGTTTGTTTATATGAGATACAGGTAAAGATGGAGCCTGAACCAAAATATTGTCCACATATGGAATTTATCATTTTATATTACCATCTCAAAGTGTTTAATGTCCCTTTAAAGGGACAGTCTAGTCAAAATTTAAACTTTCATGATTCAGATAGGGCCTGCAATTTTAAACAACTTTCCAATTGACTTTTATCATTAAATTTGCTTTGTTCTTTTTGTAGTATTTTTGAAAAGCTAAACCTAGGTAGGCTCAAATTGATTTCTAAACCGTTGAAAACCCCCTCTTAGCTCAGAGCATTTTTTAAAGTTTTTCACAGTTAGACAGTACTAGTTCATGTGTGTCATATAGATACCATTGTGCTCCTGTGGAGTCATTTAGGAGTCTGCACTGATTGGCTAAACTGCATGTCTGTCAAAAGTGCTGAGATAAAGGGGCAGCCTGCAGAGGCTTAGATACAAGGTAATCACAGAGGTAAAACATATATTAATATAACTGTATTGGTTATGCAAAACTAGGGAATGAGTAATAAAGGGATTATCTATCTTTTTAAACAATAACAATTCTAGTGTAGACTATCCCTTTAAAGGAAAAGGGGGCGAAATGAATAATGAAAGTATAAAGCAAAGTTGTTTTAATATGTATAATTAAGCATTTTGTATTAGTCTCAAAATGTTTGTTTGGGCTCTGGTACATGATTATTAAACCAAATATACTAACCACCTTTATCTCCTTAGCTGTTCTATCTAAATAAGTTCTATAGCAGCTTTTACTCATATTAGAGGACTAGACACTTGTTTTATATTAGACACAAGTAACATGCATTTGATTTATATTTAAATGGCCTTCCTTGGTTGCATGGTGTAAGCATAAACAAATCTCAACCACTTTCTCAAATCTCTATATGTGATTTTAATTTAGCACAATCTGTCATGCCAGATCTCTAAAAAATAAATAAAAATAAAACCGCTCTAATAATAAATCTTATCAATGAAGCATAGCTTTTCATATGTTTATTTAAATCTCTGATCACTATTAGATGTTTTATTGGGCACTTGATGATTACCGTAGGAGATAACAGGGTTGGGTAATTCTGGACAATTACAGAAATAAGTTTCTATAATTTTTGGCACACTGGGCAAAATCACCAAAAGTCTACTAAGGTAAATCCATAGCATATTGATATTTTGACACACCATCACAAACTCCTAAATCTTAAAGTGAATGTTAAATTTCATTGCTTTGATGGCACCTACTTATTCCTTATGTGTCTATTAGTTAAACCGCCACTTTTTTTTTAAAATCAAAAATAAATTTGTTTTGATGATTTTATATCACCAATTTGCTGCCGTGATCGAGTCCAGCTCCTCCCAGCCGCTACTTCCTACTTTTCCTCCCTGTGACGTATAGAGCGGTCCCACCCGCTCTATACATATTGTCAAAGCACGCTCCCGTCTACTCCTGCAACAGCGCATGTGTGACAAGGCGATTTTGTAGACTAGCTATATAGTATTCAATGAATGATTACATTCATTGAATACTATTGTGGCATCGAGTGGAGCAGCATATCTCAGACCTGCTTACATTATGACTTACGAAATTGCTGTGTAAGTATTTTTCTAACACCAATAAAACGATATTCCACATGTGCGATGCGTGACCGCACATCTAAGCTGAATATAGGAATTGGTGGTGTTACGCAGGCACATAAAGAACAAGTGACGTATTTAAAAAGAGGTTGGTCCCCCAGAGGGGAATCAATGATTAGTAGACGCTATTTACCCTAATCTGTCACTCAAATGGCAAAGATGGCTGGAGGAGGAACAATAATTAGAACTAAGCAATATTACGGTAAAAAAAATGATCATATAAACGATTGCTGAGAAATTTTTTTTTTTCTTTTTTCAATAAGGATTAATATGGCGTTCCAGGGTGAGAGTGACTTTACATTCACTTTAAGCTTATTTTGTTTCTTTTCTTTACTTTTTATTAGGTCATAGAAAACTAAATCAGATACATATTTAAAATAAGGTTGATTAATTTTAACAATCTTTATTTATATAAAATGATTAACCTTTCAGTGACCTCTTCAGTAATAATCCTTTTTCAAAACCAAAAGCTTGTTTTATTTCAGTTTTGCAATTTGTAGTAACCTCTGGTTGTGAAAAGGTTACACCATGCATCAAGCAAGATGTATACTTGAACAGACAGGGCTGGGTTTTTCTATCCATATCAACTTTTGCCCTGTTGCAAAGCCTTATTTAATAACCAGTTATCCTCTGTCCTGCAGAAAAAGCCTCCGAAATCCCAGAGAAAGTGATACAGGACCGGTTCCGTAGGTTGGGTCGCTTTCCTGAAGCCTTCAGCTCTATCCATTACAAAGGGACAAGGACCTATAATCCACCAACTGACTTCTCAGGGCTAAGAAAAGCAGTGGAGCTGCAACTAGAGAACAACACCACCCGCTCCTCTCGTCATCCGGGGGTCATTTATAAGGCTCTGAAGGTAGAGACAATACCAGAAATGTTGAGCTTTTTGGTATATAACTCAATAATAAGAATCATAATGTTTCTTTCTGAATTTTCAGATAAAATGATCCCTGAATAGGTGTTAGGGAGTCTTACGCCCCTAAACTACTACATTATGACTTCACCCTCAACTCCTCATTATGTTTGAACACTCTAAATAGACCATTAGAGCATTTTTATATTTTTCTGTGAGAGGCAACATTTAAAGTGGCAATAATAAAATGCTCTGTTACAGGATTTAAAAGTTGCATCTACACGTTTAACCCAATAAGAGTTTAACAATACCTAGCTAGTGCATTAAGGTGAGCCAATCAGGATCTTTTAAACACATAGTTAAAGTGATATAAAACTTTCACTGTTGCAACAAAAAAGCACTAAGCAATAGAAATCAATGCAATATGTATTTATTCATTATTATTTTTTTAAAGGATTTTATCTTTTTTTTATTTCTTCTTTTTTGTAACTTCATTGTGCAGTGTCCATTATTTCCTGCAAAAGCCCAACACAAGAGGACTGTGGTCTCTACATGAAGGCTAGTGTTGCTAGGAAACATCTAATCTAGCTTTAATCACTTAAAGGGATACTAAACCCACATTTTTTCTTTCATGATTCAGATAGAGCATGCCATTTTAAGCAACATTCTAATGTATTCCTATTATGAATTTTTCTATATCTTGCTATCTTTATTTGAAAAAGCAGGAATCCAAGTTGTGTATGTGTGTATAATCGCACACAGTGAAGGGCGCCAGGTATACATTACCATACAATAGATAGGAACGTATAGATGAATGAGAAAATAAATATATAGTCTATATGTTAATAATAAAAAAACTAATTATATGTAATATTGATCATTCAGACTAGTAAGATCAGGAAAAAGTCCCATTAAAAGGCTTGTAGTCTATATGAGGCAAAGGTAGTAGTTTGTGTCTCGAAATGACCTCCCAGGCAGCTCTTCTAAATGTCAGGCCAGACACTAGGACATTTTGCAATACAAAAAAGGAGAGAAGGCACCTCATAGGGTAAACAAACAGCACCAAGTAGCTGTGAGCAGAAACAGTTGGAAAATTACTCGCATGTGGTGAAGCACAGAAATGTGCCAAACAAGCAGGCCGGATCCTCCAAGTCCCCGAGCAGACTCGCCTCCAGTGCTGGATCACAGTCTTCAGGCAAGTGCTGAATGCAGGCCTCCAAAGTATCAAGATTGTCAAGTTCCTAATAGGAAGGCAACAAAGCACAGGAAACTCCACACAGGAATAACGGGTTCCCAACGAGTTTCTCAGTGTATAATCACTGTTTTACCAGATAGCCTGATGAGAAACGCATTGCTATTGTTACTCTTTTTATAAATTGTATCCACTTTTTACCTCTGATGCGTTTGAACACCCGTTATTCCTGTGTGGAGTTTCCTGTGCTTTGTTGCCTTCCTATTAAGAACTTGACATTCTGGATCCTTTGGAGGCCTGTGTTCAGCACTTGCGATGTGAGGTGTCCCTTAACACGTGTCCAATAAAGAGTTTAAGGAGTTCCTAAGTAACGAAAAGAGCTAAGGCTTTCAAGCTAGAGAGGTTTAAAGCTTAGAGTGACCGTAAATCTGAAAAATCCAGCAGATTTTTTGTTTTTTTTTTGTTTAAACTGCATTAAAAACATACAGTTTTGTTGTGAGACCTGTTAGACGGTTTGCTTACTGTTTAGTGCACTTTGCATTCTGCCTACGACACAATAGTTTGAGCAATCTGATTGGCCATTGAGAAAAATGCGGTGAGGAGATGCTGGCATGGAAGGGTATAAATGTTCATCAAGCTGTTTGAAAAACTAATGCAGAGGAATATTTTAGCAAACATAGCATGTAATCTGATGAACTTATAAAAAGGAGAAAATATGATTATGCAAAAATAAATTTGGATTTTGTTTATGACCAGGTTTGAAGATGAGATTTGTTCTTTCAGGCCCTAAGTGACCGATTTAGTGGTGAGATCCCTGATGACCAGATGACACACAGCTGCTTTTTTCCAGATGAATATTTCACGTGTTCAGCTATTTGTCTTAGCTGTGGGTATGTTCTTATTACTCTTCCTTCCTTACTTTTTTTTATGGTGTTCTTGTTTCAAAAAAGATTAACACCTAGTTATTAGGAAAGGACTTTTTATCTTCACAATATGATATTATGCTTTTTGAAGCGTTCAACTATAATCTCTACATGGACAAAGTCATTTGGAAGAAAAATCTTGAAATATTTATGGAGGCCAGAAAATAATAATCAGGTGTCTCCTTTAACTTGTTACTGCCCTTTTCATGGTTTTACACCATACTATACATCTGCATGTACTGAATATGTACTTGCAACTATGTAAAGTAGAAAATATGTATGCCCTTTATTACAGTCGTAAAATACAAGTTCATGCAGTGGCGTATTTGGGTTTTTTGTTGCCTTAGGCATTTCAACTTCTGCTACCCTTACCCAACCCTTAAAGGAACATGAAACCCAATTTTTTTCTTTAATGATTTAGAAAGAGCATACAATTATAAACATCTTTGTAATTTACTTCTATTATCTATTTTGCTTCATTCTCTTGATATTCTTTGCTGAAAAGCATATCTAGATATGCTTAGTAGCTGCTGATTGGTAGCTGCACACAGATGCCTCCTGTGATTGGTTAACTGTGTGCATTGCTATTTCTTCATTAAAGTATATCTAAAGAATAAAGCAAATTAGGTAATAGAAGTAAATTGGAATGTTGTTTAAAATTATATTATCTACCTTAATCATGAAAGAAAATGTTTGGGTATAGGGTCCCTTTAAGGCCTTTTTTGACCATATGTTGTTGTTTTTTTGGCAGGGGTAATGTGAATTTTTTTTTCTTCATGGAATTTCCAAAACACTTGCTTTACACACATATCCATTGCTGCAATATATATAAACCCCTACATATTTCTTTATACAATGCTTCCCCAAAAATTAATATGAAGTGCTGAAAGCCAATAGAACTAAAGGCAATAGCTAGCTAAATAAATGAAAGGTTCAGAGTTACCTCTAACAAGTAAGCTCCATGGGCAGTCTCTTATTATAACCCCATAGAATGTAAGCTCCTTTGGCAAAATGTCTCCTTATATACCTGTATAATACTTCTAAAATAACTGTAAGCTTTTTACAAATATAGCCACAAAAAGTGCTGCCCCCTCTCCAATCTGCTGCCCTAGGCAAGTGCCTTGTTTGCCTAGGCCAAAATACGCCCTAACAAATTGGATTTATTTGCACAAAGTTCCAATGTAGTTCCACTGTAATTAATAAAGCCAACAATGTGACTTTATTTTGAATCTGACATTTGTTGGGTGGGAAGGGAAGTAAAATGTACACTTAGCAAGATTTTGTTTTGACAGAAATAGTTATTAGGTGTGCAGATGATGGATGGGTTGAGTTTTAAATCACATTAGTGGTGTTACATAGTTTTCAGTTGTCTGTCTTGCTTTAACTTCAGCCAATCAGTTCTGCAAAGGTTGTTTAACCACTGTTTCACCTTGATGCGCTTATGTTCTCTAGCGCAGGATGTAGGAACAGCATGAATCACTCAAAAGAAGGTCTTCCTCATGAAGCCATGAGCCGATGCAGATACTCCCACCAATACGATAATAGAGTATTTACATGCAAGGTGAGAAAGAGTTGAGGAACAGAATTTTTGTTTTGCTTTTATAACATTTATTCATGGAGTGCTATGTGCTGTTAATGAATCTGATATCAACAGTTAACTTCTAAATACAGGTGGTTTGCTACTGTCAAGCAGTAGTACATTTGTGGTAACTGGCATAACATTTCTTACTCTGCAAAAAAAAAACCATATTAGAAATATTACAAAATGTATTTTCCAGGGCTTTATCTTGCAAGAAACAAAATTTAGTCTTACAAATCTTGTGCTTTCTCTTAACTGAATAAACAGATTAAAATTCCTTTATTAGACTACTGAGAAATGTGGCTTTTATTCATTTTGATGAGTCAGATAGTCTAAACCATGGAATTGTTTGTCTTGAATTTGGAAGAAGCTTTTCCATTTTAAAACTGGCTTTTGGCAAAGAATATTTAAAATTACACTTGTAACTTTACTAATGAGAACCTTGTATACTGAGGTTAAGTAAATGCCACTTTGTCCCTAAATAACCCTTGATTTCTACGATTGGAGTTAACTGTGTTTTATTTTAGTATATAAAATGAAGCCTCTGTAAATAACTTGTCTGTAATTTTCAGGCCTGCTATGAAAGTGGGAAGGAGATAAATGTGGTGCCAAAAACTTCAGCTTCCACCGACTCTCCCTGGCTTGGCCTTGCCAAATACGCCTGGTCTGGGTAGGCATTTTGCTTCCTCAATTTCAGAATTCTCACAGAGTTCATATTGTAGTACTGGGCGTTTTACGTTTTTATTAGCCTCCTAAATTCCTATTTCATTTCTGCTTCCCAGATACGTTATTGAATGTCCTACTTGTGGAGTGGTCTACCGTAGTCGCCAATACTGGTTTGGGAACCAGGATCCAGTGGACACCGTCGTGAGGACAGAGATCCAGCATGTCTGGCCAGGAGTAAGCTATGTCGCATATACTGGGTCATAAACATACATTAGTTGGTATAGGCTCACTGGTTAATGGTGAGTTTGATGCCCTATATTTCACTGTTGTGCTCTACATAATCTAATGGAGTAGCACAAATGACGGATGGAAGAAATAACTTAAGAGAAATTGTAATTCACTCTTAGAGTTATAAAAATCTGTACAGCAGATCAGGTATTAAAGAGATCTAAAAATATTTATTTTTAACATTTGCTCTGTAATTTTCATTCTGTTAAGGCAGATGGGTTTGTAAAGGACAACAACAATGCTGCCCAGCGACTTCTAGATGGCGTTAATTTTATGGCGCAGTCTGTGACAGAGCTGAGTATTGGCCCCACTAAAGCAGTGACTTCCTGGCTGACTGATCAAATTGCCCCTGCATACTGGAAACCCAATTCCCAAATACTGGTACGTAAAAAAAGTTAAATCACGTGAGCATACTTTTCTTTTGTAAGATGAGTCTATAAGAGCTTAAATCCCTCCCCTCCCCACTCAGTTTTTTTTTTCTTGGTCTCCCAGGATTAATGTTGAAGATGGAGGTGGATCTCAGACCTACAGTGGGTATTGAAAAGAATCACCCCTCTTGAAAATAATCACATTTTGCTGCTTTGCAGCCTGAACAAAAAGACAGACACAGTTTCTGTTTATCCAGTTGTAATTACTCAATTGTGCAAAACATCCAAGTGAAAGATATAACACCAACATGTCAGAATCACTGAGTTGGAAAAAGGCTCACCCCTTGTGTCAGTATTTTGTTGAACCACCTTTTGCTTTTAATTGCAGCCTTTTAGTCTGTTGGGATATGTCTCTACTAACTTTGCACATCTAGACACTGCAATATTTGCCCACTCTTCTTTGCAGAACTGCATCAGTTCCGTTACATTTGATGGTAACCGTTTGTGGACTGCATTCTTCAAGTCATGCCACAGATATTTAATGGGGTTTAAGTCTGGGCTCTGACTAGGCCATGCAAGGACCTTCAACTACTGTGTGGTCATTTTTGCTATGTGCTTTTGGTCATTGTCATGTTGGAAGGTAAACCTTCTTCCCATTGACAACTTCCTGACAGAGGGTAGGAGATTTTCCTCAAGAATTTGACGGTATTTTGCCCCATCCATTATTCCCTCTATCCTGACAAGTGCTCCAGTGCCTGCTGCAGAGAAACACCCCCATAACAGGATATTACCACCTCCATGCTTTACTGTAGGTATAGTGTTATTTGGATGGTGAGCTTTATTGAATTTCCTCCAGACATATCGTTTGTTGTTGAGGCCAAATGATTCAAGTTTAGTCTCATCTGACCAGAACACCTTTTTCTATGTGGCCTCAGAATCTCCTAGGTGTGTTATGGCAAAGCTCAGTCATGACTGCATGTGGCCTTTCTTGAGGAGTGGCTTTTTTCTTGCAACCCTCCCATACAAGCCACATTTGTGGACAATTTGTGATATTATTGACACATGCACACAATGACCACTCTTAAATTCCTGCAACTGCTTCAGAGTTGCTGTGGGCCTCTTGGTAGCCTCTCTGACCAGTTTGCTCCTGGCTTTTTCATCCAGTTTGGATTGAGGTCCTGATCCAGAGAGGGTCTGTGTTGTACCAAATACCTTCCACTGCTTAATAATCGATTTCACTGTGATTCTAGGCATTGATAAAGCCTTTGATATTTTCTTGTATCCATCTCCTGACTTGTGCCTGTCCACAACATTATCTCAGTAATCTTTTGACAGTGTCTTGCCACCCATAGTTGACTGTTTGCTTCAGTTGCACTACCAGGGGCTGAGATGCTCTAGGAAAGCTTTTCATGCTGAGCTAATTAATATGCCCACAGCTGATCACAGTTGAAGAAGGTCACATGGCTTTGTGTGTGCCGTTGAGAAGGTGATTTGCTACACCTGGTTGAGTTTGCAAGTAATTTTAGGAGGGGGTGATCCTTTTTTCAACTCAGTGATTCTGTTTTTGAATTGTCTTTATTTTTGCCTGACATGTTAGTGTTATCTTTCACTTGGATGTTATAAGTTGCACTGAGTAATTACAACTGAATAAACAAAAACTGTGTCTGTCTTTGTCAGGCTGCAAAGCAACAAAATTTTAATATTTTCAAGGGGGGGGGGGGGTTATTCTTTTCAATACCCACTGTATTTGAGACCCAGCACTCCATATCTATTTTCAATCCAGTGAAGATTCCATAGGAAATTGTTCGATGGTCTGGATGAAACAGGGGTATAGGATTACCATTGTTATGTACGCAGTGTTACCCACATGGCTTTTTTTCAGCTATAACTGCCCTCAGGAGTCGCAGGGACTTGTCCCTTGTACTTCTCCTGAGGGAATACAGGTATATATTAGCTCCTTGGGGGTATTAGTTTATTCCTGCAGGTGTCTGGAGACTTATACACACACTTAAGACTCTCAGCACACTTAAGACTCTCAGTAGCCCTTCAATTTTAACTTAAGTAACCGTAAGCTGTCTCTGGCAGTTAGTGGTTTGCTTTCTGCATGAGTGGTTGGTGTGGGGGACCAGGGGGTCCATGTGGAGAGTGTTCTTTACTTTTTTTATGTATATTGCTGGGGTTTTTTTCTTACTATTTTTAATTTCTGTGTGTGAGGAACGTCGTTATGGTGGTAAGCTCTGCCCCCTCTGGTGCCCTTTTCCTCCACTACTACAAGTTGTTTGCAAGTAGTTTCTTTGTCAGGAAGTACCAGCTGCTTTTCTGAGGGAAGTGTCCTCATTCCTTGCCATTTTAATCATTTAAGAGTGTGGTGAGTACTCTCTCAAGAGCTGCTGAGGGGTGTAATAGGTTTTATTGTGTACATTTCTTTCTTACATATCATATTTAAAATGTCTAATGATTTTATTTGTGATGCTATCATGGATATTATCAAAATTGACATCCAAGAATATATCTATTGCTATTCTGTTAAGTAGGGGTCTTATGACTGAAAACTTGGTTAGCTGATATGGTCTCTTAAACAGATTAATGACCTTCTCTTTCCAAATTAGATTCCATTATTGAGAAAAGAAGCCTTTCTCCCTCAGAATAAGAAATCTAAAGGGACAAACTGACAAGGGAACAGTTTTTGTTCCTCCATTGATCAGAAATCTTCTCCCTCTCAGAAGCCTGAGTCCTCCAAGCCCTCCTGGAAACCCGGTTCATGGTCTAAGAAGAAAAAGACCAAGAAGTCCAACTTCAATAGTAAAATCAGCATGAAGGCATGGCCCCTATTCTAGATTCACATCTGTTAGGGGGCTGATTTAGTCTTTTTCACAAGGCCTGGTTCCATTGTGTTCAAGATTCTTGGGTCTTAAACATCATCTTCCAAGATTATCAAATAGTATTTTGTTCCAGGCCTTCATGGGAACGATTTCATTTGTCTCATGTCCCAAAGAACCCCCAGAAGGCGACAGCCTTCTTATAATGTGTTCAGGACCTAGAAGACATGAGTGATTGTTCCTGTTCTGATATCTCAGCAGGGACAGGGATTTCTTTCATGTAATTAGCAAGAGTCCATTAGCTAGTGACATATGGGATATACATTCCTACCAGGAGGGGCAAAGTTTCCCAAACCTTAAAATGCCTATAAATACACCCCTCACCACACCCACAAATCAGTTTTACAAACTTTGCCTCCTATGGAGGTGGTGAAGTAAGTTTGTGCTAGATTCTACGTTGATATGCGCTCCGCAACAGGTTGGAGCCCGGTTTTCCTCTCAGCGTGCAGTGAATGTCAGAGGGATGTGAGGAGAGTATTGCCTATTTGAATGCAATGATCTCCTTCTACGGGGTCTATTTCATAGGTTCTCTGTTATCGGTCGTAGAGATTCATCTCTTACCTCCCTTTTCAGATCGACGATATACTCTTATATATATATATATATATATATATATATATATATATATATATATATATATATATATATATATATATATATATATATATATATATATATATATATATATATATATATATATACCATTACCTCTGCTGATTTTCGTTTCAGTACTGGTTTGGCTTTCTACAGCATGTAGACGAGTGTCCTGGGGTAAGTAAGTCTTATTTTCTGTGACACTCTAAGCTATGGTTGGGCGCTTTTTTTATAAAGTTCTAAATATATGTATTCAAACATTTATTTGCCTTGACTCAGGATGTTCAACATTCCTTATTTTCAGACAGTCAGTTTCATATTTGGGATAATGCATTTTGAATCAATCATTTTTTCTTACCTTAAAAAATTTGACTTTTTCCCTGTGGGCTGTTAGGCTCGCGGGGGCTGAAAATGCTTCATTTTATTGCGTCATTCTTGGCGCAGACTTTTTTGGCGCAAAAAATCTTTTCTGGATGTGGCGTCATTTTTGGCGCCAAAAGCATTTAGGCGCCAAATAATGTGGGCGTCTTATTTGGCGCTAAAAAAAATATGGGCGTCGCTTTTGTCTCCACATTATTTAAGTCTCATTTTTCATTGCTTCTGGTTGCTAGAAGCTTGTTCTTTGGCATTTTTTCCCATTCCTGAAACTGTCATTTAAGGAATTTGATCAATTTTGCTTTATATGTTGTTTTTTCTCTTACATATTGCAAGATGTCTCATGTTGCATCTGAGTCAGAAGATACTTCAGGAAAATCGCTGCCTGGTGCTGGAACTACCAAAGCTAAGTGTATCTGCTGTAAACTTTTGGTAGCTGTTCCTCCAGCTGTTGTTTGTATTAAATGTCATGACAAACTTGTTAATGCAGAAAATATTTCCTTTAGTAAAATACCATTACCTGTTGCAGTTCCATCAACATCTAATGTTCAGAGTGTTCCTGATAACATAAGAGATTTTGTTTCTGAATCTATTAAGAAGGCTATGTCTGTTATTCCTCCTTCTAGTAAACATAAAAAGTCTTTTAAAACTTCTCTTTATCCAGATTAATTTTTAAATGAACATCATCATTCTGATTCTAATGATTCTTCTGGTTCAGAGGATTCTGTTTCAGAGGTTGATGCTGATAAATCTTCATATTTATTTAAAATTGAATTTATTCGTTCTTTACTTAAAGAAGTCCTAATTGCATTAGAAATTGAGGATTCTGGTCCTCTTGATACTAAATCTAAACGTTTAGACAAGGTCTTTAAATCTCCTGTAGTTATTCCAGAAGTTTTTCCTGTCCCTGGTGCTATTTCTGAAGTAATTTCCAGGGAATGGAATAATTTGGGTAATTCATTTACTCCTTCTAAACGTTTTAAGCAATTATATCCTGTGCCGTCTGACAGATTAGAGTTTTGGGACAAAATCCCTAAAGTTGATGGGGCTATCTCTACCCTTGCTAAACGTACTACTATTCCTACGGCAGATGGTACTTCCTTTAAGGGTCCTTTAGATAGGAAAATTGAATCCTTTCTAAGAAAATCTTATTTGTGTTCAGGTAATCTTCTTAGACCTGCTATATCTTTGGCGGATGTTGCTGCAGCTTCAACTTTTTGGTTGGAAACTTTAGCAACTAACAGATCATGATTCTCATAACATTATTATTCTTCTTCAACATGCTAATAATTTTATCTGTGATGCCATTTTTGATATTATCAGAGTTGATGTCAGGTTTATGTCTCTATCTATTTTAGCTAGAAGAGCTTTATGGCTTAAAACTTGGAATGCTGATATGTCCTCTAAATCGACTCTACTTTCCCTTTCTTTCCAGGGTAATAAATTATTTGGTTCTCAGTTGGATTCTATTATCTCAACTGTTACTGGTGGGAAAGGAACTTTTTTACCACAGGATAAAAAATCTAAGGGTAAAAACAGGGCTAATAATCGTTTTCGTTCCTTTCGTTTCAACAAAGAACAAAAGCCTGATCCTTCATCCTCAGGAGCAGTTTCAGTTTGGAAACCATCTCCAGTCTGGAATAAATCCAAGCCGTCTAGAAAAGCAAAGCCAGCTTCTAAGTCCACATGAAGGTGCGGCCCTCATTCCAGCTCAGCTGGTAGGGGGCAGATTACGTTTTTTCAAAGAAATTTGGATCAATTCTGTTCACAATCTTTGGATTCAGAACATTATTTCAGAAGGGTACAGAATTGGTTTCAAGATAAGACCTCCTGCAAAGAGATTCTTTCTTTCCCGTGTCCCAGTAAACCCAGCGAAAGCTCAAGCATTTCTGAAATGTGTTTCAGATCTAGAGTTGGCTGGAGTAATTATGCCAGTTCCAGTTCTGGAACAGGGGCTGGGGTTTTATTCGAATCTCTTCATTGTATCAAAGAAGGAGAATTCCTTCAGACCAGTTCTGGATCTAAAAATATTGAATCGTTATGTAAGGATACCAACATTCAAAATGGTAACTGTAAGGACTATCCTGCCTTTTGTTCAGCAAGGGCATTATATGTCTACAATAGATTTACAGGATGCATATCTGCATATTCCGATTCATCCAGCTCACTATCAGTTTCTGAGATTCTCTTTCCTAGACAAGCATTACCAGTTTGTGGCTCTGCCGTTTGGCTTAGCAACAGCTCCAAGAATTTTTACAAAGGTTCTCGGTGCCCTTCTATCTGTAATCAGAGAACAGGGTATTGTGGTATTTCCTTATTTGGACGATATCTTGGTACTTGCTCAGTCTTCACATTTAGCAGAATTTCGTACGAATCGACTTTTGTTGTTTCTTCAAAATCATGGTTGGAGGATCAAGTCACTAAAAAGTTAATTGATTCCTCAGACAAGGGTAACCTTTTTGGGTTTCCAGATAGATTCAGTGTCCATGACTCTGTCTTTGACAGACAAGAGACGTCTAAAATTGATTTCAGCTTGTCGAAACCTTCAGTCACAATCATTCCCTTCGGTAGCCTTATGCATGGAAATTCTAGGTCTTATGACTGCTGCATCGGACGCGATCCCCTTTGCTCGTTTTCACATGCGACCTCTTCAGCTCTGTATGCTGAACCAATGGTGCAGGGATTACACAAAGATATCTCAATTAATATCTTTAAAACCGATTGTGACGTGGTGGACAGATCACCATCGTTTAGTTCAGGGGGCTTCTTTTGTTCTTCCGACCTGGACTGTAATTTCAACAGATGCAAGTCTTACAGGTTGGGGAGCTGTGTGGGGGTCTCTGACAGCACAAGGGGTTTGGGAATCTCAGGAGGTGAGATTACCGATCAATATTTTGGAACTCCGTGCAATTTTCAGAGCTCTTCAGTCTTGGCCTCTTCTGAAGAGAGAATCGTTCATTTGTTTTCAGACAGACAATGTCACAACTGTGGCATACATCAATCATCAAGGAGGGACTCACAGTCCTCTGGCTATGAAAGAAGTATCTCGAATTCTGGTTTGGGCGGAATCCAGCTCCTGTCTAATCTCTGCGGTTCATATTCCAGGAATAGACAATTGGGAAGCGGATTATCTCAGTCGCCAAACGTTGCATCCGGGCGAATGGTCTCTTCACCCAGAGGTATTTCTTCAGATTGTTCAAATGTGGGAACTTCCAGAAATAGATCTGATGGCTTCTCATCTAAACAAGAAACTTCCCAGGTATCTGTCCAGATCCCGGGATCCTCAGGCGGAGGCAGTGGATGCATTATCACTTGGAAGTATCATCCTGCCTATATCTTTCCGCCTCTGGTTCTTCTTCCAAGAGTAATCTCCAAGATTCTGAAGGAATGCTCGTTTGTTCTGCTGGTAGCTCCAGCATGGCCTCACAGGTTTTGGTATGCGGATCTTGTCCGGATGGCCTCTTGCCAACCGTGGACTCTTCCGTTAAGACCAGACCTTCTGTCGCAAGGTCCTTTTTTCCATCAGGATCTCAAATCCTTAAATTTAAAGGTATGGAGATTGAACGCTTGATTCTTGGTCAAAGAGGTTTCTCTGACTCTGTGATTAATACTATGTTACAGGCTCGTAAATCTGTATCTAGAGAGATATATTATAGAGTCTGGAAGACTTATATTTCTTGGTGTCTTTCTCATCATTTTTCCTGGCATTCTTTTAGAATTCCGAGAATTTTACAGTTTCTTCAGGATGGTTTAGATAAAGGTTTGTCCGCAAGTTCCTTGAAAGGTCAAATCTCTGCTCTTTCTGTTCTTTTTCACAGAAAGATTGCCAATCTTCCTGATATTCATTGTTTTGTACAAGCCTTGGTTCGTATAAAACCTGTCATTAAGTCAATTTCTCCTCCTTGGAGTTTGAATTTGGTTCTGGGGGCTCTTCAAGCTCCTCCGTTTGAACCTATGCATTCATTGGACATTAAATTACTTTCTTGGAAAGTTTTGTTCCTTTTGGCCATCTCTTCTGCCAGAAGAGTCTCTGAATTGTCTGCTCTTTCTTGTGAGTCTCCTTTTCTGATTTTTCATCAGGATAAGGCAGTGTTGCGAACTTCTTTTGAATTTTTACCTAAGGTTGTGAATTCCAACAACATTAGTAGAGAAATTGTAGTTCCTTCATTATGCCCTAATCCTAAGAATTCTAAGGAGAAATCATTGCATTCTTTGGATGTTGTTAGAGCTTTGAAATATTATGTTGAAGCTACTAAGTCTTTCCGAAAGACTTCTAGTCTATTTGTCATCTTTTCCGGTTCTAGAAAAGGCCAGAAAGCTTCTGCCATTTCTTTGGCATCTTGGTTGAAATCTTTAATTCATCATGCCTATGTTGAGTCGGGTAAAACTCCGCCTCAGAGGATTACAGCTCATTCTACTAGGTCAGTTTCTACTTCCTGGGCGTTTAGGAATGAAGCTTCGGTTGATCAGATTTGCAAAGCAGCAACTTGGTCTTCTTTGCATACTTTTACTAAATTCTACCATTTTGATGTGTTTTCTTCTTCTGAAGCAGTTTTTGGTAGAAAAGTACTTCAGGCAGCTGTTTCAGTTTGAATCTTCTGCTTATGTTTTCATTTAAACTTTATTTTGGGTGTGGATTATTTTCAGCAGGAATTGGCTGTCTTTATTTTATCCCTCCCTCTCTAGTGACTCTTGCGTGGAAAGATCCACATCTTGGGTAGTCATTATCCCATACGTCACTAGCTCATGGACTCTTGCTAATTACATGAAAGAAAACATAATTTATGTAAGAACTTACCTGATAAATTCATTTCTTTCATATTAGCAAGAGACCATGAGGCCCACCCTTTTTTGTGGTGGTTATGATTTTTTTGTATAAAGCAAAATTATTCCAATTCCTTATTTTTTATGCTTTCGCACTTTTTTCTTATCACCCCACTTCTTGGCTATTCGTTAAACTGATTTGTGGGTGTGGTGAGGGGTGTATTTATAGGCATTTTAAGGTTTGGGAAACTTTGCCCCTCCTGGTAGGAATGTATATCCCATACGTCACTAGCTCATGGACTCTTGCTAATATGAAAGAAATGAATTTATCAGGTAAGTTCTTACATAAATTATGTTTTTCCTCCAACATTTTCATTGTTCCCAAGAAAGAAAAATCTTTCAGACCCATCTTGGATTTAAAGAAATCCAAGATGTTTGTGTTATAAAAAAGAAAAAGGGTGCCTCCTAGTGTAGCCAATAGTTAGAAAAGTAAGGTGCAATTTCAAGAAATATACTCACAATATGAGAAGGCAAAGATAATGCCTAGGAAAGCAGTCTGACAACTTTTCCGTGTCCCAGCAAACTGTGCACAAAATGGGCAGCTCCTTCTAGAATCGATTCAGGGATCTATAAAAAGGAGAAAAGAAGGGCGACTCCTAGTGCAGATCAATATGGTATTCTTAACCCCATATGGGTAACCCCAGGTATAAGGGTACTCACAATTAGCAGTGCACCCAGTGGTGCAGATGACACGGACTGGACTATTTTAGTGGCCCAGTGCACTTAACCATTAGGCTCCCAGGAAAATGATCTCCAAAAATCCTTTGTAGGCTACTGTATAAAAGAGACTCAAAAGTTCTTGGATAGATAAAGATACTTTATGAGATAAAAATATGCAATGCAGTAAAATGTTTAAAACAAACAGTATTGTACGCTACGTGTTTCTTGCCGTCTACCGCGCCGTTTCCTCAGGCTCATAATACTGGACGCACTCTGAGTCTCCTATATACCCACCCGTTCCCAATCATTAGCTGGATACCTCCCTCTTACACAGGTGGCCGATTGTGAGCCCTGTCACTAACCAAACATACATATACGTACTTGTGATGTTTTTTAGACACAATATAACCCATGCGATATAAACGCATAAAAAAACAATGTGTGCCAAATGCAAACGATTATATTAATAGTCATAATAATGACATTTGTGAGATGACGATAAATAGAATCCCAATTGATGTTGTACATTTTACCATTAGGTGAACCGGCATAGACAGATGTTGGATGCAATTATCTGCCAAAGCTATATAAACACAATGTTTACAATATTATGGCGATTTATAACCCAAATGATAATTAAAATTCTACAAGTATTTGGCTGCACCAATCGTATGCAAGTTATGTGTGATGTATGTTCGACGAGCCGACTTGGGCAGGTAATAGTCTCTAAAACGGTATCAGATATATTAACATGGCCCAATAATATATCACTGACGTAGAATATACGTCTTGAAGCGATCGTATATGGTGAGGGTGTATAGATTGAGCCAATCGTATCTTACTAGCATAAGGCATGTATCTCGAAACAGATATGGTCGGCAAGCCCACTCTGGCGGATGATGATCTCTATAGCGATGCTGGGTGTAATAATATGGACCAATTATATCTCTCTGACGTCAGATATACGTCAAGAAACAGTCTTCTATGTGTGTGTGTGGGGGGGTGATTAATAGAGCCAATCGTGTCTAACTAACGTGAGACTAGTGTCCCGATATAGATATCTAGTAAATGAATACTAGCGGTGTGAGTCTGATCTCTCAGGAACTATGTTTAATGAAACTATATGTGAACATATATAAAATAGAATTGGGACAAGAAATTATGAAAAAGTTATGAAAAAAGAACTAATATTCATTCCTGACTGGACTATAAAAGCAATAAATGCATAAAAGAATACAAATAGTAATAATAGTATTAATGAGTAATGTGTAATAAACATATGGGGCGAGATCCTATATATATTGTAGTTTGCTGCGCAAGCGAGGGAACCCCCGCCGCCCGTAGTTTCAGCTCGCAACTCGAGCTATCCAATATACCCTGCCGGCAATTGCTAAAGTGCCATAAGTCGGATAAACCAGCGATGTCCAGAAATCTGCGTAAGTACAAATTTCTGGAGTCGTCGGTGACTCACGGCACTTTAGAAACTGCCGGCGCCTACAAAACCAGACTAAGTTATTAAATCTCCCGTACTGTCTAACACGCCTCCCAAACATAGCCCGACACGTATACCCCTCTATCCGCTATCCCCCCTCACTCTCCTAATAATAAATATATTAACCCCTAAACCGCCACTCCCGGACCCCGCCGCACCTAATAAAGTTATTAACCCCTAAACCGCCGCTCCTGGACCCCGCCGCCACCTACATTAACTACCCCCTAATGTGAGCCCCTTACACCGCCGCCACCTACATTACCTACTCCCTAATGTGAGCTCCTACCCCGCTGCCAGCTATATTAAAATTATTAACCCCTAATCTAATCCCCCTATACCGCCACCAGCTATATTAAAATTATTAACCCCTCATCTAATCCCCCTATACCGCCGCCACCTATATTAAATTAATTAACCCCTAAAATAATAAAATATCTCTACCACTAAACCTAAGTCTAACCCTACAAATAGCCCTGAAAAGGGCTTTTTGCGTGGCATTACCCCAAAGTAAACCGCTCTATTGCCAGCCCTTAAAAGGGCTTTTTGCGGGGCATTGACACAAAGTAATCAGCTCTTTTGCCTCTAATCTAAATCCCCCTACACCGCCGCCACCTATAATAAATGTATTACCCCCAATCTAATCCCCCTACACCGCTGCCACCTATAATAAATGTATTACCCCCTATATTAACTATATTAACCCTAATTATATTAATTTTTAATTTAGAATAGGGTAGGGCATTTTTTTATTTTGGGGGGCTTTATTATTTTATTAGGGGGCTTAGAATAGGTGTAATTAGCTTAAAATTCTTGTAATCTTTTTTTTATTTTTTGTAATTTAGTTTAGTGTATTTAATTGTATTTTAGTTTAGATATTTGTAGTTTATTTAATTTATTGATAGTGTAGGTGTATTTGTAACTTAGGTTAGGATTTATTTTACAGGTAAATTGGTAATTATTTTAACAAGGTAGCTATTAAATAGTTATTAACTATTTAATAGCTATTGTACCTAGTTAAAATAAATACCAAGTTACCTGTAAAAGAAATATAAACCCTAAAA
Organism: Bombina bombina; assembly: GCF_027579735.1. Classification (NCBI taxonomy): domain Eukaryota; kingdom Metazoa; phylum Chordata; class Amphibia; order Anura; family Bombinatoridae; genus Bombina; species Bombina bombina. The sequence goes on along the minus strand of NC_069499.1, from coordinate 187,214,687 downwards.
TAGCTACAATGTAATTATTAATTATATTGTAGCTATCTTAGGGTTTATTTTATAGGTAAGTATTTATATTTAAATAGGAATATTTTAATTAATATTAATTAGATTTATTTTAATAAGAATTTAGTTAGGGGTGTTAGGGTTATTATACTTAATATATATATAATATAATTTAATGTAGGTGGCGGTGGGGTCCGGGAGCGGCGGTTTAGGGGTTAAATACTTTATTAGGGTTGCGGCGGGGGATCGCGGTTGACAGGTAGATAGACATTGCGCATGCGTTAGGTTTTATTTAGCAGCTAGTTTAGGGAGATACAGGGCTCCAATAGACAGCGTAAGGCTTACTACGCCTGCAATTTGTGGAGAGGTGAAGATGGAGTAGGATTTCTCCATTTTCGCCACGTAAGTCCTTACGCTGTATATTGGATACCAAACTGCGCTGGTTTGGTATACCTGTCTATGGGCCAAAAAACTACGGCCGAAGGCAGAAATATACGAGCGTAACTTCTATGTTACACCGTATATGTGATACCAAACCAGCGCAAAATTTGGCGTCGCCGGCTTTTGCGGGTGACGCTGCATATCGGATCAAGGCCATTAAGTGTTATTTTAGTGTGTGATACAAGTGGATATGTGAGCATAATAAGTCCACATGTTTAAGTGAGACATAATGCTATCACTTATGGGCATTATATCTGGAAAGAAACAATATCTAGAAGTGAAAATATATGATATATAGATTAATATTTGAATGGAGGATAAACCTAAATAAGGGTCTAAATAGACCAAAACAAAAAATAACTCCTGATGTATAAAAAAAAAAAAAGAATATGGGGGGGGAGGGGGTGTAATGAATGTGCATATGATGTTGAATATAATTGAGTGTAAGGACAATAATAGCTAATAAAAATAACCTAACAAATATTAGTACTATAGTGATACAATCTATCATTATATATAAAAAAATAGCTACTAGACAAAATAATTGCTAATATAGGACAGTGATGGAAAAAATATATTTATAAACAAACGTAAGTGCTGACTTACTGTTAGGTTATAGTGAACCCTAAATCACTATTGATCTATACGCATATAATAAGGTGACTGTAAAGAACATAGTGGAACAAAAAATGGAGGAAAATAGATACAAATATGATAAAGTAGAAAAGGTATTTATCACAAGTAAAATTAAATTAAAAGGCCCCAGTATCTATAGCTTCATTAAGGCCGTCAGAGAATAGGGATCCAAATTTATAGATCCAATATGTCTCACGCTGACGCAGCCTGGACATTCTATTTTGTGAATTATTAATAGGAATAGTTTCTAGAGGTGTGATATTCATTACACATTTTGTGGTGCCATGTACTTGGGTTTAGTGTCTAGAGGTACTATATTTATCTAAGCCTCTTTCAGTACATCTAAGATGTTCCGACCATCTTTATCATACCTTCCTACAGGTGCGGCCTATTTATTGTAGCCCGCAAAGACAAGATATACAATAAACTACATATGAAGAGTTACAGGTGATTTTTTTTTTTTTTGTGTGAACTGAAAAATTTCACCAGTACTGAATAATGTAATCAATGTAGACCCATTTGTTATATATTGGCACATGTGGTCCCAATATAGGTCACAATTTTTAATGTATTATGTTGATTATAGAGAGTTCCATAGGGGTTTTTTTTATAATTAAAACCACGTTTGCACATTACGACCTTACTGGGGACCAATTTTTCTTTCAAAGTCGGTGCCCTCCTGTGTTTCTTTTCCAAAATTTATTGGAATATGGGGTCCCTTAATAGTAAGTTCCAATGTTTTGAAAGAATTTCCTTTATTTCTCTATGACTATTATTATATCTTGTTATAAATGTTGTTTCATACTGTGAAAAACATAGCCTCTCTATTAAGAGACCGTGCTCTCGAAAACCCTGATTCAATAATTGCATCTGGATAATGTTTTTCCTTAAATCTGTTTTTCAGAATAAGGCTCTGTGTGTCATATGTTTCCAAATCTGTACAGTTTCTACGTATCAGTCTAAACTGACTATAAGGAATATTTAACTTCCAACTAGAATGATTACTATAGAAATCTAGGAAGTTTGTTGCTGTCCATCGACTTAAAAAAGGTGCATGATCTTATACAATTATTTTCGTCCCACATTAGGGATACATCTAAGAAGTCAATTTTATATTTTTGCACATTCCATGTGAATTGGATACCTATATCATTTTTATTGATAGCTTCTTTAAAGGATTCAAGGGATTCTAGAGGGCCCTTCCATATAAATAACAAATCATCAATATAACGGCCATAGTAGACCAGAGTTGTCACCCATTTTGGATTGTAAATGCACCTGTCTTCAAATACACCAATAAACAGGTTCGCAAAACTGGATGTAAATCTGGTCCCCATGGCCGTCCCCTTGATTTGGATGTAAAATTCATCCAGAAATTTAAAATAATTGTGTCAATATAAAACTAATCAATTTTAGCAGATAATTTTTTTTGTGTGTCTGACCTATAAGGATCTTCACTTAAATATTTATCTATTGACTGAAGGCCTATACTATGTGTGTAATATTTGGGTATAGTGCACTAACATCACAGGACACCCAAAGTAAATTTTCATCCTTTTCAATGTTAGAAAGCTTAAAAAGAAGGTCTGTGGTATCTTTTTAATATAAGATTGCAATTGTATAACATACCTCTGCAGAAAAAAATCTATGTAAGCAGACAAATTGTCGGTCATACTATTCATGCCGGCAATGATAGGTCTGCCAGGAGGGTTAGACACATCTTTGTGTATCTTAGGTAGATGGTGGTAGTATGGGATGTTTGGATTTCTAGGGGTAAGATAACTTTTCTCCTTATTATTGATAATCCCATTGTTGTAACCCAAAGAGATGAGAGTAATAAGCTCCTTCATAAATAAATCGGTTGCATCTTTATCCAGTTTTTTTATAATATTCTTTGTCTAATAATATTCTTTGGGCTTCAGCAATATAGTCATTATAATTTTGAATCACAATTCCTCCGCCTTTGTCGGCTTGGCTGATTATGATACTGTTATCACATGCTAAACTGTCAAGGGCCATCTTTTAATTCGGCCAAATATTTCCCTGCTTTATATTGGTTTTAGGAAGCTTCTCAAAATCTTCCATCACCAGACTTTGAAATAAGTCTAGATAAGCTACATCCTCTTTTTTTGGGATTGAAATTTGAAGGTAGTGCTAGATTGGTGTGAATAGACCCTTCAAATAATTCCTCAGACCCCATATTCTCTGTTAAGAGAGGGATTCCATTGATTCTTTGTGTTTTTAATTTTTTATTGGCTAAGTATCACTGTAGGGACAATTTTCTAGTAAATTTGTTCAAATCGACAAATAATTAAAAAAAATTTGTGTGGATTAAAGGGACAAAAACTAAGCTCCTTACCTAAGATCCTAATTTCGTCATTGCTTAAAGTCTTATCAGATAGATTAAATATACCTGTACTTAGTTGTTGTAGCTTCTTTTTCTAGGTGGCAATTCTCCTTCCCCGTTTGTGTGTGTGTGCGTTTGTTTCTGCCTGGTTGTTGGTACGGGGTATTTTGACCCTTTTCCTCCATAGTGGGGCTAAGGGTATATGTTCCTCTAAAAAAGAAGTTATGGGGCATTGGAGAACCTTGTGTTTGTGGGGCCTCCCTATTTTTGTTGGTGTAATCCCTAGAAGGTTTAGGGGAATTATTTGAGTGATCCCTAGAGTGATAAGAAGTCTGAGGATGTTCGTTTCTATGGTTATTATAAGTGGAGTTTTAGTATTGTTGAGGTTGTTCTCTATAAGCAGGGTATGATTTATTATTTTGCATGTGATTATGTTCATATAAAGGTGTATATCTATTGTTTTTAATAGTATTCCCTGTTGTTTAACTTCATTATGTTCTCTAAATTTATTGGTTAGACCATCTGTTCTATTTGGTCTATAAGTAGAATGGTTATTCTGATTTCTAGGGCCAACATGATTGTTCCTATTAAAGTTACCATCATTTCTATTTTTATTATAATTCACCTTTGTCCAAGGTTGTTCTTTAGGTTCATTTTTATCCACCTTGTACAGTTATATGAATAGACTAACCCTTTAGCATAATCCTCTTCATCCCTATCTTTCTTTTGATTTTTCCTTAGTATAATCTCATCCTGAAATTCGTCTGTAGCTTTAATTGTTCTATCATTAAGTGACTTGTATTCAGAATTATCCTTTATAACCCTCTAACATTTTCTGTGTGTTCTCTATTTTTTTAGCTATTTCATCTACTAGTTTTTCTCTATGGGTGATTAGAATATGAATCTATATATCACATATTTTCACTTCTAGATATTGTTTCTTTTCAGATATAATGTCCATAAGTGATAGCATTGTGTCTCACTTATACATGTGGACTTATTATGCTCACATATCCACTCATATCACACACTAAAATAACACTTCATATGTTTATTACACATTGCTCATTAATACTATTATTACTATTTGTATGTACGATCGCTTCAAGACGTATATTCTTATGTCCGTGATATATTATTGGGCCATGTTACTATATCTTATACCGTTTTAGAGACTATTACCTGCCCAAGTGGGCTCGTCGAACATACATCACACATGGTGCAGCCGAATACTTGTAGAATTTTAATTATCATTTGGGTTATAATCGCCATAATATTGTAAACATTGTGTTTATATAGCTTTGGCAGATAATTGCATCTTACATCTGTCTATGCCGGTTCACCTACTGGTAATATGTACAACATCAATTGGGATTCTATTTATCGTCATCTCACATATGTCGTTATTATGACTATAAATATAATCGTTTGCATTTGGCACACATTTTTTGTGTGTTTTATATCACATGGGTTATAATGTGTCTAAAAACATCACAAGTAATTTTATTACGTATATGTATGTTTTGTTAGTGACAGGGCTGTCAATCAGCCACCTGTGTAAGAGGGAGGTATCCAGCTAATGATTGGGAATGGGTGGGTATATAGGAGACTCAGAGTGCTTCCAGTATTATGAGCCTGAGGAAACGGCGCAGTAGACGCCGAGAAACGTGTAGCGTATAATACTGTTTGTATTAAACATTTTACTGCATTGCATTGTTTTATATTTTTATCTTATAAAGTATCTTTATCTATCCAAGCACTTTTGTTTTGTTTTTTATACGGTAGCCTACTAAGGATTATGTGCACCTTATGTGTGGGAGCCTAATGGTTATGTGCACCGGGCCACTATAGTAGTCCAGTCCATGTCATCTGTACCACTGGGTGCGCTGCTAATTGTGAGTACCCTTATACCTGGGGTTACCCATACGGGGTTAAGAATACCATATTGATCTGCACTACAAGATGTTTGAGTGCCCACTTTCAAGATGGAAACTATTTGCACAATGCAGGGCCAATTAAGGTGTATGCTAGATCACAAGGATTGCATACCTGCATATTACAATCCATAGAGATTGATTAGTTTTTGAGATTTCCTTAAACACTACCAGCTTGTGGTGCTTCCCTTTGGACTGGCCACAGCCCCCGCATTTTTTTTCCTTCTAACTCAAACGAACATCTTCTTAACAACTTGGATGCGGCTAGAACTTTACATTTTTTTTTTAATTTTTTTTAAAAATATTTTTGAGGTTTAATGTGTAAAATAACAGACAAATGATTTCACAAGTGTCAAAAGTATACCAAAGCAAAGAACATTCACATCAGATTATCACAATAAACAAACATATCTGTTTCATCACAGTTATGCAAAATATGTTAAAGAAAAAGTTCACATTTTCAACTTATTCTTTGATTCTGAAAGCAATAAACCTAGTAGCCAATTTTAGAAATAGCTTTCATGGCGTATGTTGAATATAATATAGAAATATCTCATATAGACTATCTATAGTCCAAGTATAGAAATAATAGCTTTTGAATAGTAGCTTTCATGACATATGTTGAATATAGTATAGATATATCTCAATTAGGCCATATATAATCTAATAATAGAAATAATAACTTTTGGATCATGTCATTTAAAAACTATGAGTATGATTAGGAACATAACTGAGACACCTAATGCATGAATAAAAGTATAACAATAAAGACAGGTAATTTCAAGAAGAACAGCAAAACAAGGCTCTGGTCACTTTTTAAGCGTAGGAGTACTATGGAAGGGGACAAGCAAAGATTAATTGGGCGAAAGAGCATGAAGCTTTTAACATCAGGAGATATAGTGGACTAATATTGGTTCATTGTGGCGTACTTAAATATATATTTGCAGCAACACCCTCAGGTGTAAGAGAAGTCTGTGTTTAATCTATCACATCCTAATAGGGAAATAAAAGCCAACTACGTGGAGTGATAACGTTAGTTATAACTTAAGGGCACTCATTAATTTAAATGCTACAAAAAAATTGGAGTTATGTTAAGAGTGGAACTAATAAATAGGTGAAATCCTAGCTGCGGACAAGATGGTTATATTACAGGCAGTTTTAAACAGAGGAAGTTCTATATCTAGATAAGCTTATGAATGGATACTAATGCCAAATACTACACAGCACCTAACTCTCAGCTGAAGCCAAGTTTTCACATACTTAGTTGTATAACAGTAAGACTATCTACAGCTTATGTAAATTGGGATAGCAACCGTTTGTCAGTGTAGGAGATGCTCTCATATCCATAGTAAAGCCCATCCCAAGCAGACCAAAATATAAGCAGTACTGACTGGGTCTGGATAAAGGCCCACTCCCAGTTGCTAGTCAGGTAGCTATGCTAGTGCCAGATTATGTCAGGGAATACAGTATCTAAATAAGCACACGAGTAGCATTACAGACTGATTCATTCCAAAAGAAATGCATAAAACATAGGGGATACAGTACATTTTAGAATATAAGCGTTAGTGTATAATTAGTACTTTGTGTGCTTTTAATTATCAATTGTTAAAGAAAAGCAAAAGCGTTTGCTGTATTGTGCTTAAACATTAACCCGTCAGAGCCACAACGCATAAGTACTGATCAATAGTCCCAATTTAACACAGCTCTAATGTCCAAGCTACCACAGGGGCACATCACTGTGTCCAAGGGCCATATGCAAGATATTGTTCAGATTGGCCCCCTGGGTCAAAAGTCCAATAGGAACTTCCTTCAAATCGTCCTGCCACCAGCCCCAAAAACTGGACAGACAGTGGGCGCATCAAAAAAAATCTCATGCATACTGGACTGAAGCACTTACTCTCCCAGCGTAGATCTTGGACTTCAAGGGTGTAGAGGTAGACCGTTACATTACTCACGGGACATAGCACTGCTGACATCCTGCGCTCTCATGCGCTTTTCATTTACCGGTAACAATGTCATTGTGCGCTCTATGTTTTGTGAAGTCCCCCAAATTGCCGGCTCGAGGAGGTCTATATCTTCTAGTAGTGGCAGCTTGTCCTCCTTAGCGAGACACATGTCTTCCTGCGTCCCGGTTCCTCCAACTCTCCTCCATGTTATTTGCTGGGGCTCTGTTAGGCATTCAGCTTCAGCCAAATCTGGCTGTTGGATCAGGGCATTTTCAGTTCGCCATGCTGCAGCCAAGTCCCTCTCAAGTCGGGAGAAATGCTCTTCCAAAAGCAGACTAATTATTTCCACGAGGTTTGTTTTGCTGATCTCCATCTGAGATATATGCATTACAGATCTCCGTAGTAAAGCTGTATAGTAGAATTATCCTATTATAGGATTTCTTAACCCCAGAGTTTGGGGGGGGGTAAATTTGCGGCAGCCACAGACCTATGCCACACGCCTCGCACGGGTACTATGTCTTGATATCCTCACGCTGCTCAGGCGCAGCAGGCAGAATAATGGCTTCTAGGCCCGTGGAGACGGATGCTGCATAGCTGTCTCAAAGAACATAGGAAAAGGCACAGTCGAACATCCACTCTGTTCACCTGTAGAGTCTCAATTGAACAGATCTCAATAGAAATGGAAAATAGTGTAGGTTTGCTGTATAAAACTCGTAAAATAGCTTTTAAGTTTCAAGAGCTTCACAGAGACGCGTCTTTCCGCGATGAAACCAGGCTCCGCCCCCCTTAAAATTTTATCTTCAAGCTACTTAAGATATTAGACAAAGTTATAGTTTATTTGTTAATGTCTCTGGTCCCAGGAAAGATCAGAAGGCCACTGCTATAACTTTGGCTTCCTGGCTCAAACAATCCATTCATAAGGCTTATTTGGTGGCAGCAGAATCGCCTCCTAAGCGGATTACTGCCCATTCTACTAGATCTGTTTCTACTTCTTGGGCTTTCAAAAATGATGCATATTTGCAAGGCTGCAATCTGGTCTTCTCTCTAACTTTTCTTAATGTTATCATCTTTTTTGATGTCTTTGCTTCTTCTGAAGCTGCATTTGACAGGAAAGTCCTCAAAGCCGCAGTGTCTGGCCTCTTTTTTTTTTTTTTTGTCCCACCCATCCCTAACATGTACTCTCAGCTTGTGTATTGTGTCCCAAATGCTATGGATCTTCTTATGGACTCTCATCTTATGAAAGAAAAAAAAAAACGTATGCTTACCTGATAAATTTGTTTCTTTCGGGATGATGAGAGTCCATAGGCCCAGCCCTTTTTTGTCCCTGGGCAACCGTTCTTATTTGCACCTCTCTCTTAACCCTGCTTTTGTCTTACTTTTTCGGTCTCTCTGCTCGGCTGTACATAAACTGAGTGGGGAGGGGAGGTGGGAGGGATTAAAGCTCTTGTGAGGGTTCTAGGCGGGAATTATATCACACATGTTATGGATCTTCCAATGGACTCTCATCATTCCGATAGACAAAAAAAATGATCAAGTAAGCATACATTTTTGTTTTTGGTAAGTGAAAGCCTTAACAGGACATAAAGGTATAAAAATAAAATGCTCAAATGTGTTAGATAATTTTATTATAATATTGCTGTGTTCCTGCACATATAATAAATACAATTTATTTTTACTGCTTTTTAGACATGTACAAAGTGCAGAATCCCTTTTAAAGACAATGACACCAAACACCACTGCCGGGCCTGTGGAGAGGGGTTCTGCGACACCTGTTCATCCAAGAGCCGCCCGGTCCCAGAGCGAGGTTGGGGTATCTCACCTGTTCGTGTCTGTGATAGCTGCTATGAGCAGAGAGGAACTCCAATAGGTAATCCTGATTTGTTAATCCTTTATATTCTATGTGATCGCTGTACTACATCTTAAAGGGTTAGAAAGGTCAAAAATGAAATGTGCATAGGTGCACTTCAAATTAAAATATAATCATTTTTGCTATATACTTCCATTAGTAATCACTTTTACTAGAAGCATGTTTGCTGTTTTTCAGCAGCATATGCACATATTCTGTGAGGGCCTGTACACCAGTATTTAAACATCCCGCCTGCTCAGAGAGGTCTGTATTGCTTCTGAAGATATAATTTGTGTCATTGATGACTGGTGCATGAGCCCTCACAAGACATAACTTTTATTAGAAGCATTTTATGTTTACTAATGTAAGTATATTGCAAAATGCTTATATTTCAAATTAAAATGCACCCATTTTTGACCTTTCTATTACTTTAATTACAGCTGTTTTTTATCCATTTTTAATGTTCATATTTTTAAAATATTCCAAACACTCATTTTTAAATATATTGATAGTATATATTGGCAATTAAACCTACTTAATACTATAAATACTGATTTGATTTTATTATTAAATGAATGACCTTCTTTTACTATGTGTGTGTAAGCCCTGCAAAGTTGCACTTTCATAACACCCCTTTGTTGCTCCAGATTAGGATGCAGCTGGTGAGTGGAACCTTCTGATGAGCTATAAGCAGTATATTCATCCTTGCAGTGGTTAAACATATGGTAAAAGAAAATAATTGGTCTAAAAATAAAATACTCTAAATCTAAACAAGCATTTCAATAAGAAAGGTGAAAAACATAATTTATGTAAGAACTTACCTGATACATTAATTTCTTTCATATTGGCAAGAGTCCATGAGCTAGTGACGTATGGGATATACAATCCTACCAGGAGGGGCAAAGTTTCCCAAACCTCAAAATGCATATAAATACACCCCTCACCACACCCACAAATCAGTTTAACGAATAGCCAAGTAGTGGGGTGATAAAAATAAGGAGTAAAAAAGCATACAAAAAGAGGAACTGGAAATAAAATTGCTTTTATACAAAATCATAACCACCAATAAAAGGGTGGGCCTCATGAACTCTTGCAAATATGAAAGAAACATAATTTATGCTTACCTGATAAATTCCTTTCTTCTGTTGTGTGATCAGTCCACGGGTCATCATTACTTCTGGGATATAACTCCTCCCCAACAGGAAATGCAAGAGGATTCACCCAGCAGAGCTGCATATAGCTCCTCCCCTCTACGTCACTCCCAGTCATTCGACCAAGAATCAACGAGAAAGGAGAAACCAAGGGTGAAGTGGTGACTGGAGTATAATTTAAAAGATATTTACCTGCCTTAAAAAACAGGGCGGGCCGTGGACTGATCACACAACAGAAGAAAGGAATTTATCAGGTAAGCATAAATTATGTTTTCTTCTGTTATGTGTGATCAGTCCACGGGTCATCATTACTTCTGGGATACCAATACCAAAGCAAAAGTACACGGATGACGGGAGGGATAGGCAGGCTCATTATACAGAAGGAACCACTGCCTGAAGAACCTTTCTCCCAAAAATAGCCTCCGAAGAAGCAAAAGTGTCAAATTTGTAAAATTTGGAAAAAGTATGAAGCGAAGACCAAGTTGCAGCCTTGCAAATCGGTTCAACAGAGGCCTCATTCTTAAAGGCCCAAGTGGAAGCCACAGCTCTAGTAGAATGAGCTGTAATTCTTTCAGGAGGCTGCTGTCCAGCAGTCTCATAGGCTAAACGAATTATGCTACGAAGCCAGAAGGAGAGAGAGGTAGCCGAAGCCTTATGACCTCTCCTCTGACCAGAGTACACGACAAACAGGGAAGACGTTTGTCGAAAATCCTTAGTTGCCTGCAAGTAGAACTTGAGGGCACGAACTACATCCAGATTGTGTAGAAGACGTTCCTTCTTTGAAGAAGGATTCGGGCACAGGGAAGGCACCACGATCTCTTGATTGATGTTCCTGTTAGTGACTACCTTAGGTAAGAACCCAGGTTTTGTACGCAGAACTACCTTATCTGAATGAAAAATCAAATAAGGAGAATCACAATGTAAAGCTGATAACTCAGAGACTCTCCGAGCCGAAGAAATAGCCATTAAAAATAACACTTTCCAAGATAACAACTTTATATCAATGGAATGAAGGGGTTCAAACGGAACTCCTTGTAGAACGTTAAGAACAAGGTTTAAACTCCATGGCGGAGCAACAGTTTTAAACACAGGCTTGATCCTAGCTAAAGCCTGACAAAAGGCCTGGACGTCTGGATTTTCTGACAGACGCCTGTGTAACAAGATGGACAGAGCTGAGATCTGTCCCTTTAATGAACTAGCCGATAAACCCTTTTCTAAACCTTCTTGTAGAAAGGACAATATCCTAGGAATCCTAACCTTACTCCAGGAGTAACCTTTGGATTCGCACCAGTATAGGTATTTACGCCATATCTTATGGTAAATCCTTCTGGTAACAGGCTTCCTAGCCTGTATCAGGGTATCAATAACCGACTCAGAAAAACCACGTTTTGATAAAATCAAGCGTTCAATTTCCAAGCAGTCAGCTTCAGAGAAGTTAGATTTTGATGTTTGAATGGACCCTGTATCAGAAGGTCCTGTCTTAGAGGTAGAGACCAAGGCGGACAGGATGACATGTCCACTAGATCTGCATACCAAGTCCTGCGTGGCCATGCAGGCGCTATTAGAATCACTGATGCTCTCTCCTGTTTGATTTTGGCAATCAATCGAGGAAGCAGCGGGAAGGGTGGAAACACATAAGCCATCCCGAAGTTCCAAGGTGCTGTCAAAGCATCTATCAGAACCGCTCCCGGATCCCTGGATCTGGACCCGTAGCGAGGAAGTTTGGCGTTCTGGCGAGACGCCATGAGATCTATCTCTGGTTTGCCCCAACTTCGAAGTATTTGGGCAAAGACCTCCGGATGAAGTTCCCACTCCCCCGGATGAAAAGTCTGGCGACTCAAGAAATCCACCTCCCAGTTCTCCACTCCCGGGATGTGGATTGCTGACAGGTGGCAAGAGTGAGACTCTGCCCAGCGAATTATCTTTGATACTTCCATCATTGCTAGGGAGCTTCTTGTCCCTCCTTGATGGTTGATGTAAGCTACAGTCGTGATGTTGTCCGACTGAAACCTGATGAACCCCCGAGTTTTTAACTGGGGCCAAGCCAGAAGGGCATTGAGAACTGCTCTCAATTCCAGAATGTTTATTGGCAGGAGACTTTCCTCCTGATTCCATTGTCCCTGAGCCTTCAGAGAATTCCAGACAGCGCCCCAACCTAGTAGGCTGGCGTCTGTTGTTACAATTGTCCAGTCCGGCCTGCTGAATGGCATCCCCCTGGACAGATGTGGCCGAGAAAGCCACCATAGAAGAGAGTTTCTGGTCTCTTGATCCAGATTCAGAGTAGGGGACAAGTCTGAGTAATCCCCATTCCACTGACTCAGCATGCACAATTGCAGCGGTCTGAGATGTAGACGTGCAAAGGGTACTATGTCCATTGCTGCTACCATTAAGCCGATCACCTCCATGCATTGAGCTACTGACGGGAGTTGAATGGAATGAAGGACACGGCATGCATTTAGAAGCTTTGTTAATCTGTCTTCTGTCAGATAAATCTTCATTTCTACAGAATCTATAAGAGTCCCCAAGAATGGAACTCTTGTGAGAGGAAAGAGAGAACTCTTCTTTTCGTTCACTTTCCATCCATGCGACCTTAGAAATGCCAGAACTAACTCTGTATGAGACTTGGCAGTTTGAAAGCTTGAAGCTTGTATCAGAATGTCGTCTAGGTACGGAGCTACCGAAATTCCTCGCGGTCTTAGTACCGCCAGAAGGGCACCCAGAACCTTTGTGAAGATTCTTGGAGCCGTAGCCAATCCGAATGGAAGAGCTACAAACTGGTAATGCCTGTCTAAGAAGGCAAACCTTAGATACCGGTAATGATCTTTGTGAATCGGTATGTGAAGGTAAGCATCCTTTAAATCCACTGTGGTCATGTACTGACCCTTTTGGATCATGGGTAAGATTGTCCGAATAGTTTCCATTTTGAACGATGGAACTCTTAGGAATTTGTTAAGGATCTTTAAATCCAAGATTGGCCTGAAAGTTCCCTCTTTTTTGGGAACCACAAACAGGTTTGAGTAAAACCCTTGTCCTTGTTCCGACCGCGGAACCGGATGGATCACTCCCATTAATAACAGATCTTGTACACAGCGTAGAAACGCTTCTTTCTTTATCTGGTTTGTTGACAACCTTGACAGATGAAATCTCCCTCTTGGGGGAGAGAATTTGAAGTCTAGAAGGTATCCCTGAGATATGATCTCTAGCGCCCAGGGATCCTGAACATCTCTTGCCCAAGCCTGGGCGAAGAGAGAGAGTCTGCCCCCCACTAGATCCGGTCCCGGATCGGGGGCCCTCGATTCATGCTGTCTTTGGGGCAGCAGCAGGTTTCCTGGCCTGCTTGCCCTTGTTCCAGGACTGGTTAGGTTTCCAGCCTTGTCTGTAACGAGCAACAGCTCCTTCCTGTTTTGGTGCAGTGGAAGTTGGTGCTGCTCCTGCTTTGAAATTCCGAAAGGGACGAAAATTAGACTGTCTAGCCTTAGCTTTGGCTTTGTCTTGAGGCAGGGCGTGGCCCTTACCTCCTGTAATGTCAGCGATAATTTCTTTCAAACCGGGCCCAAATAAAGTTTGCCCCTTGAAAGGTATATTAAGTAATTTGGACTTAGAAGTTACATCAGCTGACCAGGATTTTAGCCACAGCGCCCTACGTGCCTGAATGGCGAATCCTGAGTTCTTAGCCGTAAGTTTGGTTAAATGTACTACGGCCTCCGAAATGAATGAATTAGCTAGTTTAAGGACTCTAAGCCTGTCCGTAATGTCGTCCAGCGTAGCTGAACTAAGGTTCTCTTCCAGAGACTCAATCCAAAATGCTGCCGCAGCCGTAATCGGCGCGATGCATGCAAGGGGTTGTAATATAAAACCTTGTTGAACAAACATTTTCTTAAGGTAACCCTCTAATTTTTTATCCATTGGATCTGAAAAAGCACAGCTATCCTCCACCGGGATAGTGGTACGCTTAGCTAAAGTAGAAACTGCTCCCTCCACCTTAGGGACCGTTTGCCATAAGTCCCGTGTGGTGGCGTCTATTGGAAACATCTTTCTAAATATTGGAGGGGGTGAGAACGGCACACCGGGTCTATCCCACTCCTTAGTAACAATTTCAGTTAGTCTCTTAGGTATAGGAAAAAAGTCAGTACTCGCCGGTACCGCAAAGTATTTATCCAACCTACACAATTTCTCTGGTATTGCAACAGTGTTACAATCATTAAGAGCCGCTAAAACCTCCCCTAGTAATACACGGAGGTTCTCCAATTTAAATTTAAAATTTGAAATATCTGAAACCAATCTGTTTGGATCAGAACCGTCACCCACAGAATGAAGCTCTCCGTCCTCATGCTCTGCAAGCTGTGACGCAGTATCAGACATGGCCCTAGTATTATCAGCGCACTCTGTTCTCACCCCAGAGTGATCACGCTTGCCTCTTAGTTCTGGTAATTTAGCCAAAACTTCAGTCATAACAGTAGCCATATCTTGTAATGTTATCTGTAATGGCCGCCCAGATGTACTAGGCGCCACAATATCACGCACCTCCCGGGCGGGAGATGCAGGTACTGACACGTGAGGCGAGTTAGTCGGCATAACTCTCCCCTCGCTGTTTGGTGAAATTTGTTCAATTTGTACAGATTGGCTTTTATTTAAAGTAGCATCAATACAGTTAGTACATAAATTTCTATTGGGCTCCACCTTGGCATTGGAACAAATGACACAGGTATCTTCCTCTGAATCAGACATGTTTAACACACTAGCAATAAACTTGCAACTTGGTTAAAATCTTATTTAACAAAAACGTACTGTGCCTCAAAGAAGCACTAAACGATTAAATGACAGTTGAAATAATGAACTGAAAAACAGTTATCGCATCAATCCTTGAAAAACAACACAACTTTTAGCAAAGGTTTGTTCCCATTAGTAAAGTAACAATAATTAAATTTGAAACATAAAAATTACAGAGCAACGTCTTTTAATCACAGTCAATATATAAGTCTCACAGCTCTGCTGAGAGAATCTACCTCCCTCCAAAGAAGTTTGAAGACCCCTGATTTCTGTTAGAGATGAACCGGATCATGCAGGAAATACAAGAGTAACTGACTGGAAATTTTTGATGCGTAGCAAAGAGCGCCAAAAACGGCCCCTCCCCCTCACACACAGCAGTGAGAGAGAAACGAAACTGTCACAATTAAAACAAGCAAACTGCCAAGTGGAAAAATAATGCCCAAACATTTATTCACTCAGTACCTCAGAACATGCAAACGATTCTACATTCCAGCAAAAACGTTTAACATAATAAATACCTATTAAAAGGTTTAATGTACTTTTAACAGAGTAATTCCAGTGAAATACCATCCCCAGAATACTGAAGTGTAGAGTATACATACATGTCATTATAACGGTATGGCAGGATTTTCTCATCAATTCCATTCAGAAAATAAAAACTGCTACATACCTCAATGCAGATTCATCTGCCCGCTGTCCCCTGATCTGAAGCCTTTTACCTCCCTCAGATGGCCGAGAAACAGCAATATGATCTTAACTACTCCGGTTAAAATCATAGTAAAAAACTCTGGTAGATTCTTCTTCAAACTCTGCCAGAGAGGTAATAACACGCTCCGGTGCTATTGTAAAATAACAAACTTTTGATTGAAGATATAAAACTAAGTATAATCACCATAGTCCTCTCACACATCCTATCTAGTCGTTGGGTGCAAGAGAATGACTGGGAGTGACGTAGAGGGGAGGAGCTATATGCAGCTCTGCTGGGTGAATCCTCTTGCATTTCCTGTTGGGGAGGAGTTATATCCCAGAAGTAATGATGACCCGTGGACTGATCACACATAACAGAAGAAAATTAATTTATCAGGTAAGTTCTTACATAAATTATGTTTTCTTTCGTGTAATTGGCAAGAGTCCATGAGCTAGTGACGTATGGGATAGAAATACCCAAGATGTGGAAGACCACAGAAGAGTCACTAGAAAGAGATAAAATAAAAACAGCTGTTTCCGCTGAAAAATTAAATCCACAAAAAAATAAAATAAGTCTCTCATAAATTTCACGAAAAAAAATCATAAACAGAAGAATCAACCTGAGACAGCTGCCTGAAGAACTTTTCTACCAAAATTTTAGTAAATGTATGAAAAGAGCAAGTTGCTGCTTTGCAAATCTGATCAACCAAAGCTTCATTCTTAAAAGCCCAAGAAGTGGCGACTGATCTAGTAGAATGAGCTGTAATTCTCTGAGGCGGAGACTGTCCCACCTCCAAATAAGCCTTGTGAATCAAAAGTTTTAACCAAGATGCCAAAGAAAAGGCAGAGGCTTTCTGACCTTTCCTAGGACTGGAAAAAAACAACAAATAGACTAGAAGTCTTCCTGATACTTTAGTAGCTTCAACATATTTCAAAGCTCTTAGAACATCCAAAGAATGTAAAGATCTTTCAAGAGTATTCTTAGGATTAGGACACAAGGAAGGAACAACAATTTCCCTACTAATGTTGTTAGAATTCACAACCATAGGAAGAAATTTAAAGGGACAGTCAAGTCCAAAAAAAACTTTCATGTTTCAAATAGGGCATGTCATTTTAAACAACTTTTTAATTTACTTTTATCACCAATTTTGCTTTGTTCTCTTGGTATTTTTAGTTGAAAGCTTAACCTAGGAGGTTCATATGCTAATTTCTTAGACCTTGAAGGCCGCCTCTAATCTAAATGCATTTTGATAGTTTTTCACCATTAGAGGGCATTAGTTCACGTGTTTCATATAGATAACATTGAGCTCATGCACATGAATTTACCATGGAGACAGCTCTGATTGGCTCAAATGCAAGTCTGTCAAAAGAACTGAAATAAGTGGGCAGTCTGCTGAGGCTTAGATACAAGGTAATTTACAGAGGTAAAACTTGTATAATTATAACGGTGTTGGTTATGCAAAACTTGGGAATTGGTAATTAAGAGATTATCTATCTTTTAAAACAACAAAAATTCTGCTGTTGACTGTCCCTCTAAATGAAGTCCGCAAAACAGCCTTATCCTGATGGAAAATCGGAAAAGGAGACTCACAAGAGAGACAATTCAGAAATTCTTCTAGCTGAAGAGAGAGCCAAAAAAAACAACACTTTCCAAGAAAGTAGTTTAATATCCAAAGCATGCATAGGCTCAAAAGGAGGAGCCTGCAAAACCTTCAAAACCAAATTAAGACTCCAAGGAGGAGAGATTGATTTAATAACAGGCTTAATATGAACCAAAGACTGAACAAAACGGTGAATAAGTTTAGCAATCTTTCTATGAAATAAAACAGAGCAGAGATTTGTCCCTTCAAAGTACTTGCAGACAAACATTTATCCAAACCATCCTGAAGAATTTATGAGAAAAACCCCATGAAATATAGGTTTTCCAAACCCGATTAATAAATCTTCCTTGAAACAGACTTACGAGCATGTAGCATAGTATTAGTGCTTAGTCAATTTCCATACCTTCAAATTTAGCGATTTAAGATCCTGATGGAAAAACGGCCCTTGAGACAGATGGTCTGGCCTTAAAGGAAGTGGCCAAGGTTGGCAACTAGACATCCGGACAAGATCCACATACCAAAACCTGTGAGGCCATGTTGGTGCTATCAGAAACACCTGCGATTGTTCCATTATGACCTTGGAGATCAGATCACCCTTGGAAGAACTAGAGGCGGAAAAATGTAAGCAGGTTGGTAAAATCAAGGAACTGCTAATGCATCCACCATCTCCGCCTGAGGATCCCTGGACCTGGAAAGGTACCTAGAAAGCTTCTTGTTTAGATGGGAAGCCATCAGATCTATTACGGGAAGACCCCACATCTGTAAAATCTGACAAAATACATCTGGATGGAGAGACCACTCCCCTGGATGTAAAGACTGATGACTGAGATAATCCGCTTCCCAATTGTCTACACCTGGGATATGTATCGCAGAAATTAGACATGAGTTGGATTCCGCCCAATAAAGTATCAGAGATACTACTTTCATCGCTAAAGGACTGCGAGTCCCACCCTGATGATTGACATATGCCACAGTTGTGATATTGTCTGTCTGTCTGAAAACGAATTAATGATTCTCTCTTTAATAGAGGCCAAGCCTGAAGAGCCCTGAAAATAGCACAGAGTTCTAAAATATTGATTGGTAACCTCGCCTCTTGAGGATTCCAAACTACTTGTGCTGTCAGAGACCCCTAGACAGCCCCCTAACCTGTGAGACTTGCATCTGTTGAAATCACAGTCCAGGAAGGACGAACAAGAGAGGCCCCTTGAGTAATCCGATGATGGTCCAACCACCAGGACAGAGAGAGTTGAATGTTGGGATTTAAGTATATCAATTGTGATAGCCGAGTATAATCCCTGCACCATTGATTCAGCATGCAAAGCTGCAGAGGTCTCATATTAAAACAAGCAAAGGCGATCGTGTCCGATGCTGCAGTCATGAGACCTAAAACATCCATGCACATAGCCACTGAAGGGAATGACCGAGACTGAAGGTTTTGACAGGCTGAAACCAATTTCATTCGTCTCTTGTCTGTTAAAGACAGAATCATGGACACTGAATCTGGAAACATAAAAAGGTGACCCTTGTCTGAGGAATCAAGAAACTCTTGTAAATTGATCCTCCAACCATGTTTTTGAAGAAACACAAGTTGATTTTCTGCTGAATGAAAAGATTGAGCCAGTACCAAGATATTGTCCAAATAAGGAAACACTGCAATACCCTGCTCTCTGATTACAGATAGAAGGGCACCAAGAACCTTCAAAAAGATTCTTTGAGCTGTTGCTAGGCCAAATAGAGCAACAAATTGGTAATGCTTGTCTAGAAAAGAGAATCTCAGAAACTGATAGTGGTCTAGATGAATCGGAATGTGAAGATACACATCCTGTAAGTCAATTGAGGACATGTAATGACCTTGCTGAACAAAAGGCAGAATAGTCCTTCTTATAGTCACCATCTTGAAAGTGGGGACCCTTACAAATTGATTCCAAAACTGGTCTGAAAGAATTTTCCTTCTTCGGGACAATGAATAGATTTTGAATAAAAACCCAGACCCTGTTCCCGAAGTGGAACTGGTACAATTGGAATGTGAGAGAGAAAAAATCTTCTCCAGGAGGTCTTATTCTGAAACCTATTCAATACCCCTGAGAGACAATATTCTGAATCCAATGATTCTGAACGGAACCTTCCCAAACGTCTTAAAATAATTTCAATCTGCCCCCCACCAGCAGAGCTGGATTGAGGGCTGCACCTTCATGCAGTCTTGGGGGCTGGCTTTGGTTTCTTATAAGGCTTGGATTTATTCCAACTCAGAGATGGCTTCCAATTGGAGCCAAAGTCCTTTAGGTAGGGGAAGGAGTGGTTTTCTGTTCTCTATTCTGACGAAAGGAACAAAACCAATTAGAAGCTTTAGATTTACCCTTAGACTTTTTATCTTGGGGAAAAAAAAACTCCCTCCCCCAGTAATAGTGGAAATAATAGAATTCAACTGGGAACCAAACAAATTATTATCCTGGAATGATAGAGATAAAGCTCTTCTAGCTAAAATAGCCAAAGACATAGATTTAACATCAATCTTGATATCAGAAATAGCATCACAGATAAAATGATTAGCATGTTGAAGCAAACGAAAAATGCTATGCAAATCACAATCTTTTTCCCGATGTGCTAAGCTATCCAACCAAAAAGTTGATGCAGCCGCAACATCAGCCATAGAAATGGCAGGTCTGAGAATATAGCCAGAATGTAAATAAGCTTTCTTTCATGTAATTGGCAAGAGTCCATGAGCTAGTGACGTAAGGGATATACAATCCTACCAGGAGGGGCAAAGTTTCCCAAACCTCAAAATGCCTATAAATACACCCCTCACCACACCCACAATTCAGTTTTACAAACTTTGCCTCCTATGGAGTTAGTGAAGTAAGTTTGTGCTAAGATTTCTACGTTGACATGTGCTTCTCAGCATTTTGAAGCCTGATTCCTCTGAGTACAGCGAATGTCAGAGGGATGTGAAGGGAGTATCACCTATTGAATGCAATGGTTTTCCTCACGGGAGATCTATTTCATAGGTTCTCTGTTAACGGTCGTAGAGATTTATCTCCTACCTCCCTTTTCAGATCGACGATATACTCTCATATACCATTACCTCTACTGATAACTGTTTCAGTACTGGTTTGGCTATCTGCTATATGTGGATGGTTGTCTTTTTCGGTAAGTATGTTTTTTATTACTTAAGACACCCCAGCTATGGTTTGGCACTTTATGCATTTATATAAAGTCCTAAATATATGTATTGTACTTATATTTGCCATGAGTCAGGTTCATGTATTTCCTTGTGCAGACAGTCAGTTTTATATTTGGGGAAAATAAACATATTAAGAAATATTTTTTCTTACCTGGGGTTTAGTCTTCTTTTTTTTCAGATTGACTAAATTTTTCTTGCAAACTGCGGGCAGAACTAGGCCCGCGGGTGCGCCAAATGCTAGACTTTATTGCGTCATTCTTGGCGCGAGAATTTTTTGGCGCGAAAGTACGTCCGTTGACGCAAGTTCGTAATTTCCGGCGTCGTAGTTGACGCCGAGTCCTTACACAGGGCTATTTGCCTCTTGCCTTTTTCTATGTCAGAGGGCTATGCTATTTGCATTTTTTTGCCATTCCTGAAACTGTCATATAAGGAAATTGATAATTTTGCTTTATATGTTGTTTTTTCTTTTACATTTTGAAAGATGTCTCAATCTGATCCTGCCTCAGAAATATCTGTTGGAACTTTGCTGCCTGACATCGGTTCTACCAAAGCTAAGTGTATTTGTTGTAAGATTGTGGAAATTATATCTCCGAATGTCATTTGTAATAGTTGTCATGATAAACTTTTACATGCAGATAGTGTGTCCATCAGTAATAGTACATTGCCAGTTGCAGTTCCTTCAACTTCTAATGTACATGATATACCTATGAATTTTAAAGAATTTGTTACTGATTCTATTCAGAAGGCTTTGTCTGCATTTCCGCCTTCTAATAAACGTAAAAGGTCTTTTAAAACTTCTCATAAAGTTGATGAAATTTCAAATGACCGACAACATAATGATTTATCCTCCTCTGATGAGGATCTATCTGATTCAGAAGATCCTTCCTCAGATATTGACACTGACAAATCTACTTATTTATTTAAAATAGAGTATATTCGTTCTTTGTTAAAAGAAGTGTTAATTACTTTGGATATTGAGGAAGCCAGTCCTCTTGACGTTAAGACTACTAAACGTGTAAATGCTGTTTTTAAACCTCATGTGGTTACTCCAGAGGTTTTTCCTATTCCTGATGCTATTTTTGATATGATTTCAAAGGAATGGAATAAGCCAGGTACTCCTTTTATTCCTTCTTCAAGGTTTAAAAAAATGTATCCTTTATCAGCAATTTCTATAGAGTTTTGGGAAAAGATCCCCAAAGTTGATGGGGCTATTTCTACTCTTACTAAACGTACCACTATTCCTATGGAAGATAGTAGTACTTTTAAAGACCCTTTAGATAGGAAACTTGAATCTTATCTAAGGAAAGCCTATTTATATTCAGGTCATCTTCTTAGGCCTGCAATTTCTTTGGCTGATGTTGCGGCTGCATCAACTTTTTTGGTTTGAGAATTTAGCGCAACAAGAATTGGATTCTAACATATCTAGCATTGTTCGCTTACTGCAACATGCTAATCATTTTATTTGAGATGCCATTTTTGATATGATCAAAATTGATGTTAGATCTATGTCTCTAGCTATTTTAGCTAGAAGAGCTTTGTGGCTTACATCTTGAAATGCTGATATGACATCTAAGTCTAGATTATTATCTCTTTCTTTCCAAGGTAATAATTCTCAGTTGGATTCTATTATTTCACCTGTTACTGGGGGAAAGGGAGTTTTTCTGCCTCAGGATAAAAAACCTAAGGGTAAATCTAAGGCTTCTAATCGTTTTCTTCCTTTCTTCAAAATAAGGAACAAAAATCTAATCCTTCCCCCAAGGAATCTGTTTCCAATTGGAAGCCTTCATCAAATTGGAATAAATCCAAGCCTTTTAAAAAACCAAAGTCAGCCCCTAAGTCCGCATGAAGGTGCGGCCCTCATTCCAGCTCAGCTGGTAGGGGGCAGATTAGGGTTTTTCAAAGATATTTGGATAAATTCTGTCCAAAATCAATGGATTTAGAGCATTGTCTCTCAAGGGTATCGAATAGGATTCAGAGTAAGACCTCCTGTGAGAACATGTTTTCTCTCACGTATCCCAGCAAATCCAGTAAAAGCTCTGACTTTCCTGAAGTGTGTTTCAGACCTGGAGTCTTCAGGGGTAATCATGCCAGTTCCTTTTCAGGAACAAGGGTCTGGGGTTTTATTCAAATCTATTAATTGTCCCAAAGAAGGAAAATTCATTCAGACCAGTTCTGGATCTGAAAATTTTGAATCGTTATGTAAGAGTACCAACTTTCAAGATGGTGACTATAAGGACTATTCTGCCTTTTGTTCAGCAAGGACATTATATGTCTGCAATAGACTTGCAGGATGCATACCTTCATATTCCGATTCATCCAGAACATTATCAGTTCCTGAGATTCTCTTTTCTAGACAAGCATTACCAATTTGTTGCTCTTCCATTTGGCCGAGCAACAGCTCCAAGAATCTTTTCAAAGGTTCTAGGTGCCCTACTCTCTGTAATCAGAGAGCAGGGTATTGCGGTGTTTCCTTATTTGGTTAATATCTTGGTACTAGCTCAGTCTTCACGTTCTGCAGAATCTCACACAAATCAGCTAGTGTTGTTTCTTCAAAGACATGGTTGGAGGATAAGTTTACCAAAAAGTTTCTTGATTCCTCAGACAAGGGTCACCTTTTTAGGCTTCCAGATAGATTCAGTGTCCATGACTCTGTCTCTAACAGACAAGAGACGTTTGAAATTGGTTGCAGCCTGTCGGCACCTTCAGTCTCAGTCATTCCCTTCAGTGGCTATGTGCATGGATGTTTTAGGCTTTATGACTGCAGCATCGGACGCGATCCCTTTTGCTCGTTTTCACATGAGACCTCTCCACCTTTGTATGCTGAATCAATGATGCAGGGATTATACAAAGATATCACAATTAATATCCTTAAATCCCAATGTTCGACACTCTGACGTGGTGGTTAAATCACAGGCGTTTAGTTCAAGGGGCTTCCTTTGTTCGGCCAACCTGGACTGTGATCACTACAGATGCAAGTCTTTCAGGTTGGGGAGCTGTTTGGGGATCTCTGACAGTGCAAGGGGTTTGGAAATCTCAAGAGGCAAGATTACCAATCAATATTTTAGAACTCCGTGCAATTCTCAGCGCTCTTCAGTTTTGGCCTCTATTGAAGAGAGAACTGTTCATTTGCTTTCAGACAGACAATATCACAACTGTGGCATATCTCAATCATCAGGGTGGGACTCACAGTATCTTGGATACTTGCTTGGGCGGAATCCAGCTCCTGTCTAATCTCTGCGGTGCATATCCCAGGTGTAGACAATTGGGAGGCGGATTATCTCAGCCGTCAGACTTTACATCCAGGGGAGTGGTCCCTCCATCCAGATGTGTTTTCTCAGATTGTTCAGATGTGGGGTCTTCCAGAAATGGATCTGATGGCCTCTTATCTAAACAAGAAACTTCCCAGATACCTGTCAAGGTCCAGGGATGTTCAGGCAGAAGCAGTGGATGTGCTGACACTTCCTTGGTGTTATCATGCTGCTTACATTTTCCCGCCTCTAGTTCTCCTTCCAAGAGTGATCTCCAAAATCATCATGGAACAGTCTTTTGTGTTGCTGGTGGCTCCAGCATGGCCACACAGGTTTTGGTATGCGGATCTTGTTCGAATGTCCAGTTGCCAACCTTGGCCTCTTCGTTAAAGCCAGACCTACTATCTCAAGGTCCGTTTTTCAATCAGGATCTCAAATCATTAAATTTGAAGGTATGGAAATTGAACGCTTAGTGCTAAGTCATAGAGGTTTCTCTGACTCAGTGATTACTACTATGTTACAAGCTCGTAAATCTGTCTCTAGGAAGATTTATTATCGAGTTTGGAAGACCTACATTTCATGGTGTTCTTCTCATAAATTCTCTTGGCATTCTTTTATAATCCCTAGAATTTTACAGTTTCTTCAGGATGGTTTGGATAAGGGTTTGTCTGCAAGTTCATTGAAGGGACAAATCTCTGCTCTTTCTGTTTTATTTCACAGAAAGATTGCTAAACTTCCTGATGTTCACTGTTTTGTACAGGCTTTAGTTCGTATTAGGCCTGTCATTAAATCAATTTCTCCTCCTTGGAGTCTTAATTTTGTTTTGAAGGCGTTACAGGCTCCTCCATTTGAGCCTATGCATTCTTTGGACATTAAACTTCTTTCTTGGAAAGTGTTGTTCCTTTTGGCTATCTCTTCTGCTAGAGTTTCTGAGCTATCTGCTCTTTCTTGTGAATCTCCTTTTCTGATTTATCATCAGGATAAGGCGGTTTTGCGGACTTCATTTAAATTTTTACCTAAGGTTGTGAATTCTAACAACATTAGTAGAGAAATTATCTCTTCCTTATGTCCTAATCCTAAGAATTCTTTGGAAAGATCCTTACATTCTTTGGATGTGGTGAGAGCTTTGAAATATTATGTTGAAGCTACTAAATATTTCAGGAAGACTTCTAGTCTATTTGTTATATTTTCTGGTCCTAGGAACGGTCAGAAGGCTTCTGCTATTTCCTTGGCTTCTTGGTTAAAGCTTTTGATTAATCAAGCTTATTTGGAGTTGGGTTAGACCCCGCCTCAGAATTACAGCTCATTCTACTAGATCAGTCTCCACTTCGTGGGCTTTTAAGAATGAAGCTTCAGTTGATCAGATTTGCAAAGTGGCAACTTGGTCCTCTTTGCATACATTTACTAAATTCTACCGTTTTTATGTATTTTGCTTCTTCAGAAGCAGTTTTTGGTAGAAAAGTTCTTCAGGCAGCTGTTTCAGTTTGATTCTTCTGCTGATGTTTTAAGTTTTTCTTTTCTTCATAAGAATAACTTATATTTTGGGTTGTGGATTAATTTTTCAGCATATGGCTGTTGTTTATTTGTATCCCTCTCTCTCTAGTGACTCTTGCGTGGAGTTCCACATCTTGGGTATTTCTATCCCATACGTCACTAGCTCATGGACTCTTGCCAATTACATGAAAGAAAACATAATTTATGTAAGAACTTACCTGATAAATTCATTTCTTTCATATTGGCCAGAGTCCATGAGGCCACCCTTTTCTTATGGTGGTTATGATTTTTTTGTATAAAGCACAATTATCCAGATTCCTTTGTTGATGCTTTTTACTCCTTTCTTTATCACCCCACTACTTGGCTATTCGTTAAACTGAATTGTGGGTGTGGTGAGGGGTGTATTTATAGGCATTTTGAGGTTTGGGAAACTTTGCCCCTCCTGGTAGGATTGTATATCCCATATGTCACTAGCTCATAGACTCTTGCCAATTACATGAATGAAATGTGAGGTGCTTCTTCCAAGAAAGGTGCCAAAACTGTTGTGAGGCCCGTTATCCCCCTCAGGGAACCAATAAAAGGGCAGAGGGGTGTAGAGGAGTACCATAGGCAGTGAGAGTAATATTCCTGCGGGAGTGCAGGTGTTGCTGGGACTGGTCCTGCAGCTCCTTCTGTTGACTTTGCCGAGGTACCTCCTAAGATCTACAGTTGGTGTCTGCTAGCTTAGGTGGGCTCTTCTTCTGGACGCAGGATGTATACAGCTGGGTAAGCTTAGTGGAGTGAGTGTTCTGCTGGTATATGACCTACACTCACACAGGCTGCTTAGCAGGTACATTAGTCATTGTACATCAGGGCCAGGGGACACACATTTTATTTTAATTTGTACAGACATCTGACAGGTGTTATTGTGAGTTTATGGCTATACTGGTAGGGTGCCTTTATTCAGCTTGAGGTCACAGTGCTGAAATTTTTAGGCTTAATATCAATATTAGGGGCTAAATCAGAGTTTTAATACTTTAACAGTACAGCTTACATTTAGGGGCTAACGTGAGGATTAAACCTTTTTGCACTCTTCTGTTACTTAGTGCTCCGGAATCCTTCTTATTCCCTCAGAGCGGCGGTGGCCATTGCTGTGTGCCCTCTACCATGATGGGCTCCGGTTCTCAAGGAGGGGTAAAGAGGTTGAGGCTTTATACTGTGACATTTGCATGGACATAGGCATATTACTAGACTTACATTAATCACTATTAAGCATTCCCAAGAGTGTCTTAGTCATTGTGCATACATGGGGTACACAATTGTTATGTATAATCTGCATATTGGTTAATATTGTGCATATCTGTTAATATCATATTGTGTGTATTTAACTTTTCTGTTATTTGTAAATTATGGAGAACTGTCCCCTCGCCTAGTGTTCATTCTGACCCTTTAGTGGGGCTATCTGTAGATTTTTTTTTTTCCCATCTCAAACTAAGTCTGTGCTTTGCAATATTGTGCTTGTTTGTCCTCCTGTGCAACTTATGTGCTGGTTGTCTGGACAGTATTGCCAACTCTAAGCAAGTTTGTCACTCTGTACCTTTACAAGGTTAGTGTCCCTCTCCTTTGAGGGAGATAAGATGGTTTTTCTCCATGATTTTAAGAAATAACTTCGTTCTACTTTATTAGATGTATTGGGAGCTTTGTCATCTTCAAGTAAGTGCAAATGTACTCTACTAAAGAGTAATGTTTCTGCAGTAGCAGATCCTCCTACTGGACCGCTTAAAAATGAAGAGTATTACAGCTTCCTAATGTGCCAAATACTTCTCGCTTGGATTGTTCTTCAGAGGGAGAAATTTCCTCTGACAATCAGGAATCAGAATCTTCCTTTTTTTTTAATTGAAATTACAATCTCTTTTGCAAGGAGGTTTTGCTGACTCTGGGTGTCCAAGAATCCACTTCCTCTCAGAGTCAAACAACTGGATTTATTGTTTAAGCAGACTGCTAAACCTAAGGCAGTTTTTTTCAAGTAGCAGATGCCAATTTGTTGGTGCTCTCCAAACAATGGAACAAACCTGGTAGTCCATTTAATTCCTTCTCCAAAGTTCAAAAAGATTTGTGAACCAATTATGGATATTCATCTGAATGCAAAAAATGCTGTTTTGGTGATGATTTTAAGGAGGCTGGGCACACAGTGAGCCAACTTAGATCATTGAGCATGTACCAATTGACAGGTGAGGGGGCGACAGGGTTAAAAAATGAAAGCAGAGAGAGGCATTTAGATCTATCACCTAGAGACCAGGATGCCTCGAGGAATGAACAAAGATTGGGATATTTCTGTATTTTTGTAGATCTCTGTATAGATCCATTTGTACATGTATTGATGTATTTTCTTTATATAGTAACTACGTTTTCATAAATCTAATGGGTAATCTAATGACGTATAGATTATAGAAAATGCTGTTGTTACTGATGTAACTAATGAATATTGCAATACCTATTAGTAACCACCTGTGCTATCCTGATGATGTCATGGGGGTGGAGTTGTTTGCTAGGATATAAGAGTGAGCTTTGTAGGCACTTGTTTA
The DNA here is from genome assembly GCF_027579735.1 of Bombina bombina. Taxonomy (NCBI): domain Eukaryota; kingdom Metazoa; phylum Chordata; class Amphibia; order Anura; family Bombinatoridae; genus Bombina; species Bombina bombina. The sequence continues at coordinate 187,186,844 of NC_069499.1, read as the reverse complement.
TGCATGATTAAGAACCTGTGTGGTTCGAAACGTTGAATTTTTATTATGCTTTTCTATTAAGCTAATAAAATTCATATTTATATTCATATTTGCGGCTGCTCTCTGGACTTTGTACTTACTTTGAGGGCTTAGAGTGTGAACCCTGCAGCAAGCACATATGACACTTGTGCTGAACTATTTTTGCTTTTGGTGATGCTGGCCAGGAGAGTCTTATGGTTGAGGTCTTGGTCTGTGGATATGGTATTAAAGAGTAGACTGTTACATCTTCCCTTTTTGGGAAAGGTTCTCTTTTTGGTCCAGGATTGGGTGTGATTATTTTGACTGTAACAGGTGGTAAGGGAGCTTTGTTAACTCCAGGACAAATGATCTAAGGATATGGCTAAAATATTACGTTTTTGTTCATTTTGTCAGTCTGGAAACCAAAAATCCTCCAAAATCCCATTCTTACATGTCCTTCTGGAAGTCAGAAAATACTTGGAACAAGTCCAAGCGGACAAAGAAATTGTCCACTTTCTCTAAGACAGCATGATGGTTCCGCCCCAATCCAGATATTTCTCTGGTATGGGACAGATTTTTGAGTCAGGCCACCTCGAGGACGGTTCCCTTTGTTCCAAGAATCCCTTAAAAGCAGGAGCCTTTTTTTCAATGTGTACAAGATCTGGAATGCATGGGAGTGATTGTCCTAGTTCCACAGTAAGGACATGGCCTAGGCTAGATATGTTCAGGCTGATTTTAGATCTCAAATCTCTTGAACAAATTTCCGAGGGTACCTTTGTTCAAAATGGAAACAATTGACAATTTTGCTGTTGGTCCAGCAAGGTCAGTTCATGACCATAATCGATCTGAAGCATGCATATCTACATATTCCCATTCACTGGGATCATCACACATTCCTCAGGTTTGCCTTTCAGCAGAAACCTTTTCAATTTGTGGGCCTTCCTTTTTCTCTGGTATGCAGATCGAATTCAGATGTCCAGCTCTCAGCCATGAACTCTTCTAATAAGAAGGGATCTTCTGTCTCAAAGTCCTTTTCTTGCATCCAGATCTAAAGGCTCTCTCAATTTTGAAGGCGTGGAATTTAAATGTCTAGTTCTATGCCAAAGAGGTTTTTTTTTTTAGACCGTCATATTCAGACGAGGAAACCTGTCACTAGAAACATGTAACATAAGGCATGGAAAGCCTTTATTTTCTGGTGTGACATGATTAAGGTCAGGTACTGACCGAAACGTTGTTTTTTTTTTTTTATGATGTCTTGAATTATACCAAGCGGTGCTGCTATTTCTTGTTCAGTGACTCTAGGAGCTTCTGTTTTTCAAATTTCTAGAATTTTACATTTTCTTAAGGATGGTTAGATAAGGGTTTATCAGCCAGTTCCTTGAAGGGTCGGATTTCGTCCCTTTCAGTGTTCCATAAAAAGCTTGCTAGATTGCCAGATATTCACTTTTAAGAAGGCCAGCTTCTCCTCTGTGGAGTCTAAATTTAGTTTTGAAAGTATTGCAAGAATCAGCCTTTTGGACCTATTTTTCTTTCTGTTGGCTAACTTTTGTCTTGGAAAGTTTTTTTGTTTCTGTTGGCTATTTCTTTGGCCAGAAGGGTTCCGGAACTTTCCGCATTGTCTAGTGAGACTCCTTATCTGGTGTTTACCAAAAGTTATCTCTGCTCAGAATATTAATCGGGAGATTGTTGTTCCTTCCTTCTTTGTGTCCTTCTTACAAAAACAGTAAGGAAAAAGAACTACATAATTTGGATGCTGTTTGAGCTTTAACATTTTATCTCCAAACCACTAAGGACTTTAAACAGTCTTCAGCTTTGTTTGTTTTATATTTCCAGACCGCGTAGTGGTCAGAAGGCTACTGCAATTACTTTGCCTTCTTGGCTAAAACAATTTATTCATAAACTTACTTGGAGGTGGGTAAATTTCCTCCACCTCATATTATGGCTCATTTTGCTAATTCCACGAGACCCTCTTAAAACATTTTTAAAAATATTAATTGGTGGTTCTAACATGCAACTCATTTACCTGCTTGTTCTTCTTGCCATTCTGGTTTCTCCTTTTTCTTGACTATGATAGACTGAGGGGAATCATGAAGTGGGAGGGATTGTGATGGGTAATTTTTGCCTGCCTCCTGGTGGAGAAGAATTTAATCCCATATGTCATGGCTTGGGGGTTCTCACCACCATAAAAAAAGGAACTTATCAGGTTAGCATAATTTAATTTAATTTTTTTATACATAAACATTTTGGGCTAGATTACAAGTGAATTGCTATTTTAATTTCCCCGTTATAAAGATGCCCATTTATGGGCGCAGGTTAAATAACCAGCCATTACAAGTGGCTAATTAATTCTACCGCAAGCTCGCAGTAGCACTTTGCGCTAGAATTCATTAACCAGAGGTCAGACTGGTTAATGAAATAAATTTCCCCCCAAATAAAGTGTTCTGTTCATTTTTTTTAAGCATCTTTGCTTGCAGTTAATAAATAAAAAATAAAAAAATAAGAAAAAAAAAATTAGTTATAAGGGGTTAAAGTGAGGGGTTGTAGGGTGTTAGAAAAAGGTTCCTTTACATTGTGGTTTATGGGGAGTGTGTTTTAAACTGTAAATATTCGTATATACATATATATCTGTGTAAATATTCATATAAATATATATATTTGAAATATGCTGCCCAACGCTATGTGACTTACCCCCTTTGCTGCGATAGGTTCTGTGCCGTATCTATCGGTATCAGAACATGGCTCCCATTGGAGTCTAAGGTCACGTTCGCATTGCGCTTTACTTTTAATACCAGCGCACATTTGCGTGCGCCGTATTACTGAGTGGAGTGCAAATTTCTTTCATGTAATTAGCAAGAGTCCATGAGCTAGTGACGTATGGGATATACATTCCTACCAGGAGGGGCAAAGTTTCCCAAACCTTAAAATGCCTATAAATACACCCCTCACCACACCCACAATTCAGTTTTACAAACTTTGCCTCCGATGGAGGTGGTGAAGTAAGTTTGTGCTAGATTCTACGTTGATATGCGCTCCGCAGCAAGTTGGAGCCCGGTTTTCCTCTCAGCGTGCAGTGAATGTCAGAGGGATGTGAGGAGAGTATTGCCTATTTGAATGCAGTGATCTCCTTCTAAGGGGTCTATTTCATAGGTTCTCTGTTATCGGTCGTAGAGATTCATCTCTTACCTCCCTTTTCAGATCGACGATATACTCTTATATATACCATTACCTCTGCTGATTCTCGTTTCAGTACTGGTTTGGCTATCTGCTATATGTAGATGAGTGTCCTGGGGTAAGTAAGTCTTATTTTCTGTGACACTCCTAGCTATGGTTGGGCACTTTGTTTATAAAGTTCTAAATATATGTATTCAAACATTTATTTGCCTTGACTCAGAATGTTCAACTTTCCTTATTTTTCAGACAGTCAGTTTCATATTTGGGATAATGCATTTTAATTTAACATTTTTTACCTTAAAATTTGACTTTTTCCCTGTGGGCTGTTAGGCTCGCGGGGGCTGAAAATGCTTCATTTTATTGCGTCATTCTTGGCGCAGACTTTTTTGGCGCAAAAATTCTATTTCCGTTTCCGGCGTCATACGTGTCGCCGGAAGTTGCGTCATTCTTTGACGTTATTTTGCGCCAAAAATGTCGGCGTTCCGGATGTGGCGTCATTTTTGGCGCCAAAAAGCATTTAGGCGCCAAATAATGTGGGCGTCTTATTTGGCGCGAAAAAATATGGGCGTCACTTTTGTCTCCACATTATTTAAGTCTCATTTTTTATTGCTTCTGGTTGCTAGAAGCTTGTTCTTTGGCATTTTTTCCCATTCCTGAAACTGTCATTTAAGGAATTTGATCAATTTTGCTTTATATGTTGTTTTTTTCTTTTACATATTGCAAGATGTTCCACGTTGCAACTGAGTCAGAAGATACTTCAGGAAAATCACTGCACAGTGCTGGAGTTACCAAGCTAAGTGTATCTGCTATAAACTTTTGGTATCTGTTTCTCCAGCTGTTATTTGTATTGCATGTCATGTCAAACTTATTAATGCAGATAAAATTTCCTTTAGTACTGTTACATTACCTGTTGCTGTTCCGTCAACATCTAATTTTCAGAGTGTTCCTGATAACATAAGAGATTTTATTTTTTAAATCCATTAAGAAGGCTATGTCTGTTATTTCTCCTTCTAGTATAAATAAAAGTCTTTTAAAACTTCTCTTTTTTTCAGATGAATTTTTAAATGAACATCATCATTCTGATACTGATAATGGTTCTTCTGGTTCAGAGGTTTCTGTCTCAGAGGTTGATGCTGATAAATCTTTGTATTTGTTCAAGATGGAATTTATTCGTTCTTTACTTAAAGAAGTATTATTTGCATTAGAAATAGAGGATTCTGGTCCTCTTGATTTTAAATGTAAACGTTTAAATAAGGTTTTTAGATCTCCTGTAGTTATTCCAGAAGTGTTTTATCTCCCTGATGCTATTTCTGAAGTAATTTCCAGGGAATGGAATAATTTGGGTAATTTATTTACTCCTTCTAGACGTTTAAGCAAATTATATCCTGTGCTATCTGACAGATTAGAGTTTTTTGAGACAAAAATCCCTAAGGTTATGGGGCTGTCTCTACTCCTGCTAATGTACTACTATTCCTACGGCAGATAGTACTTCATTTAAGGATCCTTTAGATAGGAAAATTGAATCCTTTCTAAGAAAAGCTTACTTATGTTCAGGTAATCTTCTTAGACCTGCTATATTTTTAGCGGATGTTGCTGCAGCTTCAACTTTTTGATTAGAAGCTTTAGCGCAACAAGTAACAGATCATAATTTTATAGCATTATTATTATTCTATAACATGCTAATAATTTTATTGGTGATACCATCTTTTGATATCATTAGAGTTGATGTCAGGTATATGTTTCTAGCTATTTTAGCTAGAAAAGCTTTATGGATTAAACTTGGAATGCTGACATGTCTTCTAAAGTCATCTTTGCTTTCCCTTTCTTTCCAGGGTAAATAATCATTTTAGTTCCTTTCCTCACAAGGAACAAAAGCCTGATCCTTCATCCTCAGGAGCGGTATCAGTTTGGAAACTATTTCCAGTTTGGAATATATCCAAGCCTTATAGAAACCTATAGCCAGCTCCTAAGTACCTATGAAGGTGCGGCCCTTATTCCAGCTCAGCTGGTATGGGGCAGATTACGTTTTCTTCAAAGAATTTTGGATCAATTCCGTTCTTAATCTCTGGTTTCAGAAACATTGTTTCAGAAAGGTACAGAATTGGCTTCAAGTTAAGGCCTCCTGCTAAGAGATTCTTTTCTTTTCCGTGTCCCAGTTAACACAGCAAAGGCTCAGCATTTATGTAATGTGTTTCAGATCTAGAGTTGGCTGGAGTATTTATGCCAGTTCCAGTTCTGGAACAGGGGCTGGGGTTTTATTTTATCTCTTCATTGTACCAAAGAAGGTCAATTCCTTCAGACCAGTTCCGGATCTGTCATTATTGAATCGTTATGTTAGGATACCAGCATTCAAGATGGTTATTGTAGGACTATCCTGCCTTTTGTTTAGCAAGGGCATTATATGTCTACAATAGATTACAGGATGTGTATCTGCATATTCCGATTCATCCAGATCACTTTTAGTGTCTGAGATTCTCTTTTTAGACAAGCATTACCAGTTTTGTGGCTCTACCGTTTGGCCTAGCCTCAGTTCCAAGAATTTTTTTCAAAGGTTCTCGGTGCCCCTTTTTTCTGTATTCAGAGAATAGGGTTTTGGTATTTCCTTATTTGGACGATATTTTGGTACTTGCTCAGTCTTCTCATTTTCGAAGAATCTCATACGAATCGACTTGTGTTGTTTCTTCAAATTCATGGTTGGAGGATCAATTTACCATTCAGTTCATTGATTCCTCAGACAAGGGTAACCTTTTTAGGTTTCTAGATAAATTCAGTGTCTATGACTCTGTCCTTGTCAGACAAGAGAAGTTTAACATTGATATCAGCTTGTCAAAACCTTCAGTCACAATCATTCCCTTTGGTAGCCTTATGCATGGAAATGTTGGGTCTTAGGACTGCCGCATCAGATGCGATCTCCTTTGCTCGTTTTCACATGCGACCTCTTCAGCTCTGTATGCTGAACCAATGGTGCAGGGATTACTCAAAGATATCTCAATTAATATCTTTAAACCGATTTTACAACACTCTCTGACATGGTGGACAGATCACCATCGTTTAGTTCAGGGGGCTTCTTTGTTCTTCCGACCTGGACTATAATCTCAACAGATGCAAGTCTTACAGGTTGGGGAGCTGTGTGGGGGTATCTGACGGCACAAGGGGTTTGGGAATCTCAGGAGGTGAGATTTCCGATCAATATTTTGGAACTCCGTGCAATTTTCAGAGCTCTTCAGTCTTGGCCTCTTCTCAAGAGAGAGTTGTTCATTTGTTTTCAGATAGACAATGTCACAACTGTGGCATACATCAATCATCAAGGAGGGACTCACAGTCCTCTGGCTATGAAAGAAGTATCTCGAATTTTGGTTTGGGCGGAATCCAGCTCCTGTCTAATCTCTGCGGTTCATATCCCAGGTATGGACAATTGGAAAGCGGATTATCTCAGTCGCCAAACGTTGCATCCGGGCGAATGGTCTCTTCACTCAGAGGTATTTCTTCGGATTGTTCAAATGTGGGAACTTCCAGAAATAGATCTGATGGCTTCTCATCTAAACAAGAAACTTCCCAGGTATCTGTCCAGATCCCGGGATCCTCAGGCGGAGGCAGTGGATGCATTATCACTTCCTTGGAAGTATCATCCTGCCTATATCTTTCCGCCTCTAGTTCTTCTTCCAAGAGTAATCTCCAAGATTCTGAAGGAATGCTCGTTTGTTCTGCTGGTAGCTCCGGCATGGCCTCACAGGTTTTGGTATGCGGATCTTGTCCGGATGGCCTCTTGCCAACCGTGGACTCTTCCGTTAAGACCAGACCTTCTGTCTCAAGGTCCTTTTTTCCATCAGGATCTGAAATCCTTAAGTTTAAAGGTATGGAGATTGAACTCTTGATTCTTGGTCAAAGAGGTTTCTCTGACTCTGTGATTAATACTATGTTACAGGCTCGTAAATCTGTATCCAGAGAGATATATTATAGAGTCTGGAAGACTTATATTTCTTGGTGTCTTTCTCATCATTTTTTCTTGGCATTCTTTTAGAATACCGAGAATATTACAGTTTCTTCAGGATGGTTTAGATAAGGGTTTGTCCGCAAGTTCCTTGAAAGGTCAAATCTCTGCTCTTTCTGTTCTTTTTCACAGACAGATTGCTATTCTTCCTGATATTCATTGTTTGGTACAAGCTTTGGTTCGTATAAAGCCTGTCATTAAGTCAATTTCTCCTCCTTGGAGTTTGAATTTGGTTCTGGGGGTTCTTCAAGCTCCTCCATTTGAACCTATGCATTCATTGGATATTAATTACTTTCTTGGAAAGTTTTGTTCCTTTTGGCCATCTCTTCTGCCAGAAGAGTTTCTGAATTATCTGCTCTTTCTTGTGAGTCTCCTTTTCTGATTTTTCATCAGGATAAGGCGGTGTTGCGAACTTCTTTTGAATTTTTACCTAAAGTTGTGAATTCCAACAACATTAGTAGAGACATTGTGGTTCCTTCATTATGTCTTAATCCTAAGAATTCTAAGGAGAAATCGTTGCATTCTTTGGATGTTATTAGAGCTTTGAAATATTATGTTGAAGCTACTAAGTCTTTCCGAAAGACTTCAAGTTTATTTGTTATCTTTTCCGGTTTTAGAAAGGCCAGAAAACTTCTGCCATTTCTTTGGCATCTTGGTTGAAATCTTTAATTCATCTTGCCTATGTTGAGTCGGGTAAGACTCCGCCTCATAGGATTACAGCTCATTCTACTAGGTCAGTTTCTACTTCCTGGGCGTTTAGGAATGAAGCTTCAGTTGATCAGATTTGCAAAGCGGCAACTTGGTCCTCTTTGCATACTTTTACCAAATTCTACCATTTTGTTGTATTTTCTTCTTCTGAAGCAGTTTTTGGTAGAAAAGTACTTCAGGCAGCGTTTTCAGTTTGAATCTTCTGCTTATGTTTTTCATTAAACTTTATTTTGGGTGTGGATTATTTTCAGCAGGAATTGGCTGTCTTTATTTTATCCCTCCCTCTCTAGTGACTCTTCTGTGGAAAGATCCACATCTTGGGTAGTCATTATCCCATACGTCACTAGCTCATGGACTCTTGCTAATTACATGAAAGAAAACATAATTTATGTAAGAACTTACCTGATAAATTCATTTCTTTCATATTAGCAAGAGTCCATGAGGCCCGCCCTTTTTTTGTGGTGGTTATGATTTTTTTGTATAAAGCACAATTATTCCAATTCCTTATTTTATATGCTTTCGCACTTTTTTCTTATCACCCCACTTCTTGGCTATTCGTTAAACTGAATTGTGGGTGTGGTGAGGGGTGTATTTATAGGCATTTTAAGGTTTGGGAAACTTTGCCCCTCCTGGTAGGAATGTATATCCCATACGTCACTAGCTCATGGACTCTTGCTAATATGAAAGAAATGAATTTATCAGGTAAGTTCTTACATAAATTATGTTATTGCGTTACACTCGTAATCTATCCCTTTATGGACAATTTTTACTTTCAATTTTCCTTGCCCTACTATAGTAGCTATTCAGCAGCCTTTTCCTTCAAATGGAAATGTTTCACCATGGCCTTTACACCTGATATTTAAAAGGGTATTTGTAAAATTCATTTTTTTTTTTGCAGTCGATTCTCATCTTATTTCATCTATTTTGATGTGACCATTTTCAAACAGAATAAATGTAATGCCCTGATCAAGCATTCACTATGTAGAAATTCTGAGGTCTGGGTAGGGTGTACTCTAGCTCTTCTGAGGGCAATGGGAGAGAAAAAAAATTCAGAGGGAAATTACAGGAAAAGCAAGCAAAATAAATAGATAATAGATGTTTGTCTCTTTAAGATACTACATGTGTGGCATTTCAGCTTTTAATCACATTTTACATTGTACTTTTGTTTACTATATAAAGTGAAAAGTTAGTACATCACCTCTGTTTGCAAACCACAACTCTTGATTCTATAGAAACGATTGACACAATGGAAGATGAAGAAGGAGGTACTTTGATTGCAAGAAAAGTTGGAGAGGCCGTGCAGAATACACTGGGAGCAGTTGTCACTGCTATTGACATTCCTCTAGGTAAAACAATGAATATTACATATCCTATATCTATACATCTGTGTTTTCAAATCACTAGTATCTTAAAGGGACATGAAACTATTTTTTTTTTAATTTGATGATTCAGATAGAACATACCATTTTAAACAACTTTCAAATTTACTTCTATTATCAAATTTGCTTCTTTGTCTTGATTATCCTTTGCTGAATGAGCAACAATTCGCTATTGAGAGCTAACTGAACACATCTAGTCAGCCAATCAAAAAAACAACAAATGTGTGCAGGCACCAATCACCAGCTAGCTCCCACTAGTGTAGGATGTGTAGATATTCTTTTTTTCAGCAATGCTCTATCTGAATCATGCAAGTTTAATTTTGACTTTCCTATCCCTTTAATGTCTATTTTGCAAGCTAAATCTAGTTATGCTGGGGATTTAAACAGACTGTAAACGTAAAGACAAAACCCTCTATTCAATTTCTTTACCACAGATCATATGTTTGATGCATAGCTGGCAATTTTTGTGAAAGTGTAAATCTGTTTGGAAAGGCAGCATTTTACATACGTTTTTTTAATCCAGTGATTGCCGACAAGAATCTTCAATTTTTTTTCTTGGTATCCTTTGTTGAAAAGCAGGAAGGTAAGCTTAGGAGTGTGCACGTGTCTTCAGCACTATATGACAGCAGTTTTGCAAGAATGTTATACATTAGCAAAAACACTAGATGGCAGCATTTTTTTTCCTGCTGTGCAGTGCTTTAGGCGTGCAAGCTACCTATCTAGATATCTCTTCAACAAAGCATAACATAATAAAGCAATTTTGATAATAGAAGTAAATTGGAATCTTTTTTAAAAAATCTGCTCTGTCTGAATCCTAAAAGAAAACGTTGATGTTTCATTTCCCTTTAAAAATGATTATATATAATTTATTTAGCAATAACTAATAACAGTGCAATATAGTAATGGTATTTAGTAGTTATATTACTAATACAAGAATATATTTAATATTAATGCAGTGAGACCCTTAGCTAAGAGGTAAATATGTTACTGCAAACGTACCGGGAGACCCACATCTCTAATCAGATACTTTTCTAAACCATCAGAACACTGTGCACTGCAGAAGCTTACAAAGTGTTTGTTTCTCTCTAGGGGCCCAATAAACGTAAAGCTCCCAGGTCTGGTGAGATTATCTAAGAAGTATCATCAGTTAAAGGGACACTGAACCCAATTTATTTATTTTATGATTCAGATAGAGCAGGCAATTTTAAGCAACTTTCTAATTTACTCCTATTATCAATTTTTCTTCATTTTCTTGCTATCTTTATTTGAAAAAGGACTCTGGACAGCACGTTTTGGTTGGTGGATGAATTTATCCACCAATTAGCAAGGACAACCCAGGTTGTTAACCAAAAATGGGCCGGCATCTAAACTTACATTCTTGCATTTCAAATAAAGATACCAAGAGAATGAAGAAAATTTGATAATAGGAGTAAATTAGAAAGTAGCTTAAAATGTCATGCTCTTTCTGAATCTCACAAAAAAATTTGGGTTCAGTGTCTCTTTAAGCAAGGCCCCTTTAGATTTAGAGCTGTTTATGTAGCTATGCAGGGTTTTGAATTTGATGGAGAGACACATGAATAGTAATATAAAGCTCATAAAAGCCCCCCCCCCAAAGATTTTGTATAATTCTTCTCTATGCTGGCAAGTAGATTGTTTGGTTTTTACTTATCAAAATAACATTCATATTTATTTATTTATAATCCGAATAAGCAGAATTCTTTAGTAAAAAGGAAGTGCATCATTGAGAAAACCCAACAGTAGATAAAGGGGGGAAAAAAAACTTAACAAGGGGAATATATATATATATATCTCAAAGAAGAGAGAGAACAGCACTCCTGAGATAGAACAAAAGCTAAAATAACTTCCATGCCTGTTCATTTCAATTACAACTCAGGGTGCGCGTTCTTTTAGCACACGTTGATGCCCTTCCACAGAGAAAAAATATCCTGTAGCATATCAGTCTGATCCTGTCCAAAGACAGTCCAGCACCTAAAAAAAATAAATATATATATATATATATATATATATATATATATATATATATATATGACATTGTCCACCAGTAAAGTTGGTATCCCACAGAAGAGCTGCGCACAGACATTTGCTTCCTCTATAATTCAAAATAATACTAAACTGTTTTTACATTTTATTTTCTGCTCCAATAAGTTTAACTTATTTACTAATAAACGAATGTTCAAGAGCATGCAAAATGCAGGGAAGTAAATGAATAATTTTCACTCTTTCAGGCCTCATGAAAGATGCGGCAAGACCTACATACTGGATCCCAGACCATGAGATCACAGACTGCCACAGCTGCAAAAAGGAATTTAATGTCAAACTGTCAAAACACCACTGTCGAGCATGTGGCCAGGGTTTTTGTGGCGAATGCTCAAATGATAGAAGACCAGTACCTTCTAGGGGTTGGGACCATCCTGTGCGTGTTTGCATTAACTGCAATAAAAAACCTGGTGACCTTTAACATCCTGTTTCCACTCCAATCCTTCACAATTCAGTATGTTCTCAGGGCTTGAAACAAGTGGAACCTCTTCCATTTTTAGGCTTGTTTACCAGTGCATGTTTAACTTGTCAACTGTGGTCGCTGTCATCAATCCATCTATCTAGTCACAGAATACATCTAAATAGCCTCCACCAGAGGACAAGAAGATAAAATCCGCACTTTTTAACATTGGAATTAATACTGAAGTTTCCCATGGGATCAAGAATAAATGATTTCATAAGCACTTTGCAAAATCATAGATGATTTAAACGGTTTCTTACTGGATCTAAAATTATTGAACATTTAGCATATTATGAAGTTTGAAACCTCATTTTAAAATTAGTGATAATCTCTGCTATTATGTATCCATTGCCAATAGGAGTTATGCACTTTATTTCAGCATGTCAAAGCTCAAAATCTTATTAATATGTTTCAAGCATTTGCTTACATTTATAGTTCCTGTAAAGTTGGCATCTAATCATTATTAGAACTTCTGTCCTAACACAACGGACAATGTAAAAGTCTGTGCTATAATGCAGATTCCACAAAAAAAAAAACTTTCATTATTTAGACAAAGCATGTGATTTTAACCCTTTTGTGCCAGGGTTAACGTACATCGGAACAACTGTTCCAATGTAAACAAATTGAAATCTTGCGATCGTGCGTGTGATCATGAGATTTCAATGATGGGATCGCATCAAGGGGGCGTCCCTATGATGCTAGGCACACCCTCCAGATCGGGATCCCATCAGGGAAGCGCCAGTGGCTTCAGGAAAGCCAAGCAGTTAGGACGTTGTATTTCCAAATATCTTGTTTAAATAAACAAGATTTTAATCCCCAAGATATATAAACAGTTTGTGATCTGCAAGAGTATTGCTCTTAACACACCTATGATAGCCAAAAAATTAAATGTCAGTTTTCTGATATACTGTGGCATCACAATTTGTTTGACAAAAATCTATTTATAATGTACATTATATCCATGTAATGCTGCTTTCATTCATTTTTTTTTTAACTCAGTATTTATTTATTTTTTAAATTAAGACACCAATGTTGTGCTTATTGCTACACAAATGACTCTGCTATAGTTGCCCAGTGTGTGCTGTATTTTCACCTAGAACAATAAAAAAGGGCACATTTAAGACATGACATTTCTTCTTGGCTACAGTTGATACTATTTTTGACAGATCTTACCTATGTTTTTTTTTTTTTTAAATCAAACTCCCATAATGTTATAATCTACATAACAAAACTAGTAATTTTATTTTGTTTTGTTATTTATGTATGTGCCTTTTTGTCATTGTTTTTAAAAATGAAAATAGATAATTCATTACCTTGGTTCACTTTTTTTAATATTATTATGCACAGAGGTATTTCAAAAGTTGTCAAATTTGAAAAGATAAATTACTACAAAGTTGTAGTACTATGAATTTGCACAACACCCTATATTCATATTAATGGAATCAATGAATCGCATATGTGTATATAATGTAGGTAGACATGTCTGAAACAAATGATCTAGATCCCAATTTCACAGCATTTTACAAACAATAAAATAGTTACTAACGTGAACATAGTACCACTTGACCCATTCTTAGAATTCTTGTTATTTATATGATTAATTTTTCATGATCCTTGTTAATCAAACAGCATGTAAGCCAAGATCATGTCTAAACCCACAAAGATATTGAGATTTAATCCTCTAGATATTAATGTTTGTTAACCAAATAAATTAAATCATCATAATAAACGCAATCTGAAACTTGAAGAAGGCACTTCCTTCGTGAGATGGGTAATGTAAGTGAAAAATGTTTTATATAACAGTGAGACAATTTTACAATCAATATACAATGAAAAAGTATGCAAAGAGAACTAAAAGGATGCCTACAAATCTGCCATATAGAAGCCTCAATATCAAAGGCCCAATAAGTGGAAACTGCTCTAGTGGAATGAGCAGTTAAGTGCTTCCCTGCAATTCAAGGCCAAGCAGCTAGGAAAAAGGAAATTTATGCTTACCGGATAAATGTATTTCTTCTACGATATGACGAGTCATACATTTATCCGGTAAGCATATATTTCCTTTTCTTCTACAAGATATGATGAGTCCACAGATTTCATCCTTACTTGTGGGATACAATACCAAAGCTACAGGACACGGATGAAAGGGAGGGACAAGACAGGAACCTAAACGGAAGGCACCCCTGCTTGAAGAACCTTTCTCCCAAAACCAGCCTCAGAAGAAGCAAAAGTATCAAATTTGGAAAAAGTTTGAAGAGACGACCAAGTTGCAGCCTTGCAAATCTGTTCAACAGAAGCATCATTTTTAAATGTCCATGAGGAAGTCACAGCCCTAGTAGAATGAGCTGTAATTCTTTCAGGAGGCTGCTGTCCAGCAGTCTCATACGCCAGACGGATTATACTCTTCAGCCAAAAAGGAGAGGTAGCCGTAGCTTTCTGACCCCCTATGCTTTCCAGAAAAAACAATGAATAATGAAGATGATTGACGGAAATCCATAGTCACCTGCAAGTAAAACTTCAAGGCACGGACCACGTCCAAGTTATGCAACATACGCTCCTTCTTAGAAGAAGGGTTAGGACATAATGAAAGAACAACAATTTCCTGATTAATATTCTTATTAGAAACAACCTTAGGAAGGAAACCAGGTTTGGCACATAAAACCACCTTATCAGAATGAAATATAAGATAAGGCGAATCACATTGTAACTCTGAAAGCTCCGAAACTCTACGAGCAGAAGAAATGGCAACCAAAAATAAAACTTTCCAAGATAACAACTTTATATCTATGGAATGCATGGGTTCAAACGGAAACCCTTGAAGAACTCTAAGAACTAAATTCAAACTCCAGGGTGGAGCAAATTGGTCTAAACACAGGCTTGATTCTGGTTAGAGCCTGACAAAAAGACTGAACGTCTGGAACATCTGCCAAACGTTTGTGTAGCAAAATTGACAAAGCAGAGATTTGTCCCTTTAAGGAACTCGCTGATAACCCTTTCTCCAATCCTTCTTGGAGAAAAGACAGAATCCTGGGAATCCTACTCCATGAGTAGCCCTTGGATTCGCACCAATAAAGATATTTACGTCATATCTTATGGTAGATCTTTCTAGTAACAGGCTTACGTGCCTGAATCAAAGTATCAATGACCGAATCAGAGAACTCCCGCTTAGATAAAATCAAGCATTCAATCTCCAAGCAGTCAGTTGCAGAGAAACTAGATTTTGGTGTTGGAAGGGTTCCTGAATGAGAAGGTCCTGTCTCAATGGAAGCTTCCACGGCGGCAGAGAGGACATGTCCACTAGATCGGCATACCAAGTCCTGAGAGGCCACGCAGGCGTGATTAAAATTACTGAAGCCCTCTCCTGTTTGATCCGAACAATCACCCGGGGCAGGAGAGCAAATGGTGGAAACACATAAGCTAGGTTGAACGACCAAGGCACTGCCAAGGCATCTATCAGTTTGGCCTGAGGATCCCTTGACCTGGATCCGTATCTTGGGAGCTTGGCATTCTGACGAGACGCCATCAGATCCAATTCCGGTCTGCCCCATCTGAGAATCAGGGTGGCAAAGACCTCCGGATGGAGTTCCTACTCCCCCGGATGAAACGTCTGTCTGCTTAAAAAGTCTGCTTCCCAGTTGTCCACTCCTGGGATGTAGATTGCTGACAGATAATTTGGTGGGCGGAGGCTCACTCTTGTTATCTTGGATACTTCTGTCATCGCTTAGGAACTCCTTGTTCCTCCTTGATGATTGATGTAAGCCACAGTCGTGATGTTGTCCGACTGAAAGCGAATGAATTTGGCCAAAGTCAACTGAGGCCATGCCTGAAGCGCATTGAATATTGCTCTCAATTCCAGAATATTGATTGGAAGAAGTGACTCCGTCTGAGTCCACACACCCTGAGCCTTCAAGGAATTCCAGACTGCACCCCAACCTAGAAGGCTGGCGTCCATCGTCACTATCACCCATGAGGGTCTGCGAGAGCACGTCCCTTGGGACAGATGATCCTGAGACAACCACCAAAGAAGAGAGTCTCTTGTCTCCTGATCCAGATCTATCTGAAGAGACAAATTTGCATAATCTCCATTCCACTGTCTGAGCATGCTCAGCTGTAGTGGTCTGAGATGAAAACGAGCAAACAAAATGATGTTCATTGCCGCCACCATCAATCCAATTACCTCCATGCACTGGGACACTGATGGCCGAGGATTGGACTGAAGGGCTCGGCACATATTCAGAACCTTTAACTTTCTGACCTCTGTCAAGAAAATTTTCATGGATATGGAATCTATTAGAGTTCCCAGGAAGGGAACCTTGGTCTGTGGAATTAATGAACTCTATTCTGGATTCACCTTCCACCTCTGAGTCCTCAGAAAGAACAGAACCATGTCTGTATGAGACTTTGTCAGATGGTAAGACAACGCCTGGATCAGAATATCGTCCAGATAAGGCGCCACTGCAATACCCCGTGGCCTGAAAACTGCCAGAAGGGACCCTAAAACCTTCGTGAAGATCCTGGGTGCTGTGGCCAACCCGAAGGGAAGAGCCACAAACTGAAAATGTTTGTCCAGGAAGGCAAACCTTAGGAACTGATGATGATCCTTGTGGATAGGAATATGAAGGTATGCATCCTTCAAGTCCATGGTAGTCCTATATTGACCCTCCTGGATCAATGGCAGAATTTTTTGAATAGTCTCCATTTTGAAGGATGGGACTCTGAGAAACTCTGAGACTCCTTAGATCTAAAATGGGTTGAAACGTGCCCTCTTTTTTGGTGACCACGAAAAGATTTGAGTAAAACCCCTGTCCCTGTTCCAGTCTTGGAACGGGACAAATTACTCCCATAGTAGAGAGGTCTTTTACACAACATAAGAACGCCTCTCTTTTTGTCTGGTCTGCAGACAATCGTGAAAGAAGAAACCTCCCCCTTGGGAGAGAACTTTTGAATTCCAGCTTATACCCTTGGGACACGATCTCCAGTGTCCAAGGATCCTGAACATCTCTTACCCAAGCCTGGGCAAAGAGAGAAAGTCTGCCCCCTACTAGATCCGGTCCCGGATTAGGGGCCACCCCTTCATGCTGTTTTGGTAGCAGCAGCGGGCTTCTTGGGTTGTTTACCCGTGTTCCAAGCCTGGTTGGGTCTCCAGACGGACTTGGCCTGAGAAAAATTCCCTTCCTGCTTGGCGGAAGAAGAGGGGACTCCTTTAAAGTTCCAAAAGGAACAAAAATTATTTTGTTTACCCCTCAGTTTAGCAGTTCTATCCTGAGGTAGGAGATGACCCTTACCTCCCGTAATGTCAGAAATTATTTCTTTCAAGTCAGGCCCGAATAGGGGTTTCCCCTTGAAAGGAATAGCGAAAAGCTTTGACTTAGATTACACATCAGCAGACCAAGATTTTAACCATAACGCTCTATGCGCTAAAATAGCCAATCCGGCATTCTTAGCCGCCAATTTTGCAATCTGAAAGGTGGCATCTGTAATAAAAGGATTAGCCAGCTTAAGAGCCTTAATTCTATCTAAAATATCCTCTAAAGGAGTCTCAGTTTTAAGAGACTCTTCTAAAGCATCAAACCAGAAGGCCCCCGCAGTGGTAACTGGTACAATGCAGGCCGTTGGTTGTAAAAGGAAACCTTGATGAATGATCAATTTCTTTAGAAGACCCTCCAATTTCTTATCCATAGGGTCTTTAAAAGCACAACTGTCCTCAATAGGAATAGTTGTACGCTTAGCCAGGGTAGATATAGCTCCTTCCACCTTAGGGACTGTTTGCCCAGAGTCCCGAACAGTGTCAGGTATGGGATACATTTTCTTGAAATTAGGAGAGGGTGAGAACGGGATACCCGGTTTGTCCCATTCCCTCTTAATAATCTCTGAGATTCTCTTAGGATCCGGAAAAACATCAGTGTAAGCAGGTATCTCTAAGTATTTGTCCATTTTATGCAATATCTCTGGCGGTACCACAATAGAGTCACAGTCATCCAGAGTCGCTAAAACCTCCCAAAGTAACAGGCGGAGGTGTTCAAGCTTAAATCTAAAGGACATGATGTCCGAATCCGTCTGAGGTAACGCACTTCCTGAATCGGAAAGTTGCCCCTCAGACAGAAGTTCCCTGACCCCCAATTCAGATCCCTGTGAGGGTACATCGGAAATAGCTAACAAAGCATCAGAGGACTCAGTATTCACATTGACTTCTGTCCTACTGCGTTTGCCCTGTAACATTGGCAACTTAGATAATAACTCTGTAAGGGTAGTTGACATAACTGCAGCCATATCCTGCAGAGTAAATGAATTAGACGCGGTTGAAGAACCAGGCGTCGCTTGAGTGGGCCTTAAAGGTTGTGACGCTTGGGGAGAAGTTAGCGGTATACCCTGATTCTCCTCAGACTGAGAATCATCCTTAGACACATTTTCTTTACATAAAATTTGTGCTTTACATTGTAAGGCCCTCTCAGTACACGAGGGACAAAAAGTCAGAGGGGGTTCCACAGTGGCATCTAAACACATAGAGCAAGGAGTCTCTTCCTCAGTGTCAGACATGTTAAACAGACTAGCAATATTAATAATAGTTGTACTTTTCTTAAAATATTGAGCTCTGAATTCAAATTATATGCAAAAATGTCAATGTAAAAAAAACGTACTGTGCCTTTAAATTTTAAAAGCGCAACTCTTTTTCTGAAATCTGCAAAAACGTGTTTGGGACAGAAAAAATTATTTTAAAGTGCCCAAAATACTCTATTAGTATTGCATCCACTTGCTGAAATATGTAAGAAACCAATATATATCGATTATAACAGTAATTTATTTATTAACTTAATTTGGCCCCTGCACTGTCCATGCCACAGCTCTGCTGTGGCGCCTACCTGCCCCCGGAATACACTTGCTGTAGCCTGATAAGCCTGAAAGACCCTTTGAAGGCCGAGACAACTTAGGCCCCACCTGAGCCCCAGCCTCTGCTTGCTATGCGATCCGGATGATACTGCGCGTCTGAGCGTGCAAAAATAGGCCCCGCCCACCGTGGGCATAACTCTAATCCTGACTAAGACCCGCATGGGTCGCAAAGTAAAACCCAACATGTCGACTTGTAAAATTATAAAAAAAAATAAAGCCATGTGCACTCTTGTATACACTGAAAACATAGTAACACAGCACTCCCTCAGGCCAGTGATAAAGTTAACAGCCCTTAAGCAAACCGCAGCTCCAAGCGTCCAGCCCTTGAATAAGCCTCAAAGATATATTTACATACTTTTACAAATAGTATAAAGGGATTCCTGGTACACCATTTCCTTTCATATAGTGCATACTGCATGCCCCTCCCCATATAGGGAAAAAGGCCGGCCTGTTCTGATGCATCAAGTCTCCCCAGAAACAAAAGACTGAACATACCTCAATGCTGCTTGTAGCAAGACACCGTTCTCCACACTGAAGATTTTCTTACACTACCTTCAGCTGTGCTGTGGGAACCATCATGGATCTTAGATAATGTTTGCTAAGATCATCAACATCAGGGCAGAAAATAAGATGTCTCCACTCCTCTTGGGAAGCAATAGACTGACAATTTCACCCTGAGAAAAATAGTACTCACTGGCACCATTTTAAAATAAAAAAACTTCTTGATTGAAGAATCTAAACTAACATCTCACTTTACCTCTTCCTATTACTAACACAGGCAAAGAGAATGACTGGAGGTGGAGGGAAGGGAGGAGCTATATATACAGCTCTGCTGCTTTTTGCCACTTCCTGCTAGCAGGAGGTTAAATCCCACAAGTAAGGATGAAATCCGTGGACTCGTCATATCTTGTAGAAGAAATAGCTTTCTGACCCTTGCAAGGTCCAGAAAATGAAAGAACAAAGAGGAAAGCCTAAAAAAAAAATATTAATGCTCTTACAACAAGTTTTCAAGAAGTCTCTCCTTTGAATTATTAGGAGCTAAACTTAAAAAGGAAACTACAATTTCCTGATTAATATTAGCTGAAGATGCTGCTTGGGAAGAAAGGAATAGTTGGTTTGAAAAACAGCCTTATCCTGATGGAAAAGTTGGAATGCAAGATGGACCTGAAAGCTCAGAACTCTCCTGGCTGAAGAAATAGAACATTCTAGGACAACAGCTGGAGGTCTGGATCATGCATAGGTTCAAAAGGCTTCTTCAAACCTGATTAAGATTTCACAAAGTAAAGTTCGATTTGTCTGATTAGGATTAAGTGCTGAGCAGGATGCTTGTCATGTGATACAATACTAAAAGGTTGATATCTGACCCTTAAATGGACAAGAAACCACAAAAAACAACTTTCATTATTTAGACAAAGCATTTGATTTTAACCCTTTCATGCCGCGGTTAACGTGTCTACATCGGAACAACTGTTCAGATGTAAACAAATTGAAATCTCACTATCGTGCATGTGATCATGAGATTTCAATGATGGGATTGCATCAAGGGGGCGTCCCTATGATGCTAGGCTCGCCCTCCAGACAGCGATCCCATCAGGGAAGTGCCAGTGGCTTTAGGAAAGCCAAGTGGTTAGGGTGTTGTATTTCGTCCTTCGTCACTAAAGCCCAGCAAAATTCGGACGAAATACATCCTAACGGCGTTAAAGGGTTAAACAAGTTTCTAGTTTACTGCTGTTATCAAATTTGCTTAATTGTCTTGTTATCCTTTGTTGAGGGAGCAGCAATGCACTACTGGGAGATAACTGAACACATCTGGGAACCAATGACGAGTCATTTATGTGTAGCCACAATCAACATCTAGCTCCCAGTAATGCATTGCTGCTCCTGAGCCTACCTAGGTATTTTCAAATAAGGATATCAAAAGAACTAAGCAAATTGTCTGAATCATGAAAGAAAAATTTGGGGTTTCATATCCCTTTAAGGGAACTGGCTAATAAGCAATTTCCTCTTTAACAGGCTTGTCAATGTCTCAAATAATACATTGCGAATCCTCAGTTAAAGCACAATATGCGTAGATAAAAAAGACGCTATGATGCAACGTTCAGATTAAACATCGAGTCACAAAATGCAATCTTTACTTGGTTCAGTCACACTCTGTCCTCTCCCTCATACACATCACTCTCAGCCCTCCCCTTCACCACCATGTCTTTATAAATGTAAATTCTCATTCTTCAATATTTCAAGTAAATACTGGCTAAGTAAGTTATGTAAATGCATATAAAAAAAATATAATTTTGTTTTCTAGTGCAACGATATTTGTCAAAATTGTGGCTATTACAAAACATCAACAGATAGAATGCACTTACTGGCACTGTTCCAAGTAAACAATCTATCGTTTAGGAATACTACACGATTCACTGTTTACACGCACGCGCAAAATAGCCTGTGGATTTAAGAGCTTCTGATTGGATGGTCGTATTGCGCATGCGCAAGTCAGATTGCATAGAAGTAAGCCTGTCTGGCGGCAGGCTTGCTGATTGATCGACAGAAATAAACAATGGATATGACGTCATAGAGGGGTGGCGATTTAACGGAACGGACAGATTATATATAAAAGAATTGTAAGTAAATGGCTATATAATGTATTATTAAATTTGCACACAAAATTTCAATTAAGATTGAACAAGATTAATCATATAATCTGTTAATACTGAGTTTACCATCCCTTTAATGTAACTATAAGAGGTTGTCCAGATATAAAATAAAATAATACAAATTGGACTGGGGAGTCTGTATAGGCTTTTGTGTGAATATCTGTGATCCTTTCCCTAGAATTGCCAACTTTAGGTTGGGTACAAAAAATTCATAAAAATCCATCTTTTCTCCCTGGGATGCTGATTGTCAACCATTTGTTAGAGATATAACAGGTTTTGTCAGAGATATGACTCATATCCTGCAAATACTGGATACCTTAGAGTAGGAACGAAAACACAAATGGCTGACAGTTGATGTATGTTCCTTGTACTTGTGCATTCCCCGTAACTTAGGTATTGAAGCTGTAAAATATCACCTTTTGCTAAAAAGTACTTTCAGGAATTAATTGAATTTATTTTATAAGTGTTAAAATTTTTATTGACACACAATTATTTCCTGTTTGACTCTAACTACAGATTTGTTTAGGCCATGGGGGTTAGATTTACCAACCTGTTTCTAGGGTGGTTTGAAGCTACCTATATTTTTGGACAGACAAATAGTTATGGTGATTATATCAAGATCTATGCACAGTACATGGATGATTTCATTGTAGCGTGAGATGGCAGTGCATGTCAAGCACAATAATTTGTAGTTTTTTTTTTTTTTTAATTATAATAATGTAAACTTAACTTTCACATGTGAGCTAAAGCACGACTAAGTCAAATATTTGGATATTCTCCTACAAAGAGGAACAACATTGAGAGCACAGATCTACAGAAAATACATTATGGGAAACAGTATATTACATGCAGACTCTTGTCACCCTATATACATAAAAAAGCTATTTCTAGGGGACAACTTATGAGTAAAATAAATAAGCTAAATGATAAACATTCACTAGATATTGATAGAAAGATAAAGAAGATCAACTTTACTGAATATTGGTATTTTTAGGCTGGATCCCAAATTAGATCAGGTTTTAATGAAAGGCTGAAGATTTATTCCAAAAAGAGCTACAATAGCGTCCAAAATTGTTAATTATGTTTATAAATCAACACCAAATAATTGTTAGTCCTGGCTTTCCAAGAAAAGGATTTAATAGATGTGGAAAATATCCCTGCAATGTCTGTATACATGCAAAAGTAGGCAAATAATTTAGTTAAACTACAAATAATACCATATACAGTCATGTGAAAAACAAGTACACCCTCTTTGAATTCTATAGTTTTACGTATCAGGACAATAAAAATCCTCTAGTTCTTAGCAGGTCTTAAAATTATGTAAATTCAACCTCAGATGAACAACAACACATGACGTATTACTTTGTCATGATTTAACAAAAATAAAGCCAAAATGGAGAAGCTATGTGTGAAATCTAAGTACACCTTATTATTCAGTAGTTTGTAGAACCATCTTTAGCAGCAATAACTTGAAGTAATCATTTTTTGTATGACTTTATAAGTCTCTCACAGTGTTGTGGTGGAATTTTGGCCCACTCTTCTTGACAACATTGCTTCAGTTCATTGAGGTTTGCGGTCATTCATTTATGCACAGCTCTCTTAAGGTCCCACCACAGCTTTTCAATGAAGTTGAGGTCTAGACTTTGACTGGGTCATTGCAACACCTTGATTCTTTTCTTTTTCAGCCATTCTGTTGTAGAATTGCTGGTGTGCTTGGGATCATTGTCCTGTTGCATAACCCAATTTCAGTCAAGCTTTAGCTGTCAGACAGATGGCCTCACATTTGACTCTAGAATACTTTGGTAAACAGAGAAGTTCATGGTCGACACAATAACTGCAAGTTGCCCAGGTCCTGTGGGTGTAAAACGAGCCCAAATCATCACTCCTCCACCACCATGCTTGACAGTTGGTATGAGGTGTTTGTTCTGATATGCTGTGTTTGGTTTTTGGCAAATATCTCCACTTTGGTCTTGTCTGTCCAAATAACAATATTCTAGAAGTATTGTGGTTTCTTTTGATGCAACTTTGCGAAATTAAGCCATGCTACCGTGTTCTTTTTAGAGAAAATAGGCTTTTTCCTGGCAACCCTTCCATACAAACCATACTTGTTCAGTCTTTTTCTAATTGTACTGTCATGAACTTTAACATTTAACATGCTGAGGCCTGTAGAGTCTGAGATGTAACTCTTGTTTTTTTTGCAATTCCTCTGAGAAATGCATGGTCTGACCGTGGGGTGAATTAGCTGGGACGTCTACTACTGGGAAGATTGGCAACTGTCTTGAATGTTTTCCACTTGTGAATAATCTTTTTCACTGTAGAATGATGTACTTTAAATGGACAGTCTACAATAGAATTTGTATTGGTTTAAAAGATAGATAATCCCTTTATTACCCATTCCTGAGTTTTGCACAACCAACACAGTTATATTAATATACTTTTTACTTTGTATCTAAGCACCTTCTGACAGCCTCCTGATCACATGACTGTGACTATTTAAAATCTATTGAGTTGCATTTAGTTCTGTGTTGTGATAACTCTTAAATAACTTCCCGGGTGTGAACACATTGTTATTTATATAGCCCACATAAACTATCAGTCTCCTGCAAATACAAAAACATGTAATTAAGAGGCTGTCTATAGAGCCTTTTATAAAATTTAAACCTCTAAATGTATGCCTGTTTCAAAGTATATTAATCTAACAATGTTGGTTGTGCAAAGCTGGTGAATGGGTAGTAATGGCATTATCTATCTTATTAAATAATAACGATTTTTGTGTAGACTGACTTTAAATTGTTTGGAAATGGCCTTATAACTCTTCCCAAATTGATGGGCAGAAACGATTGTTTCTCTAAAATCAGCACTGATGTCTTTCCTCTTTGGCATTGTGTTAACACACCTGAATGCTCCAGACCAGCAAACTGCTAAAACTTCAGCTTTTATAGAGGTGGTCACATTTGCTGATGATCAATTAATCAAGGGCATTTGATTAGCAACACCTGGCTGCTACTTAGCCTCTTAATTCCCATGGAAGCAGTAAGGGTGTACTTCATTTTTCACACATGGCTTTTCCATTTTGGCTTTATTTTTGTTAAACAAATCATGACACAGGATAATATATCATGTATTGTTCATATGAGGTTGTATTTACCTAATTTTAAGACCTGCTAACGGCTTCTGAGAGGACAATATCTGACATCATGCAAAGATTGCATTCTGCCCAAGTGAAAATGCACTTCCTACATCACCATGGAACTGGGAGTTCTGCCTAGGTGATAAAATGTAAGCCATTGCCAGGGCCGCCATCAGGGGGTGACAGGGGTGACTCCTGTCAGGGGCCCATGAGGCAAGAACAACTATTATTAAAAAAAATACTATTGAGCGTGGGAAATGTTATTACAAGGAATAAAGCATTAGGATTTGAGAGGATTTCTGAGTGTGCACTAAACCACTATGCACAGTGCAAGACAGACTTGGTACTTCAGTTTGTACAGTGTGTGCCTGAGTCAGACGGTGGGGCCAGGGGTCCATAAAAACATTTTTTTAGCAATATGCAGCAGTGTATTTATGATTATTTGACAATGCTGTAGAAATTCTATATTTAAAGCCATGCAGAAGTGTTTCCTCCTCAATACACAAATGGTAGATGCCCTTTTTGCCCAGATGAGTTTTTTTAAATTTATATATATTTCTCCAACATTGGTGTGTCCGGTCCACGGCGTCATCCATAACTTGTGGAAATATTCTCTTCCCCAACAGGAAATGGCAAAGAGCACAGCAAAAGCTGTCCATATAGTCCCTCCTAGGCTCCACCCACCCCAGTCATTCTCTTTGCCGCTGAACAAGCAGCATCTCCACGGAGATGGTGAAGAGTATGTGGTGATTAGAATATTAACCAGGAAATAGTTGTGCCTTCTTTGTGTCCGAATCCAGTTTCAAAGAAGGAACGTTTGTTACACAATTTAGATGTAGTTCGTGCTTTAAAGTTCTATTTAGAAGCAACAAAGGATTTCAGACAAACGTCTTCTCTGTTTGTCGTTTATTCTGGCAAGAGGAGAGGTCAAAAAGCTACTGCTACCTCTCTTTCCTTTTGGCTGAAAAGCATCATCCGATTGGCTTATGAGACTGCCGGACGGCAGCCTCCCGAACGCATCACAGCTCACTCTACTAGGGCTGTGGCTTCCACATGGGCCTTCAAGAACGAGGCTTCTGTTGATCAGATATGTAAGGCAGCGACTTGGTCTTCCCTGCACACTTTTGCCAAATTCTACAAATTTGATACTTTTGCTTCTTCGGAGGCTATTTTTGGGAGAAAGGTTTTGCAAGCCGTGGTACCTTCCGTTTAGGTAACCTGATTGGCTCCCTCCCTTCATCCGTGTCCTAAAGCTTTGGTATTGGTTCCCACAAGTTATGGATGACGCCGTGGACCGGACACACCAATGTTGGAGAAAACAGAATTTATACTTACCTGATAAATTACTTTCTCCAACAGTGTGTCCGGTCCACGGCCCGCCCTGGTTTTTTAATCAGGTTTGATGAATTTCTTTCTTTAACTACAGTCACCACGGCACCCTATGGTTTCTCCTGTTTTTCTCCTGTCCGTCGGTCGAATGACTGGGGTGGGCGGAGCCTAGGAGGGACTATATGGACAGCTTTTGCTGTGCTCTTTGCCATTTCCTGTTGGGGAAGAGAATATTCCCACAAGTTATGGATGACGCCGTGGACCGGACACACCGTTGGAGAAAGTAATTTATCAGGTAAGCATAAATTCTGTTTTATTAGATTCTAGTTTACTGCCCCTTTATGCAAGGACTTTCCAGATGCAAGGAGGGATTTTATCTAAGATTTTTACATCTGCATAAAATGTTATACTCTCAGACTAAGATTGCTCAGTGTTTGAAATGAGACAGGTTAACTTAACACTGTTCAGTTTACACTACAGCTGACTTAATTTTGAAATACATACAAAGAAGCCTAAATCCTGCATTTAACCAGATCTAATGGTATGAGATTGAGTACCACAGCTTATGGTTCCACCAAGACCATATAGAGTACAGCATTTTCAAAATCCATAAGTACAGCTGACAGATGGGAACATTTGTACACCATATTTGAAGTGGTGCTCTTGGTTGAGGAAAATGGGGGGGGGGGGGAAGCAAACATATGTCAACCTTTCAAAAGTACTTTTCTTCATCAAGCCATCTACCCAGATCATTAATGTACAAGATTGAATTCACAGAATTATTTTTGTTTGCACATTTACAAATATGATTTTTTTTTATCATGCATGTCACACATGTTGATTTAGGGGATGCAATGTGCAGAAATTTTACTTCCTGTGAGTGTTTCTTTGGGTCTCTGTGTTTATGTCTTTGTGCTTTTGTCTCTGAGTGTGTATGTATTTTTTTTTCTGTGGGTCTCTCTGTGAGGGTGTGTATATATGTTTTTGTGCTTTTTCTATGGGTGTCTTTGTGAGGGTGAGTGTATATATATGTCTTTGTGTATTTTCTCTGGATACCTCTGAGGGTGGATGTGTATGTCTTTGTGTGTTTTCTGTGGATGTCTCTGTGAGGGTGTGTGTGTGTATGTCTTTGTGTGTTTTCTGTGGATGTCTTAGTGAGGGTGTATGAATGTCTTTGTGTGTTTTCAGTGGCTGTCTCTGTCGTCGTTTCCTTGGGTGTATGTGTGTCCATTGTCTGTTCCTTTTTAGGACGTTTTGACCTTACTGCTGATTATTCACATCTTTCTACAGACTTTGAGACTGAGACCTTTCCGGAAGTCACCAATCCACCATTTAACCTTTAAATTATTGTTTAGGCAGTTCAGGGCCCTTCCTTTCAGCCACTGCATGCTGTTGTCATCATTTAGTTGGCATCTTCCTTGACAAAAAGATAATCAGAACTACATATTTTGTTTTGTAAATCTCCTCCTTTTTTGACAAAACTGTAGTCTACCTCATTACTTGTCAGGTCAATGTAAACAATTGCTGAGTGTCTGTGTCCGAGTGTGTTTCTTTGCGTGTCTTCTAGAATGTATATATGTGAATCCTTATGTGTTAGTGTGTGTTTCAGTGTATGAGTGTGTCTGTGTGTTACTACCTTTACAACATTTCTTACATTTTTTTACACCTAAGAATAAAGTGCATATACGTTTTAGTCACTTACAATAGCGTCCAAAATTGTTAATTATGTTTATAAATCAACACCAAATAATTGTTAGTCCTGACTTTCCAAGAAAAGGATTTAATAGATGTGGAAAATATCCCTGTAATGTCTGTATACATGCAAAAGTAGGCAAATAATTTAAACTACAAATAATACCATATACAGTCATGTGAAAAACAAGTACACCCTCTTTGAATTCTATAGTTTTACGTATCAGAACATAATAAAAATCCTCTAGTTCTTAGCAGGTCTTCTTAAAATGATGTAAATTCAACCTCAGATGAGCAACACATGACGTATTACTTTGTTATCATTTAAGTAAAATAATGCCAAAATGGAGAAACCATGTGTGAAATCTAAGTACACCTTATTATTCAGTAGTTTGTAGAACCACCTTTAGCAGCAATAACTTGAAGTAATCGTTTTCTGTATGACTTTATCAGTGTCTCTCTGTCGTCGTTTCCTTGGGTGTATGTGCAAGTTTGTGTTTGTGTGTCCATTGTCTGTTCCCTTTTAGGATGTTTTGACCTTACTGCTGATTATTCACATCTTTCTACAGACTTTGAGACCTTTACAGAAGTCACCAATCCACCATTTAAGTTTGTGCTTAGATTCTACGTTGATATGCGCTTCTCAGCATTTTGAAGCCCGATTCCTCTCAAGAGTACAGTGAATGTCAGAGGAATGTGAAGGTAGTATCACCTATTGAATGCAATGGTTTTCCTCACGGGAGATCTACTTCATAGGTTCTCTGTTATCGGTCGTAGAGATTCATCTCCTACCTCCCTTATTCAGATCGACGATATACTCTTCCATTACCTCTACTGATAACTGTTTCAGTACTGTTTTGGCTATCTGCTATATGTGGATAGGTGTCTTTTGGTAAGTATGTTTTCATTACTTAAGACATTCTAAGCTATGGTTTGGCACTTTATGTATTAATATAAAGTTCTAAATATATGTATTGTACTTATATTTACCATGAGTCAGGTTTATGTATATTTCCTTTTGCAGGCTGTCAGTTTCATATTTAGGAAAAGCATTTTTTAGGAAACATTTTTCTTACCTAGGGTATAGTCTTTTTTTCAAATTGACTGTTTTCATTAAATTTCACGGGTAAAATTAGGCTCATGAGGGCGCAAAATACCAAAGTATATTGTGTCATTCTTGGGGCGAGATTTTTTGGCGCGAACCTCTTAGGTTAAGCTTTCAACTAAGAATATCAAGCGAACAAAGCAAAATTGGTGATAAAAGTAAATTGGAAAATTGTTTAAAATGACATGCTCTATCTGAATCATGAAAGTTTATTTTGGCCTAGACTGTCCCTTTAAGGCTAGACCTTATATCTCAAGGTCCGTTTTTCCATCAGGATCTCAAATCATTAAATTTGAAGGTATGGAAATTGAACGCCTAGTGCTTAGTCATAGAGGTTTCTCTGACTCAGTGATTAATACTATGTTACAGGCTCGTAAATCTGTTTCTAGGAAGATTTATTATCGAATTTGAAAGACTTATATTTCATGGTGTTCTCATAAATTCTCTTGGCATTCTTTTAGAATTCCTAGAATTTTACAGTTTCTTAAGGATGGTTTGGATAAGGGTTTGTCTGCAAGTTCCTTGAAGGGACAAATCTCTGCTCTTTCTGTTTTATTTCACAAAAAGATTGCGAAGCTTCCTAATATTCACTGTTTTGTACAGGCTTTGGTCTGTATCAAGCCTGTCATTAAATCAATCTCTCCTTCTTGGAATCTTAATTTGGTTTTGAAGGCTTTACAGGTTCCTCCGTTTGATCCTATGCATTCTTTGGACATTAAATTACTTTCTTGGAAAGTGTTGTTCCTTTTGGCCATCTCTTCTGCTAGAAGAGTTTCTGAATTATCTGCTCTTTCTTGTGAATCTCCTTTTCTGATTTTTCATCAGAATAAGGCGGTTTTGCAGACTTCATTTAAATTCTTACCTAAGGTTATGAATTCTAACAACATTAGTAGAGAAATTGTTGTCCCTTCTTTGTGTCCTAATCCTAAGAATTCTTTGGAGAAATCCTTACATTCTTTGGATGTGGTAAGAGCTTTTAAATATTATGTCGAAGCTACTAAAGATTTCAGGAAGACTTCTAGTCTATTTGTTATCTTTTCTGGTTCCAGGAAAGGTCAGAAGGCTTCTGCAGTTTCCTTGGCATCTTGGTTAAAGGGACACTTAACACCTAAAAGCTAAATTCCTTAAATCTAACTCCTGATTAACGAAACGCAAGTAATCACAGATGGCTATGCGATCTTGGAAGCTGACCCAAATTGTTTTATAAAAAGTGTTTTCAATTACAATGTTGTACTTGTGCTTGATATTTTATTTATTTATTTATAAAATATTTTACCAGGAAGGATACATTGAGATTTCTCTCGTTTTCAAGTATGTCCTGGGTCCACAAGACATTGCATTGATAACATAGGGTACAATAAAATACAAAAAACAATAATAATACACAATATATGAAAAAAAAAAAAAATTAACATAGAACAGGTATTTAATCAACCATGACAGATGCATTCTGTTTTGAGATATGTAGAGAGGGATCTCTTAAAGGATATTAGGCTTGGGGAAGGTTTGAAAGTGTGCGGGAGGTTGTTCCATAATTGTGGTGCTCTGTAGGAAAAGGAGGATCGAGCTGCTTTCTTTTTGTATTGAGGCAAGCTAAATAATGTGCTGGTATTGGATCGGAGGTTATAGGAGGTGGGAATAGCCGGGGAGAGCATTCTGCTCAGGTAGGGTGGGAGCTTCCCAGAAATGCTCTTAAACACAAGGCAAGAAAGATGGAGGGAGCGTCTGGATTCCAGCGACAGCCAGTTTAGTTCTTTTAGCATGTCACAATGGTGGGTCCTGTAGTTACATTGTAGCACAAAGCAGCAGAACGAGTTATATAACGTATTTAGTTTATTAAGGTGAGTTTGCGGTGCAGGTGCATATACTACGTCCCCGTAATCCATGATAGGCATCAGCATTTGCTGTACAATCTTTTCCTTTACTGTAGGGCTGAGGCAAGATTTGTTTCTGTACAGGGCACCTAGTTTTGGATAAAGTTTAGAGGCAAGTTTTTCTATGTGGAGGCCAAAAGATAGATTGGGGTCTAACAACATACCCAAGTATTTGAAAGAGTGGACTGCAGTCAGTGTGCAATTGGATTTTGTTTTGATGCGTAGATGGGAATTTTGTAATTTGTGTAATTTAGGCCCTGTTCCAAAGATCATTGTGACAGTTTTGTCAGTGTTTAGGAAGAGTTTGTTTTTTGATATCCACTTTTCTACCTCTGTGAATTGGTCTTGGAGCACTGCTTCAAGCTGCGGCAGATCGGAATTGTTTACATAGATTACCGTGTCGTCTGCGTACACGTGTACAGTTGAGGATTTGCAGACATTAGGCAGATCATTTATAAATAATGTGAATAGCAGGGGGCCGAGAATGGATCCTTGGGGAACACCACACGTGACCGGGAGAGGGAGGGAGTCACTGTCAGAAATGGAGACATATTGTGATCGATCCGATACATATGATCGAAACCAGGTTAGCGGACGATCACCAATACCTGAGTTTTTTAGTTTGAGCAGTAGTATATCGTGGTCTACTGTGTCAAAGGCCTTTGCAAAGTCAAGGAAAATAGCTCCAGTTAGGTCTCCTTGTTCCATGCCAGTTTGGATGTCGTTGCAAACTTTTAGGAGGGCAGTTGTAGTGGAGTGATTCGGGCGAAAACCTGATTGATCAGGGGTCAGATAGTTAGATTGTTGGTAATACTCACAAAGTTGCGTATGGACGCATTTTTCTAAAATTTTTGACAATACTGGGAGCAAAGATATGGGACGATAATTAGAAACCAAGGTTAACTCCCCACTTTTATGGATAGGCACTACTCTTGCAGTTTTCCAAAGTTTGGGTATGTATCCAGACACCAAGGATTCGTTAATTAGGGTTGTGATGGGTTTAGCAATTGCCGGCGCACTGATCTTCAACAGCATTGCTGGGATTTGATCAGGTCCAGACTGGTTTTTCATTTTTAGATTATTAAGGTGTTTCTTAATTACATTGATGGGTACAGGTCTAAAATTGAACTTCTGTATATTGGGTCTTTGCTGATTTAGTGGGGCCTGATCCACATTTGTAGTTTCAGGATGCGCGTCATTTATTAGTTTGTCAATCAGGGTGGTGGAGCATCCGACAAAATAACTATTAAAGGCATTTGCTACTTCTAAGGGGAGTTGCAGGGTTTGGTTGTCCACATTGACAGTGCGGGGTTGGGAGTGGATTGGTGGATTTTGTAAGTTGTTTATGATTTTCCAAAACTTTCTAGGGTTTGATATGTTATTGTTCAGATTTTCACAGAAATATTGGGCCTTGGCCAATTTTGTTTGTTTAGTGCATATATTTCGCCATTGTCTATATACACAGTGATCGTTCATAGAGCCTGTATGCCTTAACTTTGACCACAATGAATCCCGAAACTGGTACATTTGAATGAGGTCAGCTGTGATCCAATTTAAGTGTGCTCCTTTTACTCTCACCTTACGCAGTGGGGCATGCATATTCCAAACTTGTAGGAGTTCAGACTGGAAGAATTCTACTGCAGAATCTAGATCTGGGATTAGGTTTAATCTGTGCCAGGGGAGGTTCTTAATGTCATTTAGAAATGATTGAAGATTAAATTTTTTGAAGGACCTGGTGATTTTAACCGTGGGAGAGGATTTAGTTGCCTTTATTTTGCGCACGCAGTACACTAGGCAGTGGTCACTGAAATTGTTAGGGAGAACACCTGCCTCCTGGATTCGGTTGGGAGAAGTGGAGAGAATCCAGTCAAGCAGGGTGTGATTATGGCTTTTGATGTTTATGCGAGTTGGGGAGGAGATTAATTGCGTTAGCTGCAAAGATTTAAACAGTGAGCGACAACTATTATTTTTTAGATTCAGCCAATCAATATTAAAATCTCCAAAAACCAAAATTTCACTTTTTGGGTTTTGAGCTATGGTTTCACTAAGGAGATGTGCTATGTCAGAAAGGGAATGTACAGGGGAGCTAGGTGGGCGGTAGATCCCTGCAACAATTATTGATTTACTGCATGGGATTTCAATTTTGCCAGAAAGGAAATCAAAGGTGGCAGGAGAGCTAGATTTTT
This sequence comes from Bombina bombina, assembly GCF_027579735.1. Taxonomy (NCBI): domain Eukaryota; kingdom Metazoa; phylum Chordata; class Amphibia; order Anura; family Bombinatoridae; genus Bombina; species Bombina bombina. The sequence goes on along the minus strand of NC_069499.1, from coordinate 187,154,228 downwards.
GTAAGGGGGTGAACTTTGTGGAATTGTCAACATAAATTACAATGCCGCCTCCTCTCTTTGCTCTATCATTTCTATGGCATGAATATCCATGTATTGCAATGGCAGAGTCAGGTATTTTTGCGGTTAGCCACGATTCAGAGATCACAATGATTTTGGGTTTGTATTGTAAACACCAAGCTTGCAGTGCATCAATTTTCGGTAGTAAGCTGCGGATATTACAGTGCACAAAGGAGAGGCCTTTCTTAGCTGGAAGGCTAGGAATGGAATTTGTTAGGGGACCAGGGTTAGACTCTACGTCATTTGCAAGGGCAAGTAACATAAGGAATAGGAATTTGGAAATCATTTTTGATTGGCCATATAGTGAATGTGATACTTTATAATTTTGTGAGGTGGGGGTAGGAGGGTTATTTTTTATAACCCTCCACCAGCACTCAGCAGATAAGTTACAGCAACAGAGCAGGCCATGATGTATGATAATTTGTTTTCCAGTTTGAGGTGTGTGCTTATGGCGGTTATTATGTGAACCAAATTGGAGTGAGAAAAGGGTTATCATGAATAACAGTATGGATATATTTGGATTCATGTTAGTGGTATGAGGTGTGTAGATAAAAAATAAAAATGAAAAGTATATACACTATTGATGTGTGATATATAGCTATATGTAGGAAGAGAGGGTATTTATTCTATAGGGTTAAGTAGAAGGAAGGATGTGCTGATCAGTGGTTGCAGCTGTCATTTAAGGAGAATGAAAGAAGTGTGGGAGACTATCTATAAAGGAAGAAATGAGCCTGGGGTGGGAGGGAAACTATCTTGCAGGATCTACCTTTTTGCAAAGCAGGGGCACAGCTGAGATAAGTTCTGTATTTTCTTGCAAGACTTGGGTAGATATGTTTAAAAATCAGGCTAAAGGAGAGAGATAAATTAGCGTCAGATTGGGCTGCAAACATTTAGAGGAATGGGGAGGGAATATCTATGAACATTTGAGCTAAGGGTCATAAAAGCAAAAACACAGGGAAAGTTAAAATTACCGAGATAACACAGAGGTATTCATGTAGGGGAATAAAACCATTAAAGTACAAAAAAAGATACATGGCCTTAGCTGATTAAACTAACTTTTAACATAATGGTCAGACATAATGGTAATAAAATATGCATTTTAAATCATAAAAACAAAACAAAAAATAGCCAATACATATAACAATACACACATCAGAAAATAACAGGGTAGGTTAAATATAATGATATAACTATCTTGCAGGATCTACCTTTTTGCAAAGCAGGGGCACAGCTGAGATAAGTTCTGTATTTTCTTGCAAGGCTTGGGTAGATATGTTTAAAAATCAGGCTTTTTGCAAAGCAGGGGCACAGCTGAGATAAGTTCTGTATTTTCTTGCAAGGCTTGGGTAGATATGTTTAAAAATCAGGCTTTTTGCAAAGCAGGGGCACAGCTGAGATACGTTTTGTATTTTCTTGCAAGGCTTGGGTAGATATGTTTAAAAATCAGGCTTTTTGCAAAGCAGGGGCACAGCTGAGATAAGTTCTGTATTTTCTTGCAAGGCTTGGGTAGATATGTTTAAAAATCAGGCTTTTTGCAAAGCAGGGGCACAGCTGAGATAAGTTCTGTATTTTCTTGCAAGGCTTGGGTAGATATGTTTAAAAATCAGGCTTTTTGCAAAGCAGGGGCACAGCTGAGATAAGTTCTGTATTTTCTTGCAAGGCTTGGGTAGATATGTTTAAAAATCAGGCTTTTTGCAAAGCAGGGGCACAGCTGAGATAAGTTCTGTATTTTCTTGCAAGGCTTGGGTAGATATGTTTAAAAATCAGGCTTTTTGCAAAGCAGGGGCACAGCTGAGATAAGTTCTGTATTTTCTTGCAAGGCTTGGGTAGATATGTTTAAAAATCAGGCTTTTTGCATATTCTTATGTATGCTGCCATATTGTAACGTGCGTTGCACACAGGTACACGTACAGCACATTGCTCTATTATTAGAGGAATCTCGCTCACTGTGATACACGCAGAGCGTGTGCTGCAGCGTTTGTAGAGACATTTTTATTTGTGAATTAATAGTATTTTTTAACATCATAATATATATTAAAAATGTTATTGTAAAAACCAAATTACATTTTATAATGTTCCCTAAACAAATCTGATGATGTCAGTGCACGGCTCCAGACACCATACTTGAAAATAGCAAGCTACGGGGAGGGAGAGGGAGGGGAAAGAACAGTCCTGGGAATAATGGGTAAAGCCTTTCATAGTAAAATACGAGCTCCGTGGTGTGGTTATATCTAATGGTTCCTGACCCTGCCGTACATAATACTGCACCGGGAGTTCCTTTCTCTTTCAGCCCTAATGTTAAAACCCTCCTGGGACTTGAAGCGCGACTCCTACTGCCAGCTTGACATAGACAGTAGATTGAAGATAGTTACCAGATGCTCACTGACTGACAGGCTACAGTTGTGGAGTTTGCACACGCTCCCTGGCAGTGACGAGCTGGGCTGTCTATGTCAAGCCGACAGTAGGAGTTGCGCTTCAAGTCCCAGGAGGGTTTTAACATTAGGGCTGAAAGAGAAAGGAACTCCCAGTGCAGTATTATGTACTGCAAGGTCAGGAACCATTAGATATAACTACACCATGGAGCTTGTATCTTACTATGCAAGGCTTTAGCCATTATTCCCATTCTTCAGCGACCGTTTCCTCAGGTGCATATTAACATATAAAATTTAAAATAAGTTTGTGGAAATTTTATATGTTAATATGCACCTGAGGAAACGGTTCCATGAACTTTTATTCTTTTATACCTGCTCTGTTAACCGTTGTTAAAGGTTAATTCCCCGGCATACAATTGACTGTAGTTCTCTGGAGCATTTGAACTCAGCATTGCGGTGTAAGGACCTAACATCAGACGTCGGGTGCCTTCCAGCCCAAGGAAGCAACAGCTATGCACGGACATCAGATCCAGAAAGTGCAAGAGTGAGAGTTAGCTGGACGACTCATAAGAGTCCAGGAGGCGCTTGTGACCCTTCTCAAGTGTCTGGAAGTTTGTAAGTACAGTTTCACTTGCGCATACGGCGTGTCTTTTACTACTGATTGTGCACTATGGTGGTGCCTTCTTTCCATAGGAACAGTGGTACGTTTAGCAAGAGTAGAAATAGCCCCATCAACTTTGGGGATCTTTTCCCAAAACTCTATAGAATTTGCTGGTAAAGGATACAATTTTTAAAACCTTGAAGAAGGAATAAAAGGGAGTACCTGGCTTATTCCATTCCTTTGAAATCATATCAGAAATAGCATCAGAAATAGCAATCAGGAAAACCTCTGGAGTAACCACAGGAGGTTTAAAAACAGCATTTAAACGTTTACTAGTCTTAACGTCAAGAGGACTGGCTTCCTCAATATCCAAAGTAATTAACACTTCTTTTAACAAAGAATGAATATACTCTATTTTAAATAAATAAGTAGATTTGTCAGTGTCAATGTCTGAGGAAGGATCTTCTGTATCAGATAGATCCTCATCAGAGGAGGATAAATCATTATGTTGTCGGTCATTTGAAATTTCATCAACTTTATGAGAAGTTTTAAAAGAACTTTTACGTTTATTAGAAGGCGGAAATGCAGACAAAGCCTTCTGAATAGAATCAGCAACAAATTCTTTAAAATTCATAGGTATATCATGCACATTAGAAGTTGAAGGAACTGCAACTGGCAATGTACTATTACTGATGGATACACTATCTGCATGTAAAAGTTTATCATGACAACTATTACAAATGACATTCAGAGATATAATTTCCACAATCTTACAACAAATGCACTTAGCTTTGGTAGAACCGATGTCATGAAGCAAAGTTCCAACAGATACTTCTGAGGCAGGATCAGATTGAGACATCTTGCAAAATGTAAAAGAAAAAACAACATATAAAGCAAAATTATCAATTTCCTTATATGACAGTTTCAGGAATGGGAAAAAAATGCAAATAGCATAGCCCTCTGACATAGAAAGGCAAGAGGCAAATAGCAATGGGGTAATTAATTAAAAATTTGGCGCCAAGTATGACGCACAACGTAATTGAAATTTTTTTGCCGCCAACAACATCCAAAAATGACACACTTGCGTCACTAACGACACAACCCTTTGTAAGGACTCGGCGTCAACTACGACGCCGGAAATGACAAACTTGCATCAACGGACATACTTCTGCGCCAAATAATTCTCACGCCAAGAATGACGCAATAAAGTCTAGCATTTGGCGCACCCGCGGGCCTAGTACTGCCTGCAATTTGCAAGAAAAATGTAGTCAATCTGAAAAAAAAGACTAAACCCCAGGTAAGAAAAAAATATTTCTTAATATGTTTATTTTCCCCAAATATGAAACTGACAGTCTGCACAAGGAAATACATGAACCTGACTTATGGCAAATATAAGCACAAGGGAGGGAAGGTTTGTACACTCGCGGATATGTGTCTATGCTAGAAAGGTAACAGTTCACATAAAGAGTTGAAATATCTCATAAAATATGTAAACTAATGTTGGTCCCGGGACTTCGGTCCAAATGCCCCCCACTCACCGCTCAGCTGATAGGCTAATTCTCTTCACCCACCCGGGGGTGAGCCGTCCGTTTGAATAGGAAACTCCAAAAGCCACCTGGGAAACTCCAAAATGCGTGCTAGCCGGAACCTTTCTTCGGCGTATACAAACGCATCCGCATCTGCGCTGGTGTCCCTGTGGAGAGGCAGAGTAAAAGGACAGACGGCAATCCGTGCGAATTGGCAATGATCCAAAATGCTCTCTTCGGCATTCAGCGTGTGCGTGCGTGAGTGTCGGGGGGCGTGGTAGTCTTCACCCAGGATGACAACGTAAGCAGGGCTGTAGTAAGATGGGTATCCGTGGTCTGGTGTTAAGCGCCGAAACATGTAAGCCCATAGGTGTCTCGCCTGTCTTACACCTGTTTTCTTGACTGTTGCCCCACTTGCAACTTTTAATTACTTTTTGAAATAAAGAACTTTTTATCTTACTATATGGGCATCCGTTCCTCCTTGTTTTCATTATAAATATAAGCACAATACATATATTTAGAACTTTATATAAATGCATAAAGTGCCAAACCATAGCTGGGGTGTCTTGTGTAATAAAAAACATACTTACCGAAAGACACCCATCCACATATAGCAGATAACTGTTTCAGTACTGGTTTGGCTATCAGTAGAGGTAATGGTATATGAGAGTATATCATCTATCTGAAAAGGGAGGTAGGAGATTAATCTTTACGACCGATAACAGAGAACCTATGAAATAGATCTCCCGTGAGGAAAACCATTGCATTCAATAGGCGATACTCCCTTCACATCCCTCTGACATTCGCTGTACTCTGAGAGGAATCGGGCTTCAAAATGCTGAGAAGCGCATGTCAACATTAGAAATCTTAGAACAAACTTACTTCACCACATCCATAGGAGGCAAAGTTTGTAAAACTGAATTGTGGGTGTGGTGATGGGTGTATTTATAGGCATTTTGAGGTTTGGGAAACTTTGCCCCTCCTGGTAGGATTGTATATCCCATACGTCACTAGCTCATGGACTCTTGCCAATTACATGAAAGAAAAAGGTTTCCTGTGTATCTGGACAAAAGAAGTGGAGGATGTGCGAAGTTGGTGTCTGAAGATAGTTAATCCTTTTATAATTACTTTTCCCTGCAAGCAAGGATTTGGGGGTTTGCCGTGTCCACATCAATCTTTTTAGTAAGAGTAGTGGTGGCTACTAGCAGTCAGAAATCAGCAAGGTTGTCTTTGCTTTATTTCTAACATTATTGCTGCCCCTTATAGAAAGCCAGGGTTGGTTACTCTGTTCTTTCTTTTTCTACAGGTCCCTGTTAGCGGTCAAGTGAGGCTGTCAGACCGTTAGCTGCAGTGCCTGCTCCACAGCAGAAGTTTCCTGAGGGTAAGTCTTTTATTTATATTTCTTAGAGATATTTTCGAAGAAGGACTGGGATAATAAGGGTCACAGTGGAACCTGCCTCCTACTACCCTCAGAAGGTATTTATTTATTCTTAATTTGGCTTTATGCCTGTGAAGGGATTTTGCCGCTTCCATTGCCGGGCAAATTTTAGCTAAGCCCAGGCTTTATGGGTGTGGGATACGGCTTTGCTGGTCAGTCATAATTCCCAATTATTTTCCTTACATGGTCCGTTTAAACGGAGGTTTAATGTGTCTAAGGGGCACAGTTCGTACTAGCTAAATCCCTCTTGTAGAGGGTTCGGTTGGTTTATGGTGCACTCAGTTTATACAGAAGTAAGCTTCTGTTATTGCCTGCATAGACTGCGGCAGTTAGTGTATGTTACCTTAACTCAGGCTGTTATGTCTGTGAATTCTCCTGTTTGTTATTGGGTAGTAGCTTCCCGCTCAGGAGCTGAGTTTTCCTGCAGATTGTCAACTAAATACTCAGATAATTTGTGCTGCGGGACGCTCAGTACATTTGTGTAGTTTGGGGATGAGCTTTATTTTTCCGCTCCTCTCAGGATCAGCTGACAGAGTTTAGATATTCGCCCCATTTTGGATTTTATCGCAACGAGTTGTGCAATCTGAGCGCATGTTTAGCTGAGTCTCTCATACATTTAAGCCTAGCCTTCTAAGGATCAGGTGCATGTATATTTTATAAGATGGAGACTCTTATTAATACATTCGACTGTTTTATTAAACGTTTTTGCTGCTGATCACTTCTGAACGTATTTTCTGATACATACAGTGTTTCTTGTATTTGCCTGCCATCTGGTGGCAGTTATCTGCTAAGCCACGTCACTGAGGATATTTAGGGCTGAGTTGCTCATAATATTCTTATGTCCCTGTAGTTTACTTTTCAGGATTATTATCCTGATAATGTCTTTTTTTTATTTATTTGATGGCAGCGCCAGCTAGAGGATATACAGAAATAAGGGATGAGCTGATTATTTGTGTCATAATCAATATGTCCATGCAGTTTTATTTTCAGGATGTATTCTCCTGATTCATTCTGTGTTTTTTATTGTATTTGGTGACAACTCAATTCTAGTTTAGCTCCTTTTATAGTTTAAGGGGTAATCCTTTTTATTATTTTTATATTTGTAAGGTTTGCAGCCCTTCTTCAATCCTTTTTTATAGGTGATTGATGCGCTGTTGAATAACTTTGATCAGACATATAATGTGCTTCAGTCTCTGATATTTGGCACTATGTCTACCTTAGTCAGGAATCAATATTACCCTGCGGGATATTTTCTTCCTTAAAGGGACATGAAACCTAAACATTTTCTTTCAGGATACAGATAGAGAATACAATTTTAAACACCTTTCTATTTTTTTTTTCTATTATCTCATTTGTTTTATTCTCCTGGTATCATTTGTTCTAAAGCTGACATTCTTTTATCTGTGAACAACATGCAAGAGATTTTTCTAGCCTTGCAATTCTAGCTCGCAGAGCTCTGTGGCTAATGTCTTGGTCTGTGGCTGTTGCATCTAAATCCTATTTTCTTTTTTTACCTTATATGGGCAAGACTTGATTTGGACCTGATCTGGCTGAATCTGTCGTATCAGGTGAAAAGCGTTCCTTTCTACCTCAGGATTAAGGAATCGTGTAATAAAAATGTTACACTTGGTATGAGGAAAGATACCATTCTCCTGTGTTTTATTGATATTTTCCGCCATCTGGTGGCAAGTCAAATACTTTTTTTTAAATTCTTTCTGTGTATTTTGTGCTGTTACTCTCCTTCATTTTAGGAGTTTTTCGCAATGTGGAACTCCTTCTGATGTAGCCAGTAGTTAGCATGTCTGACTTGGACTACGTTGTGAGTTCAAATCTCTGTGGGCAGAGCAATCCAGGATTTCTTGAAGATGGCTGGTAGAGTACTTGGCAATCTAAGTGTTTTTTATTTCATAGTAGGGCCTTTAAATACATTATAGATTCAGAGGTTACATGTTTTTATTTTCCTAAAAATGAAGGAATCTTATTTGTCCTTGTCATATATTAAATATATACTTTAATATTTTTTGTTTGGGGACTTGATTATCATGTATGTTTTTATGTATCATTATCATTTCCTGTGTTTTTATAAGACTATTCCTGTGAAATGTATAATTTCGAGTTCCCTACTTGCCTCTCTATAATATAGAATTTTTAGCCAGAATTCTTGCTTTGCGATTTTAGCTCGCAGAGCTCTGTAACTAAAATCTTGGTTGGCAGATGTTTCATCCAGTTCCATTCTTCTGTCTGTGTCCTTTTTGGGCAGGACTTTAGTTGGACCTGGTTTGGCCGTATTTTTTCCAGGGAAAAATACTTTTTTAGTCCTCTATACGAGATAGGTAGCCCTAAGGGGTCGACAGAATTTTAATTTTTGTCTTTAAGTAGAGACAAAAGTCTCTCTTCAAACCAGAGCAATCCAGGTTTTGTTGAAGATTCTGTCTACCTTAGATTAAAATGTTTCAATCCAAGAATCCTTTCTTTGAGTCTAGTCAGCTCTATGGGGCTTCTCTGGTTTGTCATTAGGCTTGGATCCACAATGTCCCAGACCCTGGGGCTGTGGAATCAGTATCTGTGGGATACAGGATAGGATTCAAATTTTCTTCTTCTTGGGATCGATTTATCCTGTTAGGTGATCTGAGAATCCGGTGAAGAGAGAGGTCTTTGTAAAATGCATAAGGACCTATCTTCTCTGAGAGTGATCTTCCAGTTCCCGTTGAGGAACAGGGTTAAGGATCTATTAAGACTTTTTTTGTAGGGGAAATTTTCTGTCTCCTTCAAATCCTCAAGGTCCCGCCCTTTAAAATGGAAACTGTTTATTCCTTTGGTTCAGGAAGGTCAGTTTATGTCCACCATAGAACTGAAGGATGCATATCTTTTAGTTCCCATTCATTGGGATCATCTCCAGTTTCTGAGGTTTGCCTTTTTGGACAAACATTTCTAGTTTATTGCACTTCTGTTTGGTCTTGCTATGGCTCCCAGAATATTTACAAAGGTTCTGGGGGCCCTTTTGGATGTGGTCAGAATTCAGGGAACTGCAGTGTTGCTTTACCTCTCGAAAGGCTTAGGGCCTGTGGACTCGGGAGGAGTCTTCTCTTCCCATTCTCATCTTGGAATTGAGAGCCATCTTCAATGCCTTGGCAGCTTGACCTCAATTATCTTTAGTCTGGTTTATCAGTTTCCAGTTGGACAAAATCACCTCAGTGGCTTACTTCAACCACCAGGGAGGAAATGGGAGTTTGTTGGCCATGAAGAAGGTGCCTCACATTCTGCAGTGGGTGGAAGCTCACAATTGTCTCCTATTTCCCATCCACTTTCCAGGAGTGGACTTCTGGGATGCAGATTTTCTGAGCAGACAGACTTTTCATCGTGGGGAGTGGGCTCTCCTTTCGGAAGTGTTCTCTCAGATAACCCTCAGGTGGGGGGTTCCAGAGTTGGATCTGATGGAGTCCCGCCAAAATGCCAAGGTTTCAAAGTATGGTTCTGTCAGGGTTTTTTCCCTGTTGTGTTTGCCATGTGCTGCTGGCAGCCATTTTACTCACCTCTCTTCCTGACTATGGTGCATTGTGGGGGATGCTGCTCATTTCCTGCACTTCCTTTTATAGCCAGACTGGTGTGCATCATCCATGTGAGACAGGATGCAGTCCCAGAATTGTGATGTTATCACTTATTATTTAAAGGGCCTCTGTTCAGTATGCTTTGCCTTTGCGTTGTCTCAGACCTGTTTGTGAGAGTTCCTGTGTATTACCTGGCTGCCTGACGTCCTTCCTGGTTCCTGATCCCTGGCTTGTTCCTGACTCTGCTGTTTTCCTTGTTCCTGATTCCGGTTTGTCTGACTATTCGCTTTGGCTCCTGACTCGGCTCGTCTGACTACCAGCTCTGGTTTTGATTCCTGGCTTGTTATTTGACTTGTGGACTTTTTATTATTTTTTGCTATTAATAAAAGTGTGATTATTTTTGCACTTCTCGTCTCAGTCTGATTCCTGGCACCCTGACAAGTTCAAGGTCAAGAGATCATCAGGCCATTCAGATAGATGCTCTAGCAGTTCCTTGGAGGTTCTTTCTGGCATATCTGTTTCCTCCGTTTACTCTCCTTCCACGAGTCATTGCTTGTATCAAACAGAAGAGAGCATCAGTAATCCTAAAAGCTCCTGCATGACCTCGCAGGTTCTGGTTCGCGGATCTGGTAAGGATGTTGTCTCTACCTCCTTGGAGGTTACCTCTGAAGGACCTTCTAATTCAGGGTCCTTTCCTCCATCCAAACCTGGATTCTCTGAAGCCTATTTCTGTCTAGACGTGGTTTTTCTGAAGTGGTCATTGATACTATGCTTCAGACTCGCAAACCTGTTACTCACAAGATTTACCATAAGGTATGGTGTAAACATCTTTATTGGTGCAAATCTAAGGGTTTTTTCCTGGAGCCGGGTACGAATTCGCTGTATTTAATCTTTTTGCAGGATGGCCTGGAGAAAGATTTGTCAGTCAGTACTTCACCAGAACTGCTTGTGCAATGATAAATGCTAACAGCGTATGCTGTCAGCATTTATCGATGTGCGGTGGACCTGATCCGCTACAGTGGACCATGTCCGCTCGCGCTTTTTTAAATTGGCCTCATGGAGTTAACAAAATAATGTATATAAGAGTTTGCTTCACCCAACAGCAATAGAGGCCACTCTCTGACCTTTTTTTAAACATACTATGGAACTACTAAAACTCTAAAAAACAACAACAACAAAAACAACTAAGGTGTAAACTTAGTCCATATGAAAATTAATAGCCTCTCATGGACCTTTTAAGCTAAAGTTTGCCAACAAAGGAACTATAAGGGGTTAAGCAATTATATTATGGACATGAAAAATGTGTTTCCAAACAGCCTAATAGATCTGGAATTCTTGGTACTTTAGCTAGGACTAAATTAATTCTGTAATCAAACAAAATATATAAACTTCTATAAAATAACAAATTCTCCCATCCATTCATAAATCTCTAGAGACACTATACTTGTGTCTTTACTCCCTCCTAGTGGAGAAAATTCATATAGATATTAAACCTCAATCCCTTATTTATCTCCAGCTTACACACATACACATATTAATTAGCCTGAGAAAATAAAAGGATTATTTAAATTCTTAGTGAACTACAGCTCGCAAAACAACATAACAGAATATGTAAATTTGACCCCAATTATATCATGTATATAAACACCTAAAATCTTAAAACTGGATGCAGAGTAACATAAATAAATAGAAAACAGAATTTATGTTTACCTGATAAATTACTTTCTCCAACGGTGTGTCCGGTCCACGGCGTCATCCTTACTTGTGGGGATATTCTCTTCCCCAACAGGAAATGGCAAAGAGCCCAGCAAAGCTGGTCACATGATCCCTCCTAGGCTCCGCCTACCCCAGTCATTCGACCGACGTTAAGGAGGAATATTTGCATAGGAGAAACCATATGATACCGTGGTGACTGTAGTTAAAGAAAATAAATTATCAGACCTGATTAAAAAACCAGGGCGGGCCGTGGACCGGACACACCGTTGGAGAAAGTAATTTATCAGGTAAACATAAATTCTGTTTTCTCCAACATAGGTGTGTCCGGTCCACGGCGTCATCCTTACTTGTGGGAACCAATACCAAAGCTTTAGGACACGGATGATGGGAGGGAGCAAATCAGGTCACCTAGATGGAAGGCACCACGGCTTGCAAAACCTTTCTCCCAAAAATAGCCTCTTTCCAAGATAATAACTTAATATCAACGGAATGTAAGGGTTCAAACGGAACCCCCTGAAGAACTGAAAGAACTAAGTTGAGACTCCAAGGAGGAGTCAAAGGTTTGTAAACAGGCTTGATTCTAACCAGAGCCTGAACAAAGGCTTGAACATCTGGCACAGCTGCCAGCTTTTTGTGAAGTAACACAGACAAGGCAGAAATCTGTCCCTTCAAGGAACTTGCAGATAATCCTTTTTCCAATCCTTCTTGAAGGAAGGATAGAATCTTAGGAATCTTAACCTTGTCCCAAGGGAATCCTTTAGATTCACACCAACAGATATATTTTTTCCAAATTTTGTGGTAAATTTTTCTAGTTACAGGCTTTCTGGCCTGAACAAGAGTATCAATAACAGAATCTGAGAACCCTCGCTTCGATAAGATCAAGCGTTCAATCTCCAAGCAGTCAGCTGGAGTGAGACCAGATTCGGATGTTCGAACGGACCTTGAACAAGAAGGTCTCGTCTCAAAGGTAGCTTCCATGGTGGAGCCGATGACATATTCACCAGATCTGCATACCAAGTCCTGCGTGGCCACGCAGGAGCTATCAAGATCACCGACGCCCTCTCCTGATTGATCCTGGCTACCAGCCTGGGGATGAGAGGAAACGGCGGGAATACATAAGCTAGTTTGAAGGTCCAAGGTGCTACTAGTGCATCTACTAGAGTCGCCTTGGGATCCCTGGATCTGGACCCGTAGCAAGGAACTTTGAAGTTCTGACGAGAGGCCATCAGATCCATGTCTGGAATGCCCCACAGTTGAGTGATTTGGGCAAAGATTTCCGGATGGAGTTCCCACTCCCCCGGATGCAATGTCTGACGACTCAGAAAATCCGCTTCCCAATTTTCCACTCCTGGGATGTGGATTGCAGACAGGTGGCAGGAGTGAGTCTCCGCCCATTGAATGATTTTGGTCACTTCTTCCATCGCCAGGGAACTCCTTGTTCCCCCCTGATGGTTGATGTACGCAACAGTCGTCATGTTGTCTGATTGAAACCGTATGAACTTGGCCCTCGCTAGCTGAGGCCAAGCCTTGAGAGCATTGAATATCGCTCTCAGTTCCAGAATATTTATCGGTAGAAGAGATTCTTCCCGAGACCAAAGACCCTGAGCTTTCAGGGATCCCCAGACCACGCCCCAGCCCATCAGACTGGCGTCGGTCGTGACAATGACCCACTCTGGTCTGCGGAAGGTCATCCCTTGTGACAGGTTGTCCAGGGACAGCCACCAACGGAGTGAGTCTCTGGTCCTCTGATTTACATGTATCCTCGGAGACAAGTCTGTATAGTCCCCATTCCACTGACTGAGCATGCACAGTTGTAATGGTCTTAGATGAATGCGCGCAAAAGGAACTATGTCCATTGCCGCTACCATCAAACCTATCACTTCCATGCACTGCGCTATGGAAGGAAGAGGAACGGAATGAAGTATCCGACAAGAGTCTAGAAGTTTTGTTTTTCTGGCCTCTGTCAGAAAAATCCTCATGTCTAAGGAGTCTATTATTGTTCCCAAGAAGGGAACCCTTGTTGACGGAGATAGAGAACTCTTTTCCACGTTCACTTTCCATCCGTGAGATCTGAGAAAGGCCAGGACGATGTCCGTGTGAGCCTTTGCTTGAGGAAGGGACGACGCTTGAATCAGAATGTCGTCCAAGTAAGGTACTACAGCAATGCCCCTTGGTCTTAGCACCGCTAGAAGGGACCCTAGTACCTTTGTGAAAATCCTTGGAGCAGTGGCTAATCCGAAAGGAAGCGCCACGAACTGGTAATGCTTGTCCAGGAATGCGAACCTTAGGAACCGATGATGTTCCTTGTGGATAGGAATATGTAGATACGCATCCTTTAAATCCACCGTGGTCATGAATTGACCTTCCTGGATGGAAGGAAGAATTGTTCGAATGGTTTCCATTTTGAACGATGGAACCTTGAGAAACTTGTTTAAGATCTTGAGATCTAAGATTGGTCTGAACGTTCCCTCTTTTTTGGGAACTATGAACAGATTGGAGTAGAACCCCATCCCTTGTTCTCCTAATGGAACAGGATGAATCACTCCCATTTTTAACAGGTCTTCTACACAATGTAAGAATGCCTGTCTTTTTATGTGGTCTGAAGACAACTGAGACCTGTGGAACCTCCCCCTTGGGGGAAGCCCCTTGAATTCCAGAAGATAACCTTGGGAGACTATTTCTAGTGCCCAAGGATCCAGAACATCTCTTGCCCAAGCCTGAGCGAAGAGAGAGAGTCTGCCCCCCACCAGATCCGGTCCCGGATCGGGGGCCAACATTTCATGCTGTCTTGGTAGCAGTGGCAGGTTTCTTGGCCTGCTTTCCCTTGTTCCAGCCTTGCATTGGTCTCCAAGCTTGCTTGGCTTGAGAAGTATTACCCTCTTGCTTAGAGGACGTAGCACTTTGGGCTGGTCCGTTTCTACGAAAGGGACGAAAATTAGGTTTATTTTTGGCCTTGAAAGGCCGATCCTGAGGAAGGGCGTGGCCCTTACCCCCAGTGATATCAGAGATAATCTCTTTCAAGTCAGGGCCAAACAGCGTTTTCCCCTTGAAAGGAATGTTAAGTAGTTTGTTCTTGGAAGACGCATCAGCTGACCAAGATTTCAACCAAAGCGCTCTGCGCGCCACAATAGCAAACCCAGAATTCTTAGCCGCTAACCTAGCCAATTGCAAAGTGGCGTCTAGGGTGAAAGAATTAGCCAATTTGAGAGCATTGATTCTGTCCATAATCTCCTCATAAGGAGGAGAATCACTATCGACCCGCCTTTACCAGCTCATCGAACCAGAAACACGCGGCTGTAGCGACAGGGACAATGCATGAAATTGGTTGTAGAAGGTAACCCTGCTGAACAAACATCTTTTTAAGTAAACCTTCTAATTTTTTATCCATAGGATCTTTGAAAGCACAACTATCTTCTATGGGTATAGTGGTGCGTTTGTTTAAAGTGGAAACCGCTCCCTCGACCTTGGGGACTGTCTGCCATAAGTCCTTTCTGGGGTCGACCATAGGAAACAATTTTTTAAATATGGGGGGAGGGACGAAAGGTATACCGGGCCTTTCCCATTCTTTATTTACAATGTCCGCCACCCGCTTGGGTATAGGAAAAGCTTCTGGGAGCCCCGGGACCTCTAGGAACTTGTCCATTTTACATAGTTTCTCTGGGATGACCAAATTGTCACAATCATCCAGAGTGGATAATACCTCCTTAAGCAGAGCGCGGAGATGTTCCAACTTAAATTTAAATGTAATCACATCAGGTTCAGCTTGTTGAGAAATTTTCCCTGAATCTGAAATTTCTCCCTCAGACAAAACCTCCCTGGCCCCATCAGACTGGTGTAGGGGCCTTTCAGAACCATTATCATCAGCGTCGTCATGCTCTTCAGTATCTAAAACAGAGCAATCGCGCTTACGCTGATAAGTGGGCATTTTGGCTAAAATGTTTTTGATAGAATTATCCATTACAGCCGTTAATTGTTGCATAGTAAGGAGTATTGGCGCGCTAGATGTACTAGGGGCCTCCTGAGTGGGCAAGACTCGTGTAGACGAAGGAGGGAATGATGCAGTACCATGCTTACTCCCCTCACTTGAGGAATCATCTTGGGCATCATTGTCATTGTCACATAAATCACATTTATTTAAATGAGAAGGAACTCTGGCTTCCCCACATTCAGAACACAGTCTATCTGGTAGTTCAGACATGTTAAATAGGCATAAACTTGATAACAAAGTACAAAAAACGTTTTAAAATAAAACCGTTACTGTCACTTTAAATTTTAAACTGAACACACTTTATTACTGCAATTGCGAAAAAATATGAAGGAATTGTTCAAAATTCACCAAAATTTCACCACAGTGTCTTAAAGCCTTAAAAGTATTGCACACCAAATTTGGAAGCTTTAACCCTTAAAATAACGGAACCGGAGCCGTTTTTAACTTTAACCCCTTTACAGTCCCTGGTATCTGCTTTGCTGAGACCCAACCAAGCCCAAAGGGGAATACGATACCAAATGACGCCTTCAGAAAGTCTTTTCTATGTATCAGAGCTCCTCACACATGCGACTGCATGTCATGCCTCTCAAAAACAAGTGCGCAACACCGGCGCGAAAATGAGGCTCTGCCTATGATTTGGGAAAGCCCCTAAAGAATAAGGTGTCTAAAACAGTGCCTGCCGATATAATCTTATCAAAATACCCAGATTAAATGATTCCTCAAGGCTAAATAAGTGTTAATATATCGATTTAGCCCAGAAAAAGTCTACAGTCTTAATAAGCCCTTGTGAAGCCCTTATTTACTATCTTAATAAACATGGCTTACCGGATCCCATAGGGAAAATGACAGCTTCCAGCATTACATCGTCTTGTTAGAATGTGTCATACCTCAAGCAGCAAGAGACTGCTCACTGTTCCCCCAACTGAAGTTAATTCCTCTCAACAGTCCTGTGTGGAACAGCCATGGATTTTAGTAACGGTTGCTAAAATCATTTTCCTCATACAAACAGAAATCTTCATCTCTTTTCTGTTTCAGAGTAAATAGTACATACCAGCACTATTTTAAAATAACAAACTCTTGATTGAATAATAAAAACTACAGTTAAACACTAAAAAACTCTAAGCCATCTCCGTGGAGATGTTGCCTGTACAACGGCAAAGAGAATGACTGGGGTAGGCGGAGCCTAGGAGGGATCATGTGACCAGCTTTGCTGGGCTCTTTGCCATTTCCTGTTGGGGAAGAGAATATCCCCACAAGTAAGGATGACGCCGTGGACCGGACACACCTATGTTGGAGAAATACAGATTTGTTTTAGGTTTCCAGAGAACATAAATATAGTATAAGAGTATAACCTGCCGCCCTGACACTAATTCTAGACTTCTTAGTACGGGGATTATATAAACAATTGTTTATCTCAAATATGAGTATAAACTGCCATCTATCCCTACATGCTAAAATTTAAGTATATAGATATATACATGAAAATCACACATCTCAAATTAGCTTATTTGCATATAGTTTTCTAGTGCTTAGCAGAGATATTACATATGATTCAGTGTATTCTTGCATTTGCTTAAACAAGACATTAATATGGCTAACTGGAGACTGGGAGCATAGGACATAAATATGTCACTGGACCTATAGTTTCAGACCCTAGAGCCTTCATAAAAAGTTTCAGCTCTGAAGCAGACAACATATAGATTCAGAAGGCTGCCACAAAAGTAAAATAACGCCGTCTTATAGGATACGGTAGCCTAACCCACACCAGCTTTCCGGAACCTTTGTCCCATTAGGGGCTAGATTACAAGTGGAGCACTAATTTATTGTGTGCCCGTAAATTAGCAATTAGCACTCAGAAAATTAACCAGAGATCAAATCTTTGGTTAATTTTAAAAATGTCCCTCAATTGCCCCTAAAACCTGTATGGTGTCTTTATTAAAATAAAAAATGTAGCATCTTGAATTTTTTTTAAAATAACTGCTCAAAGCAATTTTAGGGGTTAAAGTGTGCGGATGTGGGGGTGTTAAAAAAAAAAAAAAAAAAAAAAAAGGCACTAAAATGTGCCTTTACATTGCGGTCCATGGGGACTGTGTGTTCACTGTAATATATATGTATATGCTTATATACATATTAGGGGTGTGCATCTTCACTGGTCTCACGATTCGATTACGATTATCCTGTCAACGATTCGATTCTGCGATACATCACGATTACTGCCCATGATTTTCATGAACTTGTTCTATTCCATATTTTACATATACACACACACACACGCATACACACAATATTTATTTATTTATTTATAAAATATTTTACCAGGAAGGATACATTGAGATTTCTCTCGTTTTCAAGTATGTCCTGGGTCCACAAGACATTCCATTGATAACATAGGGTACAATAAAATACAAAAAACAATAATACACACACACACACTATATATATATATTTATATATATATATATATATATATATATATATATATATACACACACACACACACACACACTATATATATATATATATATATTTATAAAAAATATATATGCACACACACGTGTATATATATATATATATATATATATATATGTTTTCTTTCAAGCAACTGTGAAAGATGAGACATCGCTCATAAACATAATACAATATGCACAAATAGAAATTTATCTGTAGATTTATTTTAAAAAGGAAAGTGTAAATGTACAATGAAAAATAATGAGAGGTAATGGTCAACTTGGGGGCCAGAAAATACTTTAAGCAACCACAAAACTGCAGACTGCATACAGGATATATATATATATATATATATATATATATATATATATATATATATCTATATACACACACATACACACACACACACACACACACTGGGGGGCATATTGTACAGTAGTGGTCAATATTCCATAAATCGGGGGAAGGCCACAGGAAGGTGGTTATTCCACCCCTCTTCTGTATAGCCAAGACTCTGCTGACCTCTGTTCTTCCTCTCTCCCCCCAGTATGCACTGAGTCTGGAGTTCCAGAATAGCTTTGTCTCCCTAACTACAGCTGCATATTCAAGGGAGTCTGGCTCCTGGTTTTACACAAGCTGCACCACATCAGGACTTGTTGTGCACACTGCGCAGATATCTGACACGGAGGGCACTCAAAGTCCAACAGACCTCCCCTCTCACACACAAATGTTCCGGTTAGGAATTTTTATGACACCTACTGCCGACAGCAGCCTCATGTAAACAGTGAATCTTTTCTTGTATTATCGATTCACTGTTTACTGTTGCGGTCTCTGCTCTGCTGCATGTTTGCTCTCATATCCCTAGCTAACAAGCATTTATGGGTTGCTATTAGATATAGTAAGTCAAGTTTTACAAAAGTCACACAATTGCCTCTCAAAATGTTGAAAATAAAGTATAAATTGTGCGACTTTGTAAAACTCGACTTACTATATCTTATAGCAACCCTCAAATGCTCGTTAGCTATGACAGAGAGCAAACATGCAGCAGAGACCCCAACAGTAAACAGTGAATCGATAATACAAGAAAAGATTCACCGTTTACATGAGGCTGCTGTCGGCTATTTATGACATAGGTGTCATAAAAATTCCTGACCGGAACATTTGTGTGTGTGAGAGGGGATGTCTGTTGGAGTGCTCTCCGTGCCAGATATCTGCACAGTGTGCATAGCAAGTCCTGATGTGGTGTGGCTGTAACCATGAAAACTGCAAGCCGCTGCAAAGCATAAGGACAGATTGATCCTTATGTTGGTTTCTCTGAATAACATAATTTATGTAAGAACTTACCTGATAAATTCATTTCTTTCATATTAGCAAGAGTCCATGAGCTAGTGACGTATGGGATATACATTCCTACCAGGAGGGGCAAAGTTTCCCAAACCTCAAAATGCCTATAAATACACCCCTCACCACACCCACAAATCAGTTTAACGAATAGCCAAGAAGTGGGGTGATAAGACAAAAGTGCGAAGCATAAATATAAGGAATTGGAATAATTGTGCTTTATACAAAAAAATCATAACCACCACAAAAAAAGGGTGGGCCTCATGGACTCTTGCTAATATGAAAGAAATGAATTTATCAAGTAAGTTCTTACATAAATTATGTTTTCTTTCATGTAATTAGCAAGAGTCCATGAGCTAGTGACGTATGGGATAATGACTACCCAAGATGTGGATCACTAGAGAGGGAGGGATAAAATAAAGACAGCCAATTCCGCTGAAAAATAATCCACACCCAAAATAAAGTTTAAATTTTATAATGAAAAAACTGAAATTATAAGCAGAAGATTCAAACTGAAACAGCTGCCTGAAGTACTTTTCTACCAAAAACAGCTTCAGAAGAAGAAAACACATCAAAATGGTAGAATTTAGTAAAAGTATGCAAAGAAGACCAAGTTGCTGCTTTGCAAATCTGATCAACCGAAGCTTCATTCCTAAACGCCCAGGAAGTAGAAACTGACCTAGTAGAATGAGCTGTAATCCTTTGAGGCGGAGTTTTACCCGACTCGACATAAGCATGATGAATTAAAGATTTCAACCAAGATGCCAAAGAAATGGCAGAGGCCTTCTGACCTTTCCTAGAACCGGAAAAGATAATAAATAGACTAGAAGTCTTTCGGAAATTCTTAGTAGCTTCAACATAATATTTCAAAGCTCTAACTACATCCAAAGAATGCAATGATTTCTCCTTAGAATTCTTAGGATTAGGACATAATGAAGGAACCACAATTTCTCTACTAATGTTGTTGGAATTCACAACCTTAGGTAAAAATTTAAAAGAAGTTCGCAACACCGCCTTATCCTGGTGAAAAATCAGAAAAGGAGACTCACAAGAAAGAGCAGATAATTCAGAAACTCTTCTGGCAGAAGAGATGGCCAAAAGGAACAAAACTTTCCAAGAAAGTAATTTAATGTCCAATGAATGCATAGGTTCAAACGGAGGAGCTTGAAGAGCCCCCAGAACCAAATTCAAACTCCAAGGAGGAGAAATTGACTTAATGACAGGTTTTATACGAACCAAAGCTTGTACAAAACAATGAATATCAGGAAGATTAGCAATCTTTCTGTGAAAAAGAACAGAAAGAGCAGAGATTTGTCCTTTCAAGGAACTTGCAGACAAACCTTTATCCAAACCATCCTGAAGAAACTGTAAAATTCTCGGAATTCTAAAAGAATGCCAGGAAAAATGATGAGAAAGACACCAAGAAATATAAGTCTTCCAGACTCTATAATATATCTCCCTAGATACAGATTTACGAGCCTGTAACATAGTATTAATCACAGAGTCAGAGAAACCTCTTTGACTAAGAATCAAGCGTTCAATCTCCATACCTTTAAATTTAAGGATTTGAGATCCTGATGGAAAAAAGGACCTTGCGACAGAAGGTCTGGCCTTAACGGAAGAGTCCACGGTTGGCAAGAGGCCATCCGGACAAGATCCGCATACCAAAACCTGTGAGGCCATGCTGGAGCTACCAGCAGAACAAACGAGCATTCCTTCAGAATCTTGGAGATTACTCTTGGAAGAAGAACTAGAGGCGGAAAGATATAGGCAGGATGATACTTCCAAGGAAGTGACAATGCATCCACTGCTTCCGCTTGAGGATCCCTGGATCTGGACAGATACCTGGGAAGTTTCTTGTTTAGATGAGAGGCCATCAGATCTATTTCTGGAAGTCCCCACATTTGAACAATCTGAAGAAATACCTCTGGGTGAAGAGACCATTCGCCCGGATGTAACGTTTGGCGACTGAGATAATCCGCTTCCCAATTGTCTATACCTGGGATATAGACCGCAGAAACTAGACAGGAGCTGGATTCCGCCCATACCAGAATTCGAGATACTTCTTTCATAGCCAGAGGACTGTGAGTCCCTCCTTGATGATTGATGTATGCCACAGTTGTGACATTGTCTGTCTGAAAACAAATGAACGATTCTCTCTTTAGAAGAGGCCAAGCCTGAAGAGCTCTGAAAATTACACGGAGTTCCAAAATATTGATCGGTAATCTCACCTCCTGAGATTCCCAAACCCTTTGTGCTGTCAGAGACCCCCACACAGCTCCCCAACCTGAAAGACTTGCAGAGAGTGTCGTACAATCGGTTTTAAAGATATTAATTGAGATATCTTTGTGTAATCCCTGCACCACTGGTTCAGCATACAGAGCTGAAGAGGTCGCATGTGAAAACGAGCAAAGGGGATCGCGTCCGATGCAGCAGTCATAAGACCTAGAATTTCCATGCATAAGGCTACCGAAGGGAATGATTGTGACTGAAGGTTTCGACAAGCTGAGATCAATTTTAGACGTCTCTTGTCTGTCAAAGATAGAGTCATGGACACAATCTATCTGGAAACCTAAAAAGGTTACCCGTGTCTGAGGAATCAATGAAATTTTTGGTAAATTGATCCTCCAACCATGATCTTGAAGAAACAACACAAGTCGATTCGTATGAGATTCTGCTAAATGTGAAGACTGAGCAAGTACCAAGATATCGTCCAAATAAGGAAATACCACAATACCCTGTTCTCTGATTACAGACAGAAGGGCACAGAGAACCTTTGTAAAAATTCTTGGAGCTGTAGCTAGGCCAAACGGCAGAGACACAAACTGGTAATGCTTGTCTAGGAAAGAGAATCTCAGAAACTGATAGTGATCTGGATGAATCGGAATATGCAGATATGCATCCTGTAAATCTATTGTAGACATATAATGCCCTTGCTGAACAAAAGGCAGGATAGTCCTTACAGTTACCATTTTGAATATTGGTATCCTTACATAACGATTCAATATTTTTAGATCCAGAACTGGTCTAAAGGAATTCTCCTTCTTTGGTACAATGAAGAGATTTGAATAAAACCCCAGTCCCTGTTCCAGAACTGGAACTGGCATAATTACTCCAGCCAACTCTAGATCTGAAACACATTTCAGAAATGCTTGAGCCTTCGCTGGGTTTACTGGGACACGGGAAAGAAAAAATCTCTTTGCAGGAGGCCTTATCTTGAAGCCAATTCTGTACCCTTCTGAAACAATGTTCTGAATCCAAAGATTGTGAACGGAATTGATCCAAATTTCTTTGAAAAAACGTAATCTGCCCCCTACCAGCTGAGCTGGAATGAGGGCCGCACCTTCATGTGGACTTAGGAGCTGGCTTTGATTTTCTAAAAGGCTTGGATTTATTCCAGACTGGAGATGGTTTCCAAACTGATACCGCTCCTGAGGATGAAGGATCAGGCTTTTGTTCCTTGTTGTGACGAAAGGAACGAAAACGATTATTAGACCTAAATTTACCTTTAGATTTTTTATCCTGTGGTAAAAAAGTTCCTTTCCCTCCAGTAACAGTTGAGATAATAGAATCCAACTGAGAACCAAACAATTTATTACCCTGGAAAGAAAGGGAAAGCAGAGTAGACTTAGAAGACATATCAGCATTCCAAGTTTTAAGCCATAAAGCTCTTCTAGCTAAAATAGCTAGAGACATATACCTGACATCAACTCTAATGATATCAAAGATGGCATCACAAATAAAATTATTAGCATGTTGAAAAAGAATAATAATGCTATGAGAATTATGATCTGTTACTTGTTGCGCTAAAGCTTCTAACCAAAAAGTTGAAGCTGCAGCAACATCCGCTAAAGATATAGCAGGAATAAGAAGATTACCTGAACACAAGTAAGCTTTTCTTAGAAAGGATTCAATTTTCCTATCTAAAGGATCCTTAAAGGAAGTACCATCTGCCGTAGGAATAGTAGTACGCTTAGCAAGAGTAGAGACAGCCCCATCAACCTTAGGGATTTTGTCCCAAAACTCTAATCTGTCAGATGGCACAGGATATAATTGCTTAAAACGTTTAGAAGGAGTAAATGAATTACCCAAATTATTCCATTCCCTGGAAATTACTTCAGAAATAGCACCAGGGACAGGAAAAACTTCTGTAATAACTACAGGAGATTTAAAAACCTTATCTAAACGTTTAGATTTAGTATCAAGAAAACCAGAATCCTCAATTTCTAATGCAATTAGGACTTCTTTAAGTAAAGAACGAATAAATTCCATTTTAAATAAATATGAAGATTTATCAGCATCAACCTCTGAGACAGAATCCTCTGAACCAGAAGAACCATTATCAGAATCAGAATGATGATGTTCATTTAAAAATTCATCTGAAAAAACAAAATTTATGCTTACCTGATAAATCCCTTTCTCCTGTAGTGTGGTCAGTCCACGGGTCATCATTACTTCTGGGATATTAACTCCTCCCCAACAGGAAGTGCAAGAGGATTCACCCAGCAGAGCTGCTATATAGCTCCTCCCCTCTACGTCACCTCCAGTCATTCGACCAAGGACCAACGAGAAAGGAGAAGCCAAAGGGTGTAGTGGTGACTGGAGTATAATTAAAAAAACTTTTACCTGCCATAAAAAACAGGGCGGGCCGTGGACTGACCACACTACAGGAGAAAGGAATTTATCAGGTAAGCATAAATTTTGTTTTCTCCTGTTAAGTGTGGTCAGTCCACGGGTCATCATTACTTCTGGGATACCAATACCAAAGCTAAAGTACACGGATGACGGGAGGGACAGGCAGGCTCTTTATACGGAAGGAACCACTGCCTGAAGAACCTTTCTCCCAAAAACAGCCTCCGAAGAAGCAAAAGTGTCAAATTTGTAAAATTTGGAAAAAGTATGAAGAGAAGACCAAGTTGCAGCCTTGCAAATCTGTTCAACAGAAGCCTCATTCTTAAAGGCCCAAGTGGAAGCCACAGCTCTAGTAGAATGTGCTGTAATTCTTTCAGGAGGCTGCTGTCCAGCAGTCTCATAGGCTAACCGTATTATGCTACGAAGCCAAAAAGAAAGAGAGGTAGCCGAAGCTTTTTGACCTCTCCTCTGACCAGAATAAACGACAAACAGGGAAGACGTTTGTCGAAAATCCTTAGTTGCCTGTAGATAAAATTTCAGGGCACGGACTACATCTAGATTGTGTAGCAGACGTTCCTTCTTCGAAGAAGGATTAGGACACAAAGATGGAACCACAATCTCTTGATTGATATTCCTGTTAGTGACCACCTTAGGTAGGAACCCAGGTTTAGTACGCAGAACTACCTTGTCTGAATGAAAAATCAGATAAGGAGAATCACAATGTAAGGCAGATAACTCAGAGACTCTTCGAGCCGAGGAAATCGCCATTAAAAACAGAACTTTCCAAGATAACAGCTTGATATCAATGGAATGAAGGGGTTCAAACGGAACACCCTGTAAAACATTAAGAACTAAGTTCAAACTCCATGGTGGAGCAACAGTTTTAAACACAGGCTTGATCCTAGCTAAAGCCTGACAAAAAGCTTGAACGTCCGGAACTTCTGACAGACGTTTGTGTAAAAGAATGGACAGAGCTGAAATCTGTCCCTTTAAGGAACTAGCGGATAAACCCTTTTCTAAACCTTCTTGTAGAAAAGACAATATCCTCGGAATCCTAACCTTACTCCATGAGTAACTCTTGGATTCGCACCAATATAAGTATTTGCGCCATATCTTATGGTAAATCTTTCTGGTAACAGGCTTCCTAGCCTGTATTAAGGTATCAATAACTGACTCAGAAAAACCACGTTTTGATAAAATCAAGCGTTCAATTTCCAAGCAGTCAGCTTCAGAGAAATTAGATTTTGATGTTTGAAGGGACCCTGGATCAGAAGGTCCTGTTTCAGAGGTAGAGACCAAGGTGGACAGGATGACATGTCCACTAGATCTGCATACCAAGTCCTGCGTGGCCATGCAGGTGCTATTAGAATCACGGATGCTCTCTCCTGTTTGATTCTGGCAATCAATCGAGGAAGCATCGGAAAGGGTGGAAACACATAAGCCATCCCGAAGGTCCAAGGTGCTGTCAAAGCATCTATCAGAACCGCTCCCGGATCCCTGGATCTGGACCCGTAACGAGGAAGCTTGGCGTTCTGTCGAGACGCCATGAGATCTATCTCTGGTTTTCCCCAACGTCGAAGTATTTGGGCAAAGACCTCCGGATGAAGTTCCCACTCCCCCGGATGAAAAGTCTGACGACTTAGGAAATCCGCCTCCCAGTTCTCCACTCCCGGGATGTGGATTGCTGACAGGTGGCAAGAGTGAGACTCTGCCCAGCGAATTATCTTTGATACTTCCATCATTGCTAGGGAGCTTCTTGTCCCTCCCTGATGGTTGATGTAAGCTACAGTCGTGATGTTGTCCGACTGAAACCTGATGAACCCCCGAGTTGTTAACTGGGGCCAAGCCAGAAGGGCATTGATAACTGCTCTCAATTCCAGAATGTTTATTGGTAGGAGACTCTCCTCCTGATTCCATTGTCCCTGAGCCTTCAGAGAATTCCAGACAGCGCCCCAACCTAGTAGGCTGGCGTCTGTTGTTACAATTGTCCAGTCCGGCCTGCTGAATGGCATCCCCCTGGACAGATGTGGCCGAGAAAGCCACCATAGAAGAGAATTTCTGGTCTCTTGATCCAGATTCAGAGTAGGGGACAAGTCTGAGTAATCCCCATTCCACTGACTTAGCATGCACAATTGCAGCGGTCTGAGATGTAGGCGTGCAAAGGGTACTATGTCCATTGCCGCTACCATTAAGCCGATCACCTCCATGCATTGAGCTACTGACGGGTATTGAATGGAATGAAGGACACGGCATGCATTTTGAAGCTTTGCTAACCTGTCTTCTGTCAGGTAAATCTTCATTTCTACAGAATCTATAAGAGTCCCCAAGAAGGGAACTCTTGTGAGTGGAAAGAGAGAACTCTTCTTTTCGTTCACCTTCCATCCATGCGACCTTAGAAATGCCAGTACTAACTCTGTATGAGACTTGGCAGTTTGAAAGCTTGAAGCTTGTATCAGAATGTCGTCTAGGTACGGAGCTACCGAAATTCCTTGCGGTCTTAGTACCGCCAGAAGAGCACCCAGAACCTTTGTGAAGATTCTTGGAGCCGTAGCCAATCCGAATGGAAGAGCTACAAACTGGTAATGCCTGTCTAGAAAGGCAAACCTTAGATACCGGTAATGATCTTTGTGCATCGGTATGTGAAGGTAAGCATCCTTTAAATCCACTGTGGTCATGTACTGACCCTTTTGGATCATGGGTAAAATTGTCCGAATAGTTTCCATTTTGAACGATGGAACTCTTAGGAATTTGTTTAGGATCTTTAAATCCAAGATTGGCCTGAAAATTCCCTCTTTTTTGGGAACCACAAACAGATTTGAGTAAAACCCTTGTCCTTGTTCCGACCGCGGAACCGGATGGATTACTCCCATTAATAAAAGATCTTGTACGCAGCGTAGAAACGCCTCTTTCTTTATTTGGTTTGTTGACAACCTTGACAAATGAAATCTCCCTCTTGGGGGAGAGGATTTGAAGTCCAGAAGGTATCCCTGAGATATGATCTCTAACGCCCAGGGATCCTGGACATCTCTTGCCCAAGCCTGGGCGAAGAGAGAAAGTCTGCCCCCCACTAGATCCGTTCCCGGATCGGGGGCCCTCAATTCATGCTGTCTTAGGGGCAGCAGCAGGTTTCCTGGCCTGCTTGCCCTTGTTCCAGGACTGGTTAGGTCTCCAGCCTTGTCTGTAGCGAGCAACAGCTCCTTCCTGTTTTGGTGCAGAGGAAGTTGATGCTGCTCCTGCTTTGAAATTACGAAAGGAACGAAAATTAGACTGTCTAGCCTTAGGTTTGGCTCTATCTTGAGGCAGGGCATGGCCTTTACCTCCTGTAATGTCAGCGATAATTTCTTTCAACCCGGGCCCGAATAAGGTCTGCCCTTTGAAAGGTATATTAAGCAATTTAGATTTAGAAGTAACGTCAGCTGACCAGGATTTTAGCCACAGTGCTCTGCGCGCCTGAATGGCGAATCCGGAATTCTTAGCCGTAAGTTTAGTTAAATGTACTACGGCATCCGAAATAAATGAGTTAGCTAACTTAAGGGCTTTAAGCTTGTGTGTAATCTCATCTAATGGAGCTGATTCAAGTGTCTCTTCCAGAGACTCAAACCAAAATGCTGCTGCAGCCGTGACAGGCGCAATGCATGCAAGCGGTTGCAATATAAAACCTTGTTGAACAAACATTTTCTTAAGGTAACCCTCTAACTTTTTATCCATTGGATCTGAAAAGGCACAGCTATCCTCCACCGGGATAGTGGTACGCTTAGCTAAAGTAGAAACTGCTCCCTCCACCTTAGGGACCGTTTGCCATAAGTCCCGTGTGGTGGCGTCTATTGGAAACATCTTTCTAAATATCGGAGGGGGTGAGAACGGCACACCGGGTCTATCCCACTCCTTAGTAACAATTTCAGTAAGTCTCTTAGGTATAGGAAAAACGTCAGTACTCGACGGTACCGCAAAATATTTATCCAACCTACACATTTTCTCTGGTATTGCAACTGTGTTACAATCATTCAGAGCCGCTAACACCTCCCCTAGTAATACACGGAGGTTTTCCAGCTTAAATTTAAAATTTGAAATGTCTGAATCCAGTTTGTTTGGATCAGAACCGTCACCCGCAGAATGAAGCTCTCCGTCCTCATGTTCTGCAAATTGTGACGCAGTGTCTGACATGGCCCTAATATTATCAGCGCACTCTGTTCTCACCCCAGAGTGATCACGCTTACCTCTTAGTTCTGGTAATTTAGCCAAAACTTCAGTCATAACAGTAGCCATATCCTGTAATGTGATTTGTAATGGCCGCCCAGATGTACTCGGCGCTACAATATCACGCACCTCCGGAGCGGGAGATGCAGGTACTGACACGTGAGGCGAGTTAGTCGGCATAACTCTCCCCTCGTTGTTTGGTGAAATATGTTCAATTTGTACAGATTGACTTTTATTTAAAGTAGCATCAATGCAGTTAGTACATAAATTTCTATTGGGCTCTACTTTGGCTTTAGCACATATAGCACAGATATCTTCCTCTGAATCAGACATGTTTAACACACTAGCAAATAAACTAGCAACTTGGAAATACTTTTCAAGTAATTTACTATAATATGAAAACGTACTGTGCCTATAAGAAGCACAGAAAAAGTTATGACAGTTGAAAATTAATAAACTGAAAAGTTATAGCATCAAATCTTTGTAAAAACACAATTTTAGCAAAGGATTGCTCCCATTAGCAAAGGATAACTAACCCTGATAGCAGAAAAAAAATACAGAAATAAACGTTTTTTATCACAGTCAACTACAATCTCACAGCTCTGCTGTGAGTGATTACCTCCCTCAAAACAAGTTTTGAAGACCCCTGAGTTCTGTAGAGATGAACCGGATCATGCAGGGAAGACAGTGAACTTCTGACTGAATGTTTTGATGCGTAGCAAAAGCGCCAAAAAAGGCCCCTCCCCCTCACACACAACAGTGAGAGAGATCAGTAAACTGTCATAAATTAAATAAAACGACTGCCAAGTGGAAAAAAATAGTGCCCAAAACATTTTTTCACCCAGTACCTCAGAAAATTAAACGATTTTACAAGCCAGCAAAAAACGTTTAACATTAAATAAATTAAGTGTTATTAAAAAGCCTGTTGCTAGTCCCTGCAAATTAGGCTAAAGTCTTATGCATACAGTATAATTCCAGTGAAGTGCCATTCCCCAGAATACTGAAGTGTAAAATATACATACATGACAGCCTGATACCAGTTGCTGCTACTGCATTTAAGGCTGAGTTTACATTATATCGGTATGGCAGAATTTTCTCATCAATTCCATTGTCAGAAAATAATAAGCTGCTACATACCTCTTTGCAGATTAATCTGCCCGCTGTCCCCTGATCTGAAGTTTACCTCTCCTCAGATGGCCGAGAAACAGCAATATGATCTTAACTACGCCGGCTAAAATCATAGAAAAAACTCAAGTAGATTCTTCTTCAAATTCTACCAGAGAAGGAATAACACACTCCGGTGCTATTATAAAATAACAAACTTTTGATTGAAGGTATGAAACTAAGTATAATCACCACAGTCCTCTCACACATCCTATCTATTCGTTGGGTGCAAGAGAATGACTGGAGGTGACGTAGAGGGGAGGAGCTATATAGCAGCTCTGCTGGGTGAATCCTCTTGCACTTCCTGTTGGGGAGGAGTTAATATCCCAGAAGTAATGATGACCCGTGGACTGACCACACTTAACAGGAGAAATGAGAAGTTTTAAAAGACTTTTTACGTTTACTAGAAGGAGGAATAACAGACATAGCCTTCTTAATGGATTTAGAAACAAAATCTCTTATGTTATCAGGAACACTCTGAGTATTAGATGTTGACGGAACAGCAACAGGTAATGTAACAGTACTAAAGGAAATATTATCTGCATTAACAAGTTTGTCATGACAAACAGTACAAACAACAGCTGGAGGAACAGATACCATAAGTTTACAGCAGATACACTTAGCTTTGGTAGCTCCAGCACCAGGCAGCGATTTTCCAGAAGTATCTTCTGACTCAGTTTCAACATGGGACATCTTGCAATATGTAATAGAAAAAACAACATATAAAGCAAAATTTGATCAAATTCCTTAAATGACAGTTTCAGGAATGGGAAAAAATGCCAGTGAACAAGCTTCTAGCAACCAGAAGCAATAAATAATGAGACTTAAATAATGTGGAGACAATAGTGACGCCCATATTTTTTTAGCGCCAAAAATGACGCCCACATTATTTGGCGCCTAAATGCTTTTGGCGCCAAAAATCACGCCACATCCGGAACGCCGACACTTTTGGCGCAAAAGAACGTAAAAAATGACGCAACTTCCGGCGACACGTATGATGCCGGAAACCGAAAAAAATTTTGCGCCAAAAAAGTCAGCGCCAAGAATGACGCAATAAAATGAAGCATTTTCAGCCCCCGCAAGCCTAACAGCCCACAGGGAAAAAGTCAAATTATTAAGGTAAGAAAAAATTGATTTATTCATATGCATTATCCCAAATATGAAACTGACTGTCTGAAATAAGGAATGTTGAACATCCTGAGTCAAGGCAAATAAATGTTTGAATACATATATTTAGAACTTTATAAAAAAGTGCCCAACCATAGCTTAGAGTGTCACAGAAAATAAGACTTACTTACCCCAGGACACTCATCTACATGTTGTAGAAAGCCAAACCAGTACTGAAACGAAAATCAGCAGAGGTAATGGTATATATATATATATATATAAGAGTATATCGTCGATCTGAAAAGGGAGGTAAGAGATGAATCTCTACGACCGATAACAGAGAACCTATGAAATAGACCCCGTAGAAGGAGATCATTGAATTCAAATAGGCAATACTCTCCTCACATCCCTCTGACATTCACTGCACGCTGAGAGGAAAACCGGGCTCCAACCTGCTGCGGAGCACATATCAACGTAGAATCTTGCACAAACTTACTTCACCACCTCCATAGGAGGCAAAGTTTGTAAAACTGATTTGTGGGTGTGGTGAGGGGTGTATTTATAGGCATTTTAAGGTTTGGGAAACTTTGCCCCTCCTGGTAGGAATGTATATCCCATACGTCACTAGCTCATGGACTCTTGCTAATTACATGAAAGAAATACTGCTCTGTGAGAGAGGCGGGGTCACGTGACGTTGAGCGATGACGTCACTGACCCCTGAATCGATTCAGGTCTGCACTGCATCGATACAGCATCATTAACAGCTGCATTGCGATGCATCACTGAATCGATTATTTTCAGCAGCCCTAATACATATATATTTAGGTGCTAATATGGGTTTATACACACAAATATCTGTATAAATTCATATACATAAATATTTAAACTTTGATGCCCATCGATGTGCAAATTAACCCCTTTGCTGCACTATTTTCTGTGCCATGTATGACGGCATTAGACTGAGGCTCCCATTGGAGCCTATGGGAGGGTGTTCTCGTGAGCGCAAAGCTTCCATGCAATGGGAACGTGAGTGGAGCGCAAATATTGCGCAATTTTGTGCTCCACTCGTAATCTGGCCCTAAATCAGCAAAAGATTCCATCCAGTAATAAGAGTCAGGTCCATGGACCCCAATAAGATAGATCTCCAATAGAGGAATATATGTGCCATGTCCCAATGATATGGAAGTAAGCCTGGCAAATTTTCAAGGTGACAAACTGAGCATGTATCTTCAGATTAGTGGTCACTTAGTTAGGGTCCTTTACTACTGACCTCAACAAGGTAAGCAAGTGGTCAAATCTGCCTAGCATTGTCACTTCATACTCAGCAAACAGGGCATGCAGCGTTTAAGTAACATCCTCCATGATAAAATTATAGAAAGTGAATAGAGAGCGTGAAGCTTACTCTACCATACCCAGTTTCTGTGTGTCTGTGTGTGTGAGGGGGGATTTTCTCACCAGGAGGCGCCAAATATTCCCAGCTGTCCAGCCTACAAAGTTCCGTGAGCAAAGATCTTACTGTGTATCTAACCAGCAAAATATATTCTATCATATAAAGTTCAATTCTCCGCTAGATGGCTTCAGATATAAATGATTTAATGGCGAAATGTATATCCTGCAGTCGGAGCTCCTAGTTTAGCGTCCATAGTCTGGAAACACCCTGAATTACATTTATTACAGTATAGAGACGGGGCAGGATACCCCTTTAAGCACTCTTTCCCTTCATATGTTAGTTCATGTATAGTGTGTGGTGTGATTCACTTGGAATAAAAACAATTACTTTAGTTCTTCATTTAAAAATGGGTCAAACACAATTAAAAACGAGATGTCAGTGGCTGTTTAGATCATGTATATTCTCAGAACGGTATCCTTATTTCAGTGTCTAGTGCTAATGAACACTGAAATAATATGTAGCCTCAATTCTTATTAATCAGAAGTAGATTTCATGAATAAACATATATAAATCACAAGTTCTGGCTTGTATATAATATAGATAAAACTGCTGTGCAGTAATTAACACTTTACTCTGAAGCCAGGTAGTCTGATATGCTTGTGTATTCAATATAAAAAAAATTGCTGTGCAGTAATCAACATTTCACCCTGAAGCCAGGTAGTCTGATAAGCTGTTTGACTCAAATATAAAGCCGATTGTACTTCCTCTTAGTATTACATAAATATGTTAGAATTTGGCGTTTATATTGCTGTCAATGATGTTAAACGGATATTAAACCCATTTTTTTTCTTTTATGATTCAGATAGAGCATGCAATTTTAAGCAATTTTCTATTTTACTTCTATCAATTTTTCTTCATTCTCTTGGTATCATTATTTGAAAAAGCAATAATTTAAGCTTAGGAGCAAGACCATTTTTGGTTTAGTACCCTGGTTAATGCTTGCTGATTGGTGGCTACATTGGCTACACCAATCAGTAAGCGCTACCCCAAAAATGGTCCGGCTCCTAAACTTTAATTCCTGCTTTTAAAATAAAGATACCAAGAGAACGAAGAAAAAATGACAATAGGAGAAAATCAGAAAGTTGCTTAAAATTGCATGCTCTATCCGAATCATTAAAGAAAATAAATTGGGTTTAATATCCCTTTAATGACTAAGTTCTGCTTCAGATTGAAGTGGTATAGGTCTTATAATGACTCCTATGGGTTAAACAATACCCTCAGTGTTGAGACTAACGACATATCATTCTTATGTGGTAGTGGTAGAATTATAACTAACTTAAGCTGGAATTTATTGTTTATATAACCATAGTGTTTAATATAGCCTATACTTGTAACTATATTTATAGTAAGTCTATTTTCAATCAACCAACGTAGTCAAGGGTGTTACTGCTCGATTCCAAATACAGCATATATCAAGTGCAAACAATATGTGAGTCTAAGATATATGGATACACTATACATGTTTATACAGGTTACGTTAGCTTTCTGTTGTATAGTTAAGCTGTTAGTTGAGAGTAGGACACCATAGTCTATATCTGATAAATACCATGTGGTCAGGTACAGCTATGGGGTCAAATATGTCCCCAATATATGCAAACCTATACATGCTTGGTTATGAACTTAACATCATGAAACCATTTCAAAACCCACATATAACCTTTTACATTCGATACATTGACGACCTGTTTTTAATATGGACAGGAACAAACTTTCAAAGTTAGCAGTTACGTCCACCAACGCGGATAGATCCAAGAAGGATAACCAAAGTTAAAACACCCATTTTATTGAAAAATACAAAATAAAAGAACTTGGGCACAGCACACAGGCACTAATAGAATAGCACTAATCTTCTAGCTGTCATACCACACATCAAAAGATGGGCATCATCTCCTCACAACTCACCAGGGTGGTACGGAATAACTCAGAACCAGAAATTATTACACAACGGTTGGATACAATGCGTGAAAAACTGTGTGTGAGAGGGTATTTGAGAGTGGATGTGGACTCTGCAAGAAAGAAGTTGGAACTACATACACATGAAACCTTACTGGGGAGGAAGAGGGTGGAAACCCCCCCCAATAATTCCTGTATGAACTTTGTTACGACCTACACGCCAGCCCACTCTCATATTCATGAGGCTGTTCGCAACAGATGGGATATCCTACAGACGGTCAGAAATTTAACAAATTGTAAGGCAAGGCCTCCAAGAATGGTATACCGGAGAGCTAGGAATATCCGTGACATTTTGGTCAAAACGGATCCTAGGGAATCCTATCAAAAGGATGCTACAAATGTGGTGACTGCGTTACATGCAATAGCATGTTGACAGGAACAACATTCCAACACCCCCATAACAACAGGAGGTGCAAAATCCGACATAGGCTATCTTATAACGGGCACCTATGTGGTGTATGTTTTCATTTGCCCATGTTCCCTCTACTATGTGGGGAAAACGACCACTACCTTCACGGAAAGGATGGCTAATCATAGATATGCCATCAGGGAGGCCATCAAGAATGGATCCTCTGATCAACCAGTGGCACATCACTTTGCAATGAACAGACACAGTGTCTCCAGTCTATGGATCATTGATCATTTACCCCCCTTGAGAAGGGGTAGTGATCGAGGAAGACTTCTACTTCAACATGAAACCATGTGAATTTACACTTTGGACACAGTGGAACCTAGGGGTTTAAAATTTTCAGTTGGATTTTGGCTCCTTCATAGGCTGTATCACCAATCTAAGCAATTTGGCAGATGTTGCGGTCTGAATGGAAGACCAACAAGCAAGAGATTGGTGCAGCCTCCACTGATACTTTTTAAAACCCCTTGGAATAATTCAATGATCAATCCATTCCTTGTACAATAAAAGTTGGTTCCATCCACTCGTTATATAGCTCACATACTCCACTCAGTCTCTCACTATTACCTACCATGCTGCTATAGGAATACTGTGTAAAGATCAACATATGTATTGTTTTTAATTTCAACAAGATTTATATTTTTAAATTTGCAGCATATTTCCTTACTGAAACTTGGCCGCTCCGGTATATGAATGACAAAGCGTAGTGACACGTGAAGTCATATGCTAACCGGAAGAGGCGTGGTTTTTGCACATTTTGCGCGAAATTGGCATCTGCACAACTGAAAGCCACACAGTAGTAAGAGTATATAAGATTGCTGCTTATGCTTTTTAAACAGACTCCCGGATGACAGGTTGCAACATCTTCCATCTGTGTGTGTGTGTGTGTGTGTATGTATATGTATGTATGTATATGTATGAGTGTGTGTGTATATGTATGAGTGTGTGTGTGTATATGTATGTTCGAGTTTGTATGTGTGTATGTATTGTGTTTGTGTTTGTATAAGTTTGTCTTCAAATTGTATTTATTTGTACTGTATTAAAGGGACATTCCAGCCAAAATTAGAATCCCCATGGATGCATTTCAAATTTGAAAAGAAGCATTTTTGTAATATACATGTATTAGCAAAAATGCTTCTAATAAAAACTATAGCTGTTTCAAAAGTGTATTTAAGTATGCACCGTGCACCAGCATTTTAAACACAGCACTTGCTCAGAGAGCCTAAGGTGCTTGTACCATCTGGTAATGGCTCAATTTGTTAATTGCTGACATGATACAAACCCCACTGGTGATCTGCGCAGCTGCAGTGTTTAAAATGCTGGTGCATTGAGAATATCTAGCTATGCTTCACATGCAGCAAAAAATGTTAACACTAAAACAGTGATAGTTTTTACTAGAAGCATTTTTGCTAATACATGTATATGGCAAATATGTTTCTAATTAAATATGCAATTTATCTTTGTGCATTTAAATTTTGACTGGAATGTCCTTTTAAGAAAGGATAATCAATATTGTTTGTAGTCCACATTGGAGGTGGTTTCTCTTCTACATTTCCTCTGAGGCCTTTATATGTATCCATGATATATTAATGGTAAGGACTTCTGAACTTCTTTCCTTTTTGTAAGTCTGCTGTAAATTTAATAACCTCTATCTAGGGCAGTGCTTTCCAAACTGTGTGTCGGGACACACTAGTGTGTCGGCAGCAGTGTGTAGGTGTGTCCCTGCTTCAGCACACATTTTTTTAAATTATTAATTTTTTTTTTAATAGTTTTTTGGTTTCTGACTTTCCACCTGCCTGCTACACATATCACATGGTTGACACGTGATTGATACCTAGTGGGTCACACAGATCATCTTAACCAATTGGCACAGCTCGGTGGGAACTGAAACTATTACCATTGGCGGATTTGGCGGCACACTGGCTCCTGACTGCACGTGTAGTCTCCTTAATTGGCTCGTGACTGCAAGTGTAGCCAGTGAGTGGGACAGCAGTAGTCAGTCGGACTCACAGAGCTCTGAGGGTGGCAGCTTAAACACTGAGCAGAAGTCAGTGTGATTTTTTTGCAACTAGTTCCCAGTAGTGCATTGCTGCTCCTGCTCTTGATATATGGATAGGAAGTGGAAGCTTAAAATGCTTGATGATGAAATGTGAGTGTCCTTATCTAATATTACACCAAATATTCTGAAACCGTGTTCATCCCATCAACCTCATACATCCCATTAAAATAGTAAGTAGCTATTGGTGTTATTAAACTTTTTTTAATTCTTGCACATACATACTGTTACTTGTAAATGCATTTTGTTATTATATAATTTATGTATGTGTCCGTATCTTTCAAAACAAGTTAGTTTAACCTCCTGTTTGCTAGTGCAACTGAAATATTGTGTCGCGAAATGATGTAGGTCTACAAAGTGTGTCCCCAACATGAAAAGTTTGCTCTGATCTAGGGGATGCCCACTGTCTAGGAAAACCTCTGCTTTAGACCATTGGGGTCAATTACATTGTAACAAACATATATAGAAATGTATAAATTGTTGACTTTATATATTTTTTTTAACAGCTCTTGCTCTTTTATAAAAAACAGAAGAGAAACAAAAACGCATAGCATATTAGTTACTATTACCATACTACTCAGATTTAAAAAAAAAAAAATGGTACAAAGGCATGTGCTTTTTATTTGATTCTAAATACTAATGTGAGTTACAGAAAAAAACCTTTAGGAGGAAAGAAGTGGCCTATAGATTGTACTTTAGGCAGCCACACTTGATCAGTACAGGACTGATAACTATGTACACTTGGATAGCACTCACATTCCTTAACGGCTAAATAAGTATAGAGCAATGTGATTGTGGCAGAAATAAGCTATTTTAAAATTTAACCTTTAGAAGGATAATTAAAAGAATTGAAAACACACACACACCTTTAAAACAGAAGTGAGTTTATGCTGGTAATAAATGATTGTGGGTGAACCCACATATATGGCAGGGATGGTAATTCGATACGTATGTAGTACAGACCTAGGGTGTGGATATTAATCCATAGCCTGTAAATACATATTATCAATTAGAGTTTATGTTTAAAATGTGATAACAGCACTGCTTATACAAGGTGATAGGACTACAATCACTAAGCGGTTTACAGCACCAATATATTCTGTATACTATAGTCACCTAAATTTCAACTGTCATTGTTGTGACACATAAATGTGTCCAGATTACTGTGTATGGTGATAGTCTATTAGTTTTGCAGTTCTGGTGCTATCATCTAAATAATCTCTTGTAACAAGGTGTTATCTCCTAGGTGATTATAATATAGCTAAATTGAGTGCTACTATGGCTAACTCATACTACTGTCTTGACCTCCATGGCTATATGATAATGCTCACGATGAATTATATAAGCTGAAAAAATATAATCCTAGATAGTGATGGACACGCGCATACATGCGCAACGTGTCCGTGGTAACTGTATCTATCAGTTTCAGCCTAGCTATATCTACCAAATTTCCAGCATCTCCCTGCAAATTAAAAATTATTTCTGAACTCCCCCCTGTCCCATGACATGTTTCGCCACTTTCTGGCTTTCTCAAAGGGTCAAAATTGTTGACTATATATATTTTTTAACAGCTCTTGCTCTTTTTTAAAAAAACTAAAGAAAAACAAAGACAAAAAAAGCATAGCATATTAGTTACTATTACTATACTACTCAGATTTAAAAAAAAAAAAAAATCTAATACAAAGGCATGTGCTTTTTATTTGATTATAAATACTAATGTGGTTTACAGAAAAAAACCTTTAGGAGGAAAGAAGTGGCCAATAGATTGTACATGGGCAGCCCTGGCCTAAACTTTGATGTGGAAATATTGTGTTAAAATATCCAGTTTAAGATGCTCCAAGTTCTAAAGCAGTAGTTTTTTTTTCTTTCTACACTTAAGAGTAAAGTTTCTAGAAGTATAAACAGAGTACAGTTTATGTAACTAGGTCTGGTATATCTAGTTGCTGCAACCTTATCTACTCAGCAACCACATCAACATCATCTTTTGTGGATTGGGATAAAATATTGGCCTCCAACGCTATTGAATGAAAAACATAGATGAGTTTGAAATCCTACATTTACAATAAATCAGCCACTCCCATCAACTGAGGGAAGGAAAAACAAGAATAACCTTTGCACTTTGCTATTGCTATTATCTACTGACAGTGCTATTTGTATGTCAATAAATAGTAGTCCCTTTAAAATGTCACAATGTTAATGGTGCTATGTACAGCAAATAGATTCACATGAAAGTTTTTTTTTTTTAATCTATTTTTCTAAAATCTTAATACAAAGAGACACAATACGGTGTATCTCTAATGTAGCATAGTCCTAACATTTGCTACTAACACATACAATAAAATGGATCAATAAACAATCTAGCAATATATTACATATAACCTCGGTTGTCAAGTATACAAATATAAAATTTGCAAAACATCTGCAATCAACTTGAGTTCACTTTGTGTAACAAATAACAAGAAGAATTTTGTTTGTAAGCAGAAAACACGGTAGAAAGTAATCACATAAATTGCCGTTTTATATGCCCAACTAATTTCCATATTCTTTACATATATAGGTTAAAAGAGGATATGCAAATGATATTCTAACTGTAAAAATAAAAGAAAGATTATAAAATAGATAAAAAAAAGTCTCTTAAATAAGAGCGAGTATCACAAAGCACTTGCCTGGCCAGATCTGTGTAATTTGTTACTACCACTACGCGTTTCAGGGACATGCCCCTTCATCAGGTGTAACTAACAGTTAATACTCGCTCTCATTTAAGCTACAAATGTTATTCTAACCTATGGGCTACGTACCTTACTATGATGCAACCACTTTTGAAAGAATCTGATGAGCATTACATCTAATATAGATATTTGAGACAGCCTAAATAACTATATACATTTAGGGTTAATCCGTTGTAGACTATTCAATGTATGTTTTTAGACCACTGTATATTTTCTCGAATAGTAATATATAGAAATAAATGGTAAACATAACCACCATACATGAAAACCCTTCTTAGGCTTTTTTATATTCTATTTTTTACAGTAAATCCATTCTAAACTATTAGATGTTTATTCTAGGCTGATGCATCTTTTTCAGATAGTAATAAATAGTATTAATAATTTTTTTAATATTGACCATGTGGGTATATTATAAACTAATCTCTTCATCATAATGCATAAGTATACACTATATATATTCATGTTTATGATTTATATATTTTATAGATCTATGCAATTGACTAATACACAGAGAACTTTTTCATCTCTCAAGTGTGCCAAAAAGCCTGAATAAATAAGAAGGTTTACATAGGGTTACTATACTCACTGCTATTTATCTATTGGCATTTGAGAAAATGATTGAATATTATGGATTTGAATGGACTAATATATATGCAAGGAGTTCTTTTGATAATGCGAATGAGTCTGGCATGGAGAAAGGCTTATACACATTGCCAATGTATTTATTATTAATACTATTTATTACTATCTGAAAAAAGATACAGCCTAGAATAAACATCTAATAGTTTATAATGGATTTACTGTGAAAAATATAATATAAAAAAGCCTAAGGAGGTTTACATGTATGGTTATTATGTTACCATTTATTTCTATATATTACTATTCGAGAAAATATACAGTGGTCTAAAAACATAGATTGAATAATCTTCAACGGATTAACCCTAAATGTATATAGTTATTTAGGCTGTCTCAAATATCTATATATTCAGATATTATGCTCTATAGTGGCTTAGGGAAATACATAAGGATGACTGCAATAGGATTCTTTGAAACGCTGTTGCGCCATAGTAAGGTACGTAGCCCATAGGTTAACATTGGGCGTTTCTATCAGCTTTAATGAGAGCGCTAAGTAACTGTTAGTTATACCTGATGAAGGGGCGTGTCCCTGAAACGCGTAGTGGTTATGAATTACACAGGTCTGAACAGGCAAGTGTTTTGTGATACTCGCTCTTATTTAAGAGACTTTATTATCTATTTTATAATTGTTTTGTTTTTTTATTTTTAGTGTTAGAATATTATTTGCATATCCTCTTGTTAACCTATATATGTAAAGAATATGGAGAATTAGTTGGGTATCTATAGCAGCGATTTATGTGGTTACTTCACACCGTGTTTTCTGCTTACAAACAACATTCTTCCTGTTATTTGTTACACAAAGTGAAC
Source organism: Bombina bombina (assembly GCF_027579735.1). Taxonomy (NCBI): domain Eukaryota; kingdom Metazoa; phylum Chordata; class Amphibia; order Anura; family Bombinatoridae; genus Bombina; species Bombina bombina. The sequence continues at coordinate 187,114,053 of NC_069499.1, read as the reverse complement.
TCAAGTTGATTGCAGATGTTTTGCAAATTTTATAAATGTATACTTGACAACCGAGGTGATATATAATATATTGCTAGATTGTTTATTGATACAGTTTGTTTTACGTGTTAGTAGCAAATGTTAGTACTATGCTACAATACACCTTATTGTGTCTCTTTGTATTAAGAAATACTATTTCTGGCATGTGAATCTATTTGTTGGTACTTTACTAGGTGGCGCTTTCCAATATATTCTGAAACAATGTTAATGGTACTTGGATTAAAAAGAAAAAACAGAGAGCTATATTTTGGATATGTGAAGTGAAAGGTGTGTCTCCTTATGGAAAGATTAATGGATTTACTTTTTATCAATAATTTAATTTTGTCTTTTCTAAATAAAACCAGTAAACATGAAAAACAAACAAAATGCTTTGCTATAAAGTGTGATATCTATGAATTAACAAACATTGACATCATTAAAATTTTCAAACATATTAGCCGAGTATTAAATGATGATATATTTGCATAATTGTTTTTCTAGTATTGAATTTAAGTGCCCAAGGTACCCTTCCCTATTACCTATTGCTCAAATATCGACAGAGACAGTTCTTGTTTGGTGAAACAGAAGTATTAACGGTTTATTTTTCTCTTTGGTGGAAACCACTTAAAATAATTATTCAAAGCGTACAAATAAAATGTATTAGAATATATAATAAACATTAATGAAGGAAAAATATAAAGCAGAATAGTAAAAAGGGTTGCAGGCAAATTGTCTGATTTACCCAAATATTTAAGGCAATTCATAAAACAAGGAATAAATATTTAAAATACTGTTAAACTCACATTAAAACACAAGATATCCAAAAATTAAAATGGTTGCTAGGGATCAAGAAATAGCTCTGAAGATTAAATTATATAGCAATGAAACCGTTTTATAGTTCCCATATGGGCTTGAGAAATCAATCAGAAAGGAGAATATAGGCAACAGTCATAAAAATGCTAATGTGATGGGAAATAATAAACTAATAAAAAAAAAATACTGAATCTTTCCTCCTACCCTTGCTATGCAATTTGTATACCTGACACTAAACTTTTAACTAAACTATAAAAACTTTAACTTACCGTTAAATCAAAAACAAAAAGGAAAGTTTTATTCTCCAGTCATAGAAAGTGAAGAACTTTAATTAGCGAACAAGCAACGTTTTTGGGATCACCTGTTTTTGGGATCACCTGCCCCTTTGTCAAGCTAAAAACAGAATCCAAACCAAAGTCTGGCACAAATCCTTGTTTAGGATGCGCTCATTGTCATAGTGTAATACAAGGAGGTAAGATTTTACACTACTATACAGGACATAAATATGTAAAAACATTTAAATTAAATGCCCATGTGGGCTTTTATTTATATACAGGTAAAACAACCCAAAGGGTGAGAGATTGCATAGGACAGCACACATCAAACATTAGAAACATCGAATTGAGGCACTTACCAGTGATTGCCCTTTTCATAAAATGGGACATCAAGTTAGCAAATTGAGATATATGGTTCTAGATAAGGCTAAGAGAAAACCAAGGGGTGGAGATAGACAGAGGGACCTGTTATATAAAGAAAGCTAAGTGGATTTGGATATTAGATACCATGCATCCCTAAGATATTAATTAGGGATGCACCGAAATTTCGGCCGCAGAAAGTTTCGGCCGAAAATGGCATTTTTGGCTATTTCGGTTTTCGGTTTTTTTGCCTGTTATTTTCGGTAAAATTATTGTGTAACATGTTTCAAATTTGATGCTAGCCTAGAGCTGCTGTTTAAGTTTATTACTTGACTTACTGTTCTGCATATAATGAGTTTTCTAGGACTATACTTTATTTGGATAATTAGTAAAAAAAAACTTGTTAAATATGATTCTGTTACATAGAACTAAATGAAGAATAATACAGTATATTGATATTTATAATTGTTTTAAGTATGGATGCACCAAAATTTTGGTCGCAGAAACATTTTGGCCGGAAAATTGTTTGCCTGTTTTTTTGTTTTTTTTTTCTTGGTAAAATTATTGTGTAGCATGTCATTGTTTTAATATATTTTTGTCCAATTTTAGTGTGTTACTTTCAATAAAAGTGTGTGATTTTTTTTATTGGCTCTAATTATGCAAAAAAAAAAAAAAAAAAAAAAATTAATTTGAAAAAATACATTTTCGGTATCGGTTTCGGTTTTCGGCCAAGTGCATCCCGGATTTTCGGATTCGGTTTCGGTCTAGAATTTCCATTTCGGTGCATCACTAATATTAATAGGGATTTTGATTTAAATCCCTTGATTGTAATCAATCTCTCTCTCTCTCTCTCTCTCTCTCTCTCTCTCTCTCTCTCTCTCTCTCTCTCTCTCTCTCTCTCTCTCTCTCTCTCTCTCTCTCTCTCTCTCTCTCTCTCTATATATATATATATATATATATATATATATATATATATTGTATGTAATGTGGTTATTACAATAATGGAAATGCTATATATTCCTTTGTTTATATTGCTACTTTGTATCCCTCAGGTTGTTTTCCATTTTTAACCTATTCAATAATCCTAGTTAGGGATTTAGAGGGTTATTTGTGATGCAAGAGAATGTTAGGTGTGACATTATGTAACCCTGCCCATTAGTAGGAATTTGATTGGACCATGTTTCAATTGATGTGGGTATATATGTATGCACGTCATGAGCCAGATTACAAGTGGTGCACCGTTAGAGCAGGACGCGATAAGCAATATCGTGACCACGCTAACTAGCATGCATACTACTACTTGGAAGTAAAAGGTTGTGCAAAAGGAAACTGCACTAGAAGAATTTGCATGACTGAAGACCTAGTGTAAACTGCAAGTGTTAAAAAAAAAAAAAAAACTTACACTCATATATACACTATTTAAGAAAAAATATAAATTAAAAATAAATAAAAATATTAATAGAAATGTATATTTAAAAATAAAATGAACATTTTCTTCTATGTGAAGAACATTGGAATGTAAAGTTTTTATTACTTACTTCGAGTTTAGTGCTGATGGTCTAACGCGGTGTTGGCTTAGCGTGTAAGCCCCACCGAAGTCTATGGGGAGAAGAAGTTAGCACGGTTGCGATATCCGAAGTCCTGAAGTTAGCGTGCCTGATCTTTCGTTCCCACACTAGCTACGTGTGCAAACCTGGCATTGTTAGAATTTAACTTTGAGTACAGTTAGTGCGCGTGGGGAAAAATATTTAGAGCTCCACTTGTAACCCCTGGCCCTATATTTTTAGCTTGACAAATGGGCAGGTGCCTCAAAACGTTGCTTGTTTGCTAAATAAAGTTCTTTTCTTTCTAAGACTGGAGAGTGGAGCTTTTACTTTTGTGTTTGATAACTAATAGAGCAATGGGGATTCTCTGAAAGCTAGTACCTGTTTTAATTAATTTAAGGGCATTTCATTTTGGGTAGTGCTGGGCCACATTCTTGTTTTTACAATTAAATCAATTTATTATATTACTTCAATAAGAGTAGATAGAAAACCTTAGAAGTCTCTAGAGTTCGGTATGGCACCCCTCAATACCTGTCCCCCTTCATTACTGAGTTAGTTCATGCATAGCTATGCAGGAATCCATATGGAGAAAGGGAGGAAAGTTTGGCTCTGAAACAAATGGGAAAGACATAGGCACAAACAAGTGTCAAGCAGGGTAATCCTTCATGTGGTGTTGCTACAAGTGTTAAAGATGTATCAATAAGTATAAATCTGGTATTTTCTCAATCTCTCATAGAACCAAATTAGTACTTATGGATGTCTAAGAAAGTTATACCATATTAAGGCAAAGGTGTATGTGTGTGTGTGTGTGGGGGGGGGGGGTTGTGTGCCTAGGACCAAAGAAGGACTAAACACACACATTGACTTAGTAGAATGCATAACTGTAAAGCAGTAACGTTTCATGGCGACAGATCCAGAGCATTGCAATTTTACCGTAGAGCAAAATGTGCCTAGAACTGAGTTCATAATTATAAACAGCATTGCAGAATGTATCCAACTTGCAAAAGAATGGAGACAAAAACAAATCAGACTTTTGGCTTCCTTAGCTTCAATTATTGAACGATCTGGCAACATTAACCTGTGTAGAAGAGCATTTAATTTGTTCCTAGGATTTGAAAAGAATGAAGGAAACACGGTTACAGGGGCCTTATCCTAATGGAAAAATCAGATACACATCTAGCTGTGGAGAACACAACAAGCAAAAAAGTATTAAAGATAAATTCAAAGACATTGTGGAAAGGTTCAAAAAGATGTTGCTTGCATCCCAAGGGGAGTGCGTTTGAAGACAGGACAAGAACTGAGAGTGGAGAGAACTAATGTATGAACCAATATACATGAAATAAGCGTGCCTTTTCACCCATTTATAATAGCACTTCTTTCTTAATGTCTGTATATTTACGTACCTTACCACTATTTAAGTGTTTTATATTATATGGTCAACATCTCCATCTTCTATGTTCTCTTATCTGATAAGCTAAATATTGTTTGAGAAATTTACATTTTAAGATGTAAATTACCCCCTTAGACACCAGTTTCTCAAACAAAAATCAATACAGATGTTTGAACTACACACGCCATCCAATATGAACTATAAATTAGATTTAAAAGGCATCCTTGTCTGAATCAAAATAATGTATAATCTAAGTTATGTTAACCTTTTGCTTTTCTTTAAATTTTACTTTCAGTCGTGTTATTTTTGTTTATATTTTTTTTATATACATTGGAATTTTTTAATGCATATAAAGGATAGAATTTATAATGAAATAAAATAGACATAAAAAAGAATACCAAATTGTCAAGTATGGAGCACTATTGAGTTTGAACATTAAAGTGAAAGTCAACCCTAGCGTTTGTGAAATGCTAGGATTGACTAGTAAAACAAAGAAAAGGGGACTTTCGTTCATGAAGTATAACATACTTCATGCAGAAAGCTCCTTTATTTGTTTCAAGCAATCGCTGCTCTGAGCTGCTAAGGCAGCCCACGGCAGATTGCTGTTTTGCTAAGAGGTGATGTTTACAATCTTTCATGATGTGCTGGAAGTTTTGGGCCTCATATATCTAACATATTGATAGAAAGTTTGGAAACTTTGCTGTCCCACTGAAATTGAGAGTATTGATCTTGATATAAGGCTCCCCAACAATATGTTCTTGTATCTGTGGTTAAATGTATCCAACTGAGGTTTAATAAGAAGAAACTTCTGCAAGTTTGTCCACAAATCTAGATGCTTCTTCACATATGCTGGAAACTGAACATCTGACAAATGACTAAGATGCATTTTCTGCTTGGGTCTCATCCATCACCTTGTCTGTTCCACGAATTGAAATACAACTCAGAGTAAGACTTTTTAGGAGAACATATAGAACTGCTGAATCGCAGGTTTTTGTAAGCAGATTAGTTCTTGATTCGTATTTAATTCTGCTCTGAATAAAATAACTTGCAGAGGTGGTATTAATCGACTTTTATCAAAGCTGAATAACAATCCATGACTTCTGAGAAATTACTGTCTTACTTACAGTGAATTTGGACTTCTCCAGGACTACCAAGAGAAAAATCATCCAGCTACTGAAAAATAAGAAAACTCTGTCTTCTAAGTTCTAATATGACAGGCAAAAGGACATTGATTAAAGTTTGAGGGACTGTAGCTGTACTTAGGTTAGAGCTGTATATTGGTAAAGTTTCCCAATGGAACAGTTTCCATGCTTGGGAGTGAAGCCCGTTGAGATCTGGAACAAAACAGAGATGTCTGTCTAAATGTATAGGATGTAAATGTGTTTAAAAGACAGTTGAAAACCAACTCTTACCCGAAGGCCTCAGATTTGAACTGCTCTACTAGCTTCCTAACCAACCTATCTACTTCAAATGGAAGATTATATAACATTTTAAGTTTCCAAGGAGACTTTCTTACAAGATTAGCAGGCACCAAACATTAAGAATGCTTCAATGAAAAAAAGGAAAAAAAAATGTCTAAACTGGCAAATATGATTGACAGCAAGTTGTGTGTATGGAATGTCACCAACTTTAGTCTCTATTGAAGTGGATTCAATTGCTTTATTAACCGTTATTAACCATTTAAGTACGAGATGCCGTACTTAAATGCAAGGTTAATTATCATAAGCTTTAATTAAAAACATTTTTCCTTTTTTTTTTTTTTTTTTTTTTCTCTTCCCCTTCTTCCTTCCTACCCTCAACTAATAATCCCCTTTCCCCTTCCCACACTATTTAACTCGCCAACCTTATACCTCTATCCTCAAAGGTTATTAGATTACTAGATGTTTTGAGACCAACGCTCAGTTATCATGGCTTTCATTGTTAATTCACCCCACCCTTGTAGGTAGAGAAGTCGCGACCTTGATCACATGGTAAAAACTTATAACATAGCCTTATCAAAAAATTGAGAGCTTTGAAGTGTTGTATACATAGACTTTCGCAGCAATCAGATGTTTTTGTCTTGATATGTATGTATGTATATGATCATTGTTAAGTTGCAAATTTCATTAATAAAGCTCTTTTGGAAAAAAAAAAAAAAAAAAAACATTTTTCCTGTGACGTCTCAAAAAACTCCAGAATCATCAGTAAACACAAGCATATATTTTAACATTTCTGTAATTGCTTTGAAGCAACACCCGAAGAACTGTCTTAGAAAGTGAATACATTTTGTAAATTTAAAAAAATCACAAATCTTAATCTTTTATAGCAAATTAAGTTTTAAAGATTACACAACATCTCACCCTAGTAGAATATTACTTAACCATAACACCTTAAACATGGATAGCAGGCACACAAGGACCCACTGCCTCTAGAGATACAATACCTCTTCTCACTCATAAATAAACTTAGAAATGACTACAGATGACAAGGTTAGAAAGGAGCAACTGGGAAATCACACTGCTGTGACTAATATGAAAGAACAAAATGTCGAAAACCAACAAAAAGGTACATAAATGACATTAACAAGTCAGTCGGACCACAAGGCCATTGCTAGGTGGAAATTCACCCACAACATCCTCATCCTAGAAGATCATAGAAGCAATATAACTTAAAACTGATGAATTGTAACACAAAATAAAACCACTAGAGAAAAAGTACAGTTAAACCGGAATAAAAAACTGCATACTTAAAGGGATAGTAAACACCAAAAATGTTATTGTTTAAAAAGAAAGATAATCCCTTTATTTACGATTCTCCAGTTTTGCACTGTTATAGAAATATAGTTTTTACCTCTGTAATTACCTTGTATCAAAGCTTCTGCTGACTGCCTCCTTATCTCAGATCTTTTGACAGACTTGCATTTCAGGCATTTAGTGCTGACTCTTACATAACTTCATGTGCCTGAGCACAGTGTAATCTATATGAAACACATGAACGTATGCCCTCTAGCTGTGAAAAACTGTCAAAGGCATTCAAATGAGAGGCGACCTTCAAGGGCTTAGAAAGTAGCATATGAGCCTAACTAGGTTTAGCTTTCCACTAAGAATACCAAGAGAAAAAAAGCAAATTTGATGATTAAAGTAAATTTAATTTGGACTTTACTATCCCTTCAATTAATGGAAGTAACTGGCTATAGGTAGAAGTTCAATATGTAAAATTAAGGCATATATTGAGAGCCCTTATGTACAAAATATACCATAAATACACATTGACACACAACCTGATTACCAAGGTGAATTTTAGAACAAGACTGAACCACATTTGAATAAGAAAAATGCACCATAGATAAAAAAGCATGGGACAGAGGTAACCACAGAAAGCTGAAGATCCTTGAAACTACACTGCCTGTGTCTGCAGGAGGATCATTTTGTTCGAGTTAGGGCAACCAGAAAAATGTAAAGTGTACCCTCTGAGAGTCAGTCTTAGTCCACAAATCCACAAGGGAAACCCAAGGGATAATACTTTTTTGGCATCAAGCCATATTCAGGGGTGAGAAGACACCTGCACATGCAGGTCATAGGTTTTTTCTAATATATGCAAACCCACAAGACCAGTTGCAACAGAGCTCCAGTTCAGCCTACCTTACTCCAAATGGGTAGAAAGTAAACAAACAGGAAGGGAATGGGTGTGTATAAAAAGGGCACCCACACCCTCAGACATTGGGCAGTATTTTCTACCTACTCCAGTAGTCATGTAA